>NC_136420.1:94880080-95405080 GCF_052625555.1 Lactuca saligna
TGACCTTATGTGTGCATTTTGGTGTTCTTGAAGGAGGAAGAAGGAAGAGGAAACCATCTTAAAAGAGTAGAGCACTGTGGATCCACAATCATATCATCATTTGACACCATTTGGAGGTATAAAGCTTTGATCTTGATGAAATTTTACTTAGATCTTGTTTAGCCATGGATTTGTATTCTTTTGGTCCCATAAGCTTGGTATTATGAGTATAGGTTACTTTAATTCATATAAGCTGTCCTTTCAGACGTTTTGGAGAGTTTAGAAGCATAAAATCTAATCTTGGGCCTTAGTTTTCTTCCATGCCTAAGCTAGGATGTCTTAATGAGTTAAGAAGGGAAATAAGCAGCTCTATACATTGGGCATACCCCATGTACGTTGCGCGTACGAGGTCAATGACCTTGTTTCTAGTCAAGACTCGAGTACACTAAGCGTACATGCTGAGTACACTGGGCGTACTCAGTTGAGTTGACTCAGTTGACTTTTTGACTTTGACCAGGATTTGTCCAAGTTTGACCTAGGGGTATTTTGGGTATTTTGATTATAAGTTAAGTTTGGTCATGTTCCAATGAATAGGTAACCGGTAGAGATGAGTGTCTAGTTCATCAATCTTTTCAGACCGAGAGGTGAGTTTTTCCTCACTCTATTTATAGATCGAAGGCACCAATGTCGGCCCCTTAAGTTATGTATCCTGGTTTAGAGGATGTTGTTATGTTATAATGATATGTAGATTTGACTATTTGTCTATTTATTGGTTATATGATTATTTGTTGATGGATATATTTTATTTGTTTTGTATATGTTGACATGGTATAGAGTGGTTCAGACTATACTACTTTGTGTAGTTAGTAAAAAAATAGGGGAATTCCAACCAGAAGTTTGTAGGCTAGGAGTAATACAACCAGAAGGTTTTGGACCCATCATGTATTAAGAAATCCAACCAAAAGGTTGTGGGCCCGGGAATTCCAACCAGAAGGTTGTGGGCAAGGAGTAACTAACCTAGAGGTTGTGGACCCAATATCTGTTGGTTATATGTTTGTCTGGTGGTACTTTAGGGGAACTCATAAAGCTTTGACTTACAGTTTTAGTTTATTATTTCAGCTACTTCTGATTATCGTGGCACGACGAATGCATAATCGTGGACATCCTTCGGATTTTATGTTATTTGGATTTTGGGATATTCTATTATCGGTTATCACTTTTTAAACAATGTTTGTAACAATTATGGTCATTAGGTTGTTTTAAAAAAATGAATATTTTACTCTGATTTTTGGGTTGTTACAAGTTGGTGTCAGAGCCTTGGTTTGAGAGAACTGGATGAACATTTGTGTGAATCCAGACTCAACTAAGGAACTACGGAAGTTTTCAAATGGTTTTCATTTTTTTTTTCAAAAGTAACCAATGAAGAATGCAATGTATACGATCAACAGGAGAAAGAAAAGTATACCCAAGTTGCCCACATTGTTATGGATTATGATGTTTATGATAGAACAACATTCTAGTGATAGACTAGGGATCTTCAGGAATTGCATGATAGAATTGCTTGACGTATATGCATGTTAGCCTAGGAGAACTTCTTATTTGCTAGATGAAATTGACATCATTACAGTATTTGCTTAGTGTATGCATCATAGTTGTGTATGTTGGATAAGGTGTCTAAGTCCATAACTATAATTGGTATGTACTTGACTCGAAAATAGCATGGTCCATTTGGGCTGCATTTCACCGGAACAAATTGAAAGGATTGAATTTTAAGAAGAGGTTATTTATGATTTATTAATATATTATAAGTTCTAATATATTAATATGAAATCATATTCTTTAATTAGTATTGATCAAGAATTAATTTGGAATTAATTTAGTGATCAAAAGAGACTAATTAAATGTACGAGATGGATTTGGTAAATCAATGATTCTTATAGTGTGGGCCTATGGTTATTTAGGATGGGCTAAACCAATAAAATAGTCCATGGATAGTCCATGGAGATTTAACCCATGGATCCTAAGTAATATGAAAGGTCATGGTGCATTAGGGTTTTTCCACACTATAAAAGAAGCCCCTTAGCCTCCAAAATCGGCCTCCATGTGTTCTTTGGAAGAGTCATAGCCAACTTTGTGTTAGATAGTCATTTTCTCAAGTACTCCATTGTTGGTGGTGTTTTGTGAAGCATTTGAGGCATCACATTTTGGGTGCTAGGCTCTTAAAGGTTTAAGTTAACAAGCTACAGCAAGAGGTAAATAATCTAACTAGTTTTTGTTGTTCAATTACCAATGTTTTGTATGCTAGTTAGGATAAATGCTTTGGAAAACAAATTGCATGTATAATTAGAGAAACTTAGATCCAAAGCATCTAGGATTGTATGTGCACCTTAAGGTTTCTAGAGTGATTAAAACCCATTAGTGGTATCAGAGCCTAGAATTATTTTCTATTATATTTGATGCTCACTTGTTTTCAAAGCTGAAAAAATTGATTTTCTACACTCTGACAGGTGAACTCGCCGAGTACATGAACTGAATTGATGGGTCCACTCTGTAAAAGAGCAACTCGACGAGTCCAACTCATGCACTCGTCGAGTTGGTGCTCCTGTGTGAAAAATTTCGAGTCTTTTTTTTGGACAGAATTGGATTAGGATCATTACCACAAATTGTTTTGAATCATTAAATCTATTTTTATGATATGGTAATGATTATCCTAATCCAATTAAAAGATAATTGTCAAAATTTCAAGTTTATAAGATAAGCTAATTTGTATAGAAATTGTTGATGTGAGTTATCTTGGATTATGAGTTTAACAAGATTATGGATATATTATTTGATAACTTTTTTAGTAAAATAATTGATCTTAATGATGAACTCCATAACTTGTCCTCAAATTATGGAAAATGAAAGAATCTAGGATTGTATGTGCACCTTAAGGTTTCTAGAGTGCTTAAAACCCATTAGTGGTATCAGAGACTAGAATTATTTTCTATTATTTTTTATGCTCACTTGTTTTCAAAGCTGAAAAAATTGATTTTCTACACTCTGACAGGTGAACTCGCCGAGTAAATGAACTGAATTGATGGATCCACTTTGTAAAAGAGCAACTCGATGAGTCCAACTCATGCACTCGCCGAGTTGGTGCTCCTGTGTGCAAAATTTCGAGTTTTTTTTTGGATAGAATTGGATTAGGATCATTACCACAAATTATTTTGAATCGTTAAATTTGTTTTTATGATATGGTAATGATCATCCTAATCCAATTAAAAGATAATTGTCAAAATTTCAAGTTTATAAGATAAGCTAATTTGTATAGAAATTGTTGATGTGAGTTATCTTGGCTTATGAGTTTAACAAGATTATGGATAAATTATTTGATAATTTTTTTAGTAAAATAATTGATCTTAATGATGAACTCCATAACTTGTCCTCAAATTATGGAAAATGAAAAATCTCACTTTTAAAAGAGTCATTAAACTCATTGGTTATAGAAAATGAAAAGTCTCATTTTTTAAAAGTCATTAAACTCATCAGTTATGGAAATGAAAAGTTTTGATGAGTTTCAAAACCTACCCTCAAGTTTTGGAATTTGTAAAGTCACACTTATGAATACTTTAATTCCAAACCCTAGAATTTTAAAAGTTTAAAATTCAACCCTTATACTATTATAATATTAAAAGTTTAATAATTATATATATATATATATATATATATATATATATATATATATATATATATATATATATAAGACAAGTTAGTCTTACCGTTAGTAAGCCTCATTCACGAAGCTGGTCTATAAGAGGGGGGGGGGGGGGATAAGGTTACTGCCTATAAAATGGTGGTTTAATGAGTGTCCACTCTCACCCACTGCTTCCTTAAATGGTGGAGGTTCGTTAGCCGAACCGGTAGGATTGGAAATTAATTCTCGTTAAAAGTATAATGATAATTATAAAGTAACTAAATGTTTTATTAAATCCCTAGTCTTAGTTACTTTAGGAAAATGTGAAATTGATGCTAATCCATGAAATTGCACTTTGCACCTTGCAAGTCGTTAATAGAGCGTGTGTGGTTAATCGACACATTAACTTGGACTAGTAACGATGGTAAAGGGTCGCTTGATGTGTATCATGGATCGATGGAGCATGTGTGGTTAACCAACGCATCGATTAGGTGATAAATGACATCAAGTGTACCAAGTAAATTTGCATGGTTATTCACATCTTGTTTGTGATCCTCAGTATCCCAGTTACAAACTTGAAGGGATAATTGAGATTTAAACATGTCATTGAAAAGTTCAATGAATCTCAAAATAATCTAGGAATTTCAATCCAATTAAAACTTAATAATCCATTTCATTTTCCATGGTGGAAATTGGTAAAATCGTCATTTACATACCTTCAAATATTTTGCAAGTTGGATTATGGCATCCCTCTTCCAAATTGTAAAGTATTGTGTTGGGTCCTAGCCTTAATATTTCATTTTGGGTGTTTTATTAACGATTATTATCTAATCTAAATATGGTCTTTCTTTTTCAGATGTCTTCCAACACTGCTTCTGGCTTAAAACCGACTGACTCCTTCTCTCTCATGAACTTGTGTGGGAGAGTCATCTTTGATGGCACTAACTTCAATGACTGGATTACGAATATAAGGATGGTCACTGGCTATAAGGACAAGGAATATGTCCTAGACAAGGAGCTTAAGGAAATCGATGAGTGTTCTGCTACTCCTGAGGATATCGTTAATTTTAGGACTCATGAGAAGGATCCCACCAAGGTATCTTGTATCATGTTGGCTACTATGACAACTGAAATCTAAAAGTCCTATGGGGACTTCTACCCTTTTGAGATGCACCAAGACCTGATGGAAAGATACCATTAGAGTGCTCGTCAAGTGAGGTATGAAATCATCTCTTACATGATAACAACTAAGATGAAAGATGGAGAGTCCATTACGACCCACTTGCTGAAAATGCAAAGGTTTGTGGAACTCCTGCTAAAGTTGAATGTCAACTTTGATGAAGAGTTGGCCATAGATATCATTCTACACTCTTTGCCTCCCTGTTATGATTAGTTTCGCATGACTTATCACTTCAAGGACTTTTGAGTACTGCTGAAAGTAGTCTCAATGGATCTAAAGGTGGTTTTGCTACTCCATCAACCAACCCAAAATAAGAAGAGTGCTTCTATTGTCATGAAAAGGGGCACTGGAAGCGAAGCTACCCAAAGTACTTGCAAGATGTTAAGGATGGGAAGGTTAAACCCACCAATGCAGGTATTTACATTATTCTATCTAGAAACTCACCACATGCTAATTCTTGGGTCCTTGATATAGGTTGTGGATTTCACATTTGTTCTGATATGCAGGGCCTAAAAAGAAGTAAGGATGTGGAGCATGGGAAGATAAACTCGATCTTGGGGAATAGGAAAGTCTCACCTGTCATAAAGATTGGAGTTTACTCTTTGTTTCTTAGTAGTGGGTTAGAAATAGATTTGAATAATTGTTGTTACTCGCCTGATATGGCGAGAAATATTATTTCCTTCCATGGTTTGTATAAACAAGGTTTTAGTTTTTCATTTGATAATGAAATTGGTGCTATTAATGCATTTTATAGTGGTGTATTTTATTTTAAAGCATTACCTTGTAATGGTGTATATGAAACTATGATGGTTGTAGAAAAATTAGGAAACAATGTGTTGCATATTGATTCTTCCAATAGTTTGGATAAGGCATCCTTGTTGCATTGTCGTCTTGTACATGTCAACAAGAAGCGCATATGCCAAATCTAAAAGGCTGGAGTTTTGGAGTCATTCGACTTAAAGTCGGATGAAACTTGCGAATCTTGTTTGCTTGGAAAAATAACTAAGTCACACTTCATTGGTACTTGTGAAAGGGGTGAAGGTTTGTTGGATCTCATAGACACCGATGTGTGTGGGCCCTTCAGAACTGCCAAGAGGAATGCCAAGCGCTTCTATGTGACTTTTACTGATGATTACAGTAGATATGGTTATGTCTATTTAGTCAAGCATAAGTCAGAAACCTTTGAAAACTTGAAAGAGTTTAAACAAGAAGTGGAGAATCAACTGGGCAGGAAGATAAAGATGCTCCGATCCAATCGAGGTGGTAAGTATCCTAGTATCGAGTTTCTTGACTATCTTAAGGAATGTGGAATTGTTCCACAATTGACTCCACCTAGGACACCATAACTTAATGGTGTGCCTGATAGGCGCAATCGAACCTTGCTGGACATGGTTTGTTCCATGATGAGTCGAGCTTCATTACCTATCTGATTCTGGGGGTATGCCTTAGAGACTGTCGCCCATATCCTTACTCTAGTCCCAACTAAGAAGGTTGCCAAAACACCTCATGAGATATCGATAGGGAAAGTTCCCTCGTTAGAACACATCAAGGTTTGGGGTTGCGAGGCTTTCGTAAGATGTGAGACTCACGATAAGCTCGAACCTCGCAGTGAGCGTTGTATTTTCATTGGCTGCCCACAAAAGTCCTTTGGATATTTCTTCTACAGACCGACTGACAATGTTGTCTTTGTTGCGAGGAGAGGAGTATTTTGTGAGAGAGAGCTCATATGCCAAGGGGACAGTGGGAGGAAAATTAACCTTGAAGAGCTTCATGAGTCAAGTAGAGAAGGAACCTCAAACACTAGCGATCAACCTGAGGAGGAAACTCCTATTGAGTCGGTTGACGAGTCCATACCTCTGAGGCGTTTTAGTAGAGTTAGAGTTCCACCTGAGTTATATGGTTTCCATATTACTGTAGAAGATGATACATTTATCAGTGATAGCATAATGGTAAACCAGGATAACCTAACAACTACAAGGAAGCCATGGCAGACCCTAAGTCTACTAAATGGAAAGAGGCGATGGACAGCGAGATTCATTCCATGTATGATAATCAAGTTTGGAACTTGTTTGACAATGTACCGGGTCGTAAGACAGTCGGGTGCAAATGGATCTTCAAGAAGAAGACTGACATGGATGGGAAGGTACACACATATAAGGCCTGACTAGTTGTGAAGGGATTTACTCAAGCTTTGGGAGTTGACTATGATGAGACCTTCTCACAAGTTGTGAAGATTAAGTCTATTAGGTTTATGCTAGCCATAGCTGCATTTCATGATTATGAAATATGGAAAATGGATGTCAAAACCGCTTTCCTTAATGGAAAGTTGGCTGAGGATGTTTACATGAGTCAACCAGAGGGTTTTGTTAATGCAAAGTACCCTAATAGAGTGTGTAAGCTTGAGAAATCCATTTATGGATTGAAACAAGCATCTCACAGATGGAATATTTGTTTCGATGAGAAAGTCAAAGAGTTTGGTTTTTCGAGAAGCGAGGATGAGTCTCGTGTGTATGTCAAGGCTAGTAGGAGTATAGTTAGCTTTCCGGTGTTGTATTTGGATGAAATACTTCTCATAGGAAATGACATCCTAACCTTGCAGGAGGTTAAGTCCTGGCTTGGGAAGTGTTTCGCTATGAAGGACCTCGAAGAAGCTGCCTATATTCTTGGGATAAGGATATTGAGAGACATGATTAAGAGACTAGTTGGACTTTGTTAAAGTATCTACTTGGAAAAGGTGTTGTAAAGGTTCAACATGATGGATTCTAAGAAAGGTGACTTACCGATCCAAAGCAATGCCAAACTGAGTAAGTATTAGAGTCCGAGTAGAGAGGCTGAGATAGCTGAGATGAGTCGAGTAACATATGCTTCCGCTGTTGGCTCGATCGTGTATGCTATGAATTATACTCGTCCTGATGTGGCCTTTGATTTAAGCATGGTCAGCAGATATCAAGGGAATCCTGGTAAAGGTCACTGGACTGTGGTAAAGAACATTCTTAAGTACCTGCGGAGGACTAAGGACTGGGTCCTTACCCTTGGTAGGAGTGATGACTTGAGAGTGGAAGAGTTTAGTGACGCCAGCTTTCAGACCGACAAAGATAATTTCCGCTCTCAGTCGGGCTGGGTATTTACCCTAAATTGAGGAGCAATCACTTAGAAAAGTTCCAAGCAGGAGACTGTAGCTGATTCAACGTGCGAATAAGAGTACATAACAACAATCGAAGCGGTGAAGGAGGTGATATGGCTGAAGAACATCATCAGACCCCTTGGAGTTGTACCAACTATAAAGGAGCCTATGGTGATTTTCTGTGATAGCGATAGTGCGATTGCCTTAGCCAAGGAACCAAGGGATCATGGCAGATCCTGACACATCGATAGACAATATCGCTTCATAAGACACCGGATAGAAGAAGGACTCCTCGTAGCAAAAAGGGTATCGTCAGAGGTGAACCTGTCCGATCTCCTCACGAAGGGACTGAGCAGGGTTAAGCACTTACAAAATGCGAGGCACATCGGGCTGAAAGACGATATTAGTTTTAATGATTAGATAGTTTTTGAAACTTGTAATAGATAAACTGTAATTGACATTTGATGATTAAATAAAAGGTGTTTTATTTATAATTAAAGTTACTGCCTTGTGTCAATTATTTACTATTGTTTCACTTTTCATGTTTTGACTTCAAGAGTAATTAAATTATTCAAACTATCCATAGTTGATCATACTTTGGAAGTAGGTATTGAGGCAAGACTGTCATGAATCTGGCTTGTAGATGTTTGAATTGTTTAGACATAACAAAGAATTGCTACAACATTCATGAGTGCTCATAAGGTCTGAGTATTGGATTAAATCCACGCTCACATGAATCACTTCATGGAATTTATCACAAGTGATTGTGAGATGATAATATCATATAGTCTTCAAACCAAGAGATATGAGTTATTGACTATGAGCTGATTGTTCATTGATAGTGTGAAACCGCATCAGTAACTTGATGCTATAAAACATGCTATTATGTACAATTCAACAAGTAGTTAGTACAAGCATACAAGTCGAAGTTTATCTGTTCCATTTAGTCCTTGGAGGATTAAAAGTGATATCTTGGGCCCCTCAATGATTTTGTATTTACTTATGTTTCGGTCCTGGTCAGAACTCAATTGATGTGTTCGATTAAGTTCTATGTCAAACAAATCGGAAATCGGGAAACAAATGCTAGATAATAAGAATGACTATGTTCCATATATTTTTCCGGATGATATCTTGAGAACAAAGGATTATATGATCCCTTATCTAAATGGAATGTTACAGTTCGATAAAGGCTTTTAAGAGCTACGATTGCTAGTCGGTTCCTGAAGTCGTACTTGCAACTATAGTTATTAGACTTATCCAAGTGGGAGACTGTTGGATAAGGTGTGTAAGTCCATAACTATAATTGGTATGTACTTGACTTGAAAATAACATGGTCCATTTGGGTTGCATTTCACCGGAACAAATTGAAAGGATGGACTTTTGAGAAGAGGTTATTTATGATTTATTAATATATTATAAGTTCTAATATATTAATAAGAAATCATATTATTTAATTAGTACTGATAAAGAATTAACTTGGAATTAATTTAGTGATCAAAAGAGACTAGTTAAATGAACGGGGATTGATTTGGTAAATCAATGTTTCTTATAGTGTGGGCCTATGGTTTGGGCTAAACCAATATGGTAGTTCATGGATAGTCCATGGAGGTTTAACCCATGGATCCTAAGTAATATGAAAGGTCATGGTGCATTAGGGTTTTACCACACTATAAAAGAAGCCCCTTAGCCTCCAAAATCGGCCTCCATGTGTTCCTTGGAAGAGTCATAGACGATTTTGTGTTAGATAGTCATTTCTCTCAAGTCCTCTATTGTTGGTGGTGTTTTGTGAAGCATTTGAGGCATCACATTTGGGGTGCTAGGCTCATAAAGGTTCAAGTTAACTAGCTACAACAAGAGGTAAGTAATCTAACTAGTTTTTGTTGTTCAATTACCTATGTTTTGTATGCTAGTTAGGATTAATGCTTTGGAAAACAAATTGCATGTATAATTAGAGAAAACTTAGATCCAAAGCATCATGGGTTGTATGTGCACCTTAAGGTTGTTAGAGTGCTTAAAACCCATCAGTGCATAACTAAGATTTTATAGCCTGGGAATGTTTGGTTTAGACTTATTTCCTATTCCTTGTTTGGTTGTGGGCTTAGGGTAGTATCAAATATTCGACTGTATATATGATCAAGTGTTATGAATAATTAGCATGCACGAGTGGCTACAGGTGTAACACCGTAAATTTCAAGACAAAATTTTCATCTAAAATAATCATTTTAATCTTAGAAACAGTTGTTTAAAATCTCATTCATAGTCGATTTACAAAACATGATTCCATTTTCACTTGCATAGAAAACCAGGATCCTCCAAAATATGACTCTTTCTCTGGTGTGTACAATCAAGCCGGTGCCGTCCCGTGATACTGAAAGAAACCTGAAAAAAAACATCACACAAACACTGTAAGCACGAAGCTTAGTGAGTTCCCCAAAATACCACACATAACACATATTAGCCACTCGAGGCTATAACTCTATGGGTCCGTGCACCCAAACTCCGTGAACCCTCAGGTTCTAACTCTGGGAACCTTCCGGTTCCAACTCTATAAACATGCACAACATAAGTCACATAGAAATAATGCAGTACAACACATCACATACAAATAGCATACAAATACTCTGATCACATGACTTTGGTTACCTACTCAAGGTAAAGTATAGTGAGAAGACTCACCTGGCAAGCAGAAAGCAGATATCCCCACACTTGAATCTCGAACTCGCCACCGCCTAACACGTAAGGCAAATATTCTCATGAATGTAACTCTCGAGGCTAGAATAAATCCTCTCATAACACCCTCTTATGGGTAAAAGACTATTTTACCTCTCTCTTGGCCCAAAGGCCACATCGCTGTCCAAACCCTAAAAGTCAACGGCCAACCCTTGGTCGAAATCAAATTCCTCAGTCTAGGTCAACCCCCGACTGACTCTACTCGCCGAGTCAACCCTGTGACTCGTCGAGTTCCCATAATCAGAACTTCCCCAATCCGCGACTCAACTCGCCGAGTCACCCCGAGACTCGCCGAGTCCCACAACTCTGAGTCCACTCACACCCAACTCACCGAGTCATCCCTTGACTCACCGATTCTCGACTCAACCAGGAAATATTTGGGACTCTTCGACAAGACTCGTCGAGTCCAAGAACAGACTCGCCGACTCTACGGCTATCTTCAACCTACTCACCGAGTTGTTCATACAACTCGCCGAGTTCCAGGCCATCTTCATCCAACTCGTCGAGTCCACCCATGTGACTCGCCGAGTACCGCCGGTCTGAATACATTCCGAAGCATTCCAGGCCATGCAACTGCTCCAAGACATAGATCTAGCCTCCTACCACTCATCCATCACGTAAAGTGGCCAACTTTACGTGAATCCAAAGAGATCTAAGCCGTTTGCACATTGGGGCTAGGGTTTGGGACATGCAAGCTTCACTAAACACTCCAACACAGGGACTTTCATGCTCTCTGATTCTTCTCCCTTCCAGATCTGAGGTAGCAACCTCAGATCTAACCTCTAGACTTCCCATTTCATCCATAGACAATTTCTCATAAACCCCAAAATGAAGAAACAACATAACAACAGGTCAAAAACGAGATATTACCTCTAAGTGATGCCCCAACTGCAATGCAATTCGAATCCAAGCAAAGCCCCTTGCTCCAAGCCTTCAATCTTCCCAAAATTCCTTCAACCATTACTTCTCTAAGCTCCAATCCACTCAACAACGGTGCTTCTCCGCGATTTAGGGTTTTCTAGGGCTCAAGGGGTGATAAAGAGGCTGGGAGGAAGACATAATGATCATTATATAAGGCTGAATCCCGAGAATTAGGGTTTTCTCCACTCAGCGCCTACTCGCCGAGTCCAATACACTGACTCGCCGAGTCGGCCACTTAACACACGACCAAGTCGCGACTCTACTCGCCAATGGACTCGCCGAGTCGCTCTTTCCCAATTTACTCTTTTAGCCCTTCAACTCTACTCTTGATATTTCGGGATGTTACAATTCTCCCCCACTTAAATTAGGCTTAGCCCTCGAAGCCTACAACAACTCAACTCCAGAATTACTCCCACAACGTGCCACCTGGCCTTAATCGGACCAGATCTCACAAGGCATACCCATCGAAACTCGAACACACTTTCCCTTTGCTTATGGTGTGCTGACCATTTGCTCGAACCGGGCACCGGATGCACCCTCTGATGACCACACACAACGATCCGAGAATTACCCATGAAGTATCACTGCCCCAAATCTAAACAATCACTCGACCCATAAGGGTTAGAAGACATGAATCATCGGATCCCCGATTCGAATCCCTCTCTATCCAATCCGTGATGACGGAAAGACCCACTCTTAAATCCCAGAGCAACTCCCATGAGTCCTCTTCTTGCAATCACACACCCATGCCGCACCAACCTTTGCACTCCCGGGTTAGGAAAACTTGTCACACTGATGACGTCTCTAACATCCCCAGGAGAAACCACCACTACGCACACAACCCTTGATTAGAATCAAGTTGGGAGTCCCAGACTCCATCCCTGCATCCATCCTGAGACTCTTGGCTCTACACCCGCGGAATCCTTTCGCATCCTCAGCAGACATCCCATCATGATGTCATCCCATACCACTGTCACAGACACAGTGTTCGACCACCATATTCCAAATCATCCATTCTCATTACAACTTTCACTTCCGCGAATCAACACTTTCCCCAGCAAATGAGGGTCCAACACTTCCTCCCATACAATAGCACAAAGGGTGGCATACCAATGCACTAATGATGGCTGTTGAATGGGATAACTCAACCAAGGATAAATACGTGCCGCAACACCCTCCGAAATCTAATACATATGCCCGAAGCATGTCTTTGAGCGTTTGAATCATTCACTCCCTCTGAGGTGTCCTCAGACATCTTCATGATCAGCTCTAGCTCATCTCATATCCCTCTTCGAGACTGGGCACTAGGTCAGCTTTTGACTCCACAACTGAGCCTCCAAAGGTCACTCAAATCATGATCCAAACATCCCACTAACTTCCTCCGCGTGACCACTATCCCGGCCCCGTGACACGCAAGTCACGAAATTCTCTTTTCCTTATGCAAGAAAGTACAATCCAACCGAGGATCGTTTCCAATCTGATCTCTGGTTTCTGCTGCGCATATCCCTTGCGCATCTCACCATATTCCCCGACAGAGACGGGGACCCCAGTCTCGCCCCTCGTCCAACATCCAGGCTCCAAAGACTCAATACTAGGGCTACTCAAGCCCAAAACTCTTCCACATCATACACTGATCGAAGAACATTCCATCATCACACTCTCTTGCCATCTAGTGAGCACTACGACTCCCCGCGGTATCACAACACCCTCTGACTAGTGAGTACTACGACTCCCCGCAGTATCACAACACCCTCTGACTTGTGAGTACTACGGCTCCCCGCAGTATCACAACACCCTCTGACTAGTGAGTACTACGGCTCCCCGCAGTATCACAACACCCTCTGACTAGTGAGTACCACGGCTCCCTGCAGTATCACAACACCCTCTGACTACACTAGCTCGTGCTCCTCATAATATCATAAGCGGCTACCCATACTCGTCTCGAATATTCATCACAGACTCTGGAGGCAATCGTCATAACAGATGCCCACCCTTGCGAAGATCCACTCTCCCAAGTAATCTCCCTGGATGCCCATACTCGAAGGGCTCTCAATAGATCCATAGATACCTAATATACCACAAGTCGTCTCAACTCAAGATTCACGAATAACTTCGAAATAAAGATATCAATACCCGGATACCTCGGAACACCCCCCCAGCGAACATCACAAGATCCTGCCACAACCACAGGTTTCCTGCCCCAAGCACCATATAGATGCAATAGTACATTCCCTCTGAACCCCATAACTAGATCTTCATTTTTCCCAAGTTGCAACTTCGGTGTATTCAATTTCCCAACTGCAATACGAAGAAACGCTAACGCTACGAAATACGCTGATAATTCTCCGAAACCCCTTTTTCCCGCCGCTCAAAACCCAAACAAGGATACGCATACCGACTCGGGAGTTGGCTGCCCAGTCATTCTTTATCTACTTGCCCCAACACTGACCAATACCAGATTCCTGACTAATAAACACCTATCGTGGAGACATTCATCCTTCTCAAACAAGTACTTCCCGCATTAACTCACTCTGACCCCTTTCCTCGATCATCGACATCTCTGGTCTCATGATTTCTTACCGCATATCTCTATAGTCCACTTATAACTGCTCCTGACAAATCTCTGCTTTCTTACATACGGCACCCGGTTCTCCCCCACTTAGGGTTCGAACCGTCACCAAATAGCACACAACTATTCCATAACTATATTCTCCATCAAAATCGCACCTGCCCCCAGAAAGTGCTACACAATGCCCGATAATCCCCCTTACGGAAATGAATCGACCTCATATACTCTGAACCTCTGATGAACTCCTCAAGAACTTCTCGTCACGTCTGCCTCTAGTCGTTCCAAATCTCGTACCAATCTAGTAACAAAAAACTCAACTGCTCAATAACATCCCTGGCTCATAGACTGAACCATAAAATCATCGTACCCCTCACCTCAACTCATCAACCAACGCTCCAACACCGGGATCATCCCAAGAACAAGGACCCACTCCCATATTCAACACCCCATGGATAGAAAACTCACTGCACCGCTAAACTCGACTGAACTCCCCACTGATACCACTACCATACACCCGACTATACTCAATTAGGTGTAGCATGGCCCTCGACTATCTCAGTCCAAACTGGCTATCTGCTCATGATAAATCACTGCCTCGCGGCACACATGCTACCTGATACTCTGGTGGGAAATCATCATCAATGACGACCTGCAGGGTTTACCCCTAAACCCAAAACCAAAACATCATGCTTCTCATATTCTCACACTTACATAATCAGTAACTCCCCGATCATAGGAGGTGACATCTCCTTTATCGACTGATCGCTCAACTCAGATCGAAATTCTCCCTTCCACTGACTCCTTACTAGAATACTCTGAGGGACTCACGATCTCCCTCTCAAGGGACGCCTCTTCAAACTTACTCGTGATTGAATAACCGGAGAACCACAAACATCATTCACTACGAACCATGGTACTCCTTCCACGACATCTCTTCTCAATATGCCACGGTGTATGGTACCCTAACCATGACATCACTCCCCAATCCGCTCCGATGTATGGTACCCGGACCATAACATCACTCCTCAATCTGCTCTGATGTATGGTACCCGAACCATAACATCACTCCTCAATCTGCCCTGATGTATGGTACCCGAACCATAACATCACTCCTCAATTTGCCCTGATGTATGGTACCCGAACCATAACATCAATCCTCGATCCGCTCCAATGTATGGTACGCAAACCATAACATCGCTCCTCAATCTGCTCTGATGTATGGTACCCGAACCATAACATCACTCCTCAATCTGCCCTGATGTATGGTACCCGAACCATAACATCACTCCTCGATCTGCCCTGATATATGGTACCCAAACCATAACATCACTCCTCGATCCGCTCCGATGTATGGTACTCAAACCATAACATCACTCCTCAATCTGCTCTGATGTATGGTACCCGAACCATAACGTCACTCCTCAATCTGCCCTGATGTATGGTACCCGAACCATAACATCACTCCTCGATCCACTCCGATGTATGGTACTCAAACCATAACATCACTCCTCAATCTGCTCCTTAGAACCTTCAGAATACTCCCTGTATCAAGTATGGGTCCTCTGCTTTCAGTAGTACGGGCCCTTACTACCTACCACATCTACCCATACTTTCCACACGGACCATCCCAGAGCTTCTAAATAGCTGCTCGACCTGCTCTTTCACAATCCCATCGCACGTGCTCGCTCCCCAGCGAAATTCTCTATTCTACAAGCGCACTCATCTGGATAGGGTTATTCCCTAGGCTCTTCCGTCGTCCTCCCACTTCTTTGCTATCAGCTGCTGAAGAGCTCCTAATGATGCCAGCCATCTACCTCTCGAATGTCATCATATTCACTTGGTAGCTGACTCCCATTATCGAGAGTTCCATAAAGCACAAAGCAAGCAGCATTCGAGCATCGAAGAATACATAGGACTCCCTCTCTGTGATAACTCCACCTTCTTAGCTCATCCTCGAAAGTACCACCGAACTCTGTAACTCTACCCATCATGGGTTCTAACTGGATGCTCTCACTCATCACATACTCAAAAGCATAACACATATAACAACGAGTCCTAAGCTAAGGCATCACAAATCAGGCCACTCTAGCCCTAACATATGAAATACCTAGCCTGTCTCTAGCATGCAATAATATCTCATAAAGTGCTTCATACATATCTCATAACACAAAAATAAGGCTATTTTGGGAAATCACCGTTCGGGCTCTGGCTGATTGTACACACTGCTCCTTCTTGCTTTCTCTTTGAACTCTTATTCAATTTTAGAAAATTATTTCTTTAAAAATTGTCTTACTTCCTCAGTTTGAGTCCAGATTTACCCGAAGGCGCATCCGAATCCCTCAAACCAAGGCTCTGATACCAACTTGTAACACCGTAAATTTCAAGACAAAATTATCATTTAAAATAATCATTTTAATCTTAGAAACACTTGTTTAAAATCTCATTCATAGTCGATTTACAAAACATGATTCCATTTTCACTTGCATAGAAAACCAGGATCCTCCAAAATATGACTCTTTCTCTGGTGTGTACAATCAAGCCGGTGCCATCCCGTGATACTGAAAGAAACCTGAAAAAAAACATCACACAAACACTGTAAGCACGAAGCTTAGTGAGTTCCCCAAAATACCACACATAACATATATTAGCCACTCGAGGCTATAACTCTATGGGTCCGTGCACCCAAACTCCGTGAACCCTCAGGTTCTAACTCTGGGAACCTTCCGGTTCCAACTCTATAAACATGCACAGCATAAGTCACATAGAAATAATGCAGTACAACACATCACATACAAATAGCATACAAATACTCTGATCACATGACTCTGGTTACCTACTCAAGGTAAAGTATAGTGAGAAGACTCACCTGGCAAGCAGAAAGCAGATATCCCCACACTTGAATCTCGAACTCGCCACCGCCTAACACGTAAGGCAAATATTCTCATGAATGTAACTCTCAAGGCTAGAATAAATCCTCTCATAACACCCTCTTATGGGTAAAAGACTATTTTACCTCTCTCTTGGCCCAAAGGCCACATCGCTATCCAAACCCTAAAAGTCAACGGCCAACCCTTGGTCGAAATCAAAGTCCTCAATCTAGGTCAACCCCTGACCGACTCTACTCGCCGAGTCAACCCTGTGAATCGTCGAGTTCCCATAATCAAAACTTCCCCAATCCGCGACTCAACTCGCCAAGTCACCCCGAGACTCGCCGAGTCCCATAACTCTGAGTCCACTCACACCCAACTCACCGAGTCATCCCTTGACTCACCGATTCTCGACTCAACCAGGAAATATTTGGGACTCTTCGACAAGACTCGTCGAGTCCAAGAACAGATTCGCCGACTCTACGGCTATCTTCAACCTACTCGCCGAGTTGTTCATACAACTCGCCGAGTTCCAGGCCATCTTCATCCAACTCGTCGAGTCCACCCATGTGACTCGCCGAGTACCGCCGGTCTGAATACATTCCGAAGCATTCCAGGCCATGCAACTGCTCCAAGACATAGATCTAGCCTCCTACCACTCATCCATCACGTAAAGTGGCAAACTTTACGTGAATCCAAAGAGATCTAAGCCGTTTTCACATTGGGGCTAGGGTTTGGGACATGCAAGCTTCACTAAACACTCCAACACAGGGACTTTCATGCTCTCTGATTCTTCTCCCTTCCAGATCTGAGGTAGCAACCTCAGATCTAACCTTTAGACTTCCCATTTCATCCATAGACAATTTCTCATAAACCCCAAAATGAAGATACAACATAACAACAGGTCAAAAACGAGATATTAACTCTAAGTGATGCCCCAACTGCAATGCAATTCGAATCCAAGCAAAGCCCCTTGCTCCAAGCCTTCAATCTTCCCAAAATTCCTTCAACCATTACTTCTCCAAGCTCCAATCCACTCAACAATGGTGCTTCTCCGCGATTTAGGGTTTTCTGGGGCTCAAGGGGTGATAAAGAGGCTGGGAGGAAGACATAATGATCATTATATAAGGCTCAACCCCGAGAATTAGGGTTTTCTCCACTCAGCGCCTACTCGCCGAGTCCAATACACTGACTCGCCGAGTCGGCCACTTAACACGCGACCAAGTCGCGACTCTACTCGCCGAGTCCACACATGGACTCGCCGAGTCGCTCTTTCCCAATTTACTCTTTTAGCCATTCAACTCTACTCTTGATATTTCGGGATGTTACAATTCTACCCCACTTAAATTAGGCTTCGCCCTCGAAGCCTACAACAACTCAACTCCAAAATTACTCCCACAACGTGCCACCTGGCCTTAATCGGACCAGATCTCATAAGGCATACCCATCGAAACTCGAACACACTTTCCCTTTCCTTACGGTGTCCTGACCATTGTCTCGAACCGGGCACCGGATGCACCCTCTGATGACCACACACAACGATCCGAGAATTACCCATGAAGTATCACTGCCCCAAATCTCAACAATCACTCGACCCATAAGGGTTAGAAGACATGAACCATCGGATCCCGATTCGAATCCCTCTCTATCCAATCCAAGACGACGGAAAGACCCACTCTTAAATCCCAGAGCAACTCCTATGAGTCCTCTTCTTGCAATCACACACCCATGCCGCACCAACCTTTGCACTCTCGGGTTAGGAAAACCCGTCACACTGATGACGTCTCTAACATCCCCAGGAGAAACCACCACTACGCACACATCCCTTGATCAGAATCAAGTTGGGAGTCCCAGACTCCATCCCTGCATCCATCGTGAGACTCTTGGCTCTACACCCGCAGAATCCTTCCGCGTCCTCACCAGACATCCCATCATGATGTCATCCCATACCACTATCACAGACACAGTGTTCGACCACCATACTCGAAATCATCCATTCTCACTACAACTTTCACTTCCGCGAATCAACACTTTCCCCAGCAAATGAGGGTCCAACACTTCCTCCCATACAACAGCACAAAGGGTGGCATATCAATGCACTAATGATGGCTGTTGAATGGGATAACTCAACCAAGGATAAATACGTGCCGCAACACCCTTCGAAATCTAATACGTATGCCCGAAGCATGTCTTTGAGCGCCTGAATCGTTCACTCCCTCTGAGGTGTCCTCAGACATCATGATGATAAGCTCTAGCTCATCTTATATCCCTCTTCGAGACTGGGCACTAGGTCAGCTTTTGACTCCACAGCTGAGCCTCCAAAGGTCACCCAAATCATGATCCAAACATCCCACTAACTTCCTTCCCGTGACCACTATCCCGGCCCCGTGACACGCAAGTCACAAAATTCTCTTTTCCTTATGCAAGAAAGTACAATCCAACCGAGGATCGTTTCCACTCTGATCTCTGGTTTCTGCTGCGCATATCCCTTGCACATCTCACCATATTCCCCGACAGAGACGGGGACCCCAGTCTCGCCCCTCGTCCAACATCCAGGCTCCAAAGACTCAATACTAGGGCTACTCAAGCCCAAAACTCTTCCACATCATACATTGATCGGAGAACATTCCATCATCACACTCTCTTTCCATCTAGTGAGCACGACGGCTCCCCGCGGTATCACAACACCCTCTGACTAGTGAGTACTACGGCTCCCCGCAGTATCACAACACCCTCTGACTAGTGAGTACTACGGCTCCCCGCAGTATCACAACACCGTCTGACTAGTGAGTACTACGACTCCCCGCAGTATCACAACACCCTCTGACTAGTGAGTACCACGGCTCCCCGCAATATCACAACACACTCTGACTACACTAGCTCGTGCTCCTCAGAATATCATAAGCGGCTACCCATACTGTAACGCCCGCAGATCCGGGCTAGTCAATTTAGAGGCAATAGGGGTCGAAAATGACTTTTCGACAAAAGATTATTTAGAATAAATAATCTTAACCAAATTTTAGAATATGTCACAAGGTTTCCGTACATATAAAGAACGCTGAAATCCGAGTTATAACGAAGAAGTTATGGCCCGTCGAAGTTTTACGGCAAAACCGGCACGGCACCGGGAAGCGCAAATAGTGAATTTACGATAGAGCGAGATTTATCCTTAGCAATCTAAACAAAAGTCGTAGAATATGTTAAACTAAGAGCGTCGATAAAAAGAACACCCAAATCTGACTTCGTATGAGGAAGTTATGATTTTTCTAAGATTCGGCTTAGCAGTGCACGACCCGAAACTCGAATTTTAGTTCGAGCGGTTTTTGGCTTACGTGACCTAAATGAGAGTTCAAGATCTCATTAATAGGAACTCAACGGTAAAAAGACAGACGAAAACGGAGTCGGTATGAAGGAGTTACAAATTCTTCGCGGTCATTTAACAGTCTAAACGCCTCGTACTGTTAAATTTAAGATCGGTCGAGAATTAGCCGACGGAGTCAAAATAAAAGTTGTAGATATTATTTTTACCTACGCGTGGATATAAAGAACATCAAAAACGGAGGTCGTATGTGAAAGTTACGGATTTTAGAAGTCGGAAGTGTGCTGTGCGAAAATGGGTGATGTGGCACAATCTTGGCCATTGCTTTCTCCCCAAGTCTTGCCACTAGATGGTGACATGTGGCACCAAGTTCAGTCATTCTTACCCTATAAATACCACCTCTCCCACCCTCATTTTCTTCACACCTTTCCCATTCTTTCTTCTCTTTACTCTCTCTCTAGAACCTCTCTCTAGCCCCGAAATCCCCCGAAAAGCCTAGGGAACCTCCCTAGCACGAGGCGGAAGCCCCGGAGTGCTCGACGGCTCCGAGAAGAAGAGCTTTTCGGCTCGGAAACGCTGCTCCAAGCAAAGCCTGGTTTTCTATAAAACCCGCTGTAAGTGAGCTACGCCTACGCTATTTTTAATATAGTTTTTATTTAATTATATTAACGTTATTAAGAACATATAATAGATACTTGGGCTATTAATATGGGTTATATAAGTATTTTTTTTAACGCTTATATAATAGTAATAATAGCTAGACTATTAATTAGTCTCGGCGAATAATAGACTAAAATCTATTGGTGATAATATTAGGTTTCGTCGAAAGAAATTATTTTAAAGTAAACGAAGCGCTGTCCAAGTATCGAGTCACCACCTTCTCAGGTGAGTGCATGGTCCCTTTCATCTTACACATAGATATGAAGTATTTATTATATAATTTACGTGTTGTGAGTGCATATTTACTTTCAGCTTACACATAGATATGAAGTATTTAATATAAATTACGTGCTATTTGTGCATATTATCTGAATACTTGCTATCTATGCTGGATGAACGTTTTATACATGTTTTCAAAGATTTAAACTGTATATGTATTTTATATCTACAAAATGTGTTGGGTAAAACATGGGTAGATGTAATAGTTGCTGTGTGACAAAATAAAATAATGAGAGGCCTCGTTATAGATGTTATTGATGATCCAGTCATCTAGCGGAGTATAGATGACGACCACGGACTATTCTAGACAGTCCAGTGGAACACTAGCAGGCTCGCAACCTGTAGGTGTTTATTCGAACTGTGTGTTTAACCGAACTGTGTGTTTGTTCGAACTGTGTGTTTATTCGAACTGTGTGAACTGTGTGCTCACCAGATATACTCCATCCCAATGATAGTCCTTTGACTAGGTCCCTTGTGTTAGATGTTTTAGGGACGTAATGTGAGGATAACGGGAATGGGTAATTGGGTTGATTGTTTGATGTTTAAAAAAAATAATAACTATATTATTGTGGGTTGAAAACCCTATGTACTCACCAGGTTTCCTAACCTGACCCACTCAGTTTATTTATATCACAGGTGTTGATACGAAGTCACTTTACACTGAGAGATTTAAAGAGATGTAGATCACTAGTGTAAATAAATGTAAGTTCTGTTTATGCTTATGTTTCTGTATTAACGATGACATCCCAAACATTTTGAAATGAATAAAATACATTCCTTCGAAAATGTTTTAATAACGTATTTTTCGTGTTTTTTCTGGGAACAAATTCCGCAACCTTTTTATAAAATGAAGTACTCTGATTTTTATAAAGCATAAACAAAATCGGTCTTTTCTGGCCGTGATTTTGGGGATGTCACAGTTGGTATCAGAGCATTAGTTTAAGCGAACTAGGAATATGGATTTATTTCTAGACTTAAACTTAGAATGCTAAGCGATGATTGTGAGGTGTGAGCACTAGCTTATTTTAGGAATTATGCCTAAAATGCTTTTATGTGCTAAATACTTGTGCCTGATATGTTGTTAGTTGTTCGGATCTATGGTCTGTTGCCGACCGGATCTGGAAACCTTATGTGTTTAGGATTCTAAACGTACGTCTACGATATTAGAACTAGCATATAAACGTTTCGGAGTGATAATGATGATTTAACCGTCAATCCTAAGTAAAGGTCTAGATTCACCTTATTCGGTGTATAGATCAAGATGGCAAGAACCCGTAGCGGAAACGTGAATGCAAATGGGAACCGAAACCAGCCCCCAGTGATTGAGCAAATATCGGTTGTGGTAGCCGCTTTTGAGCCAATAACGATGGCCGGAGTGCAAGCGATGATCCAAGCGATGTTGGATCATCAAATGGAGGAAACTAGACGTTTGCTCCAGCAAAATCGTGAGGAAGCCACTATACAGATCGAACAGCCCGAGTTAAACGAAGGGCAGACTGAGGAAGGAAACTACAGTGGGACTGTTGGTCAAGTCAACCCACCAATAGTTCGACAAAACAACCAAGATGACGAAGTCGAGAGGAATGGATGCAAGTACAAGGATTTTGTGACTTGCAAGCCATCGACTTTCACTGGAAAGGAGGATCCGATCGGGGTCATGGATTGGATCTCGGAGATGGAGTTAGCCTTCATGACATGCGGTTGTAGAGGGAAGCTACAGACCACATTTGCAGTGCGTCAGTTTCAAGGAGGCGCTGTACGTTGGTGGAATACCTTGGGGAAGACTCTGAGCCCTAATGAGCCCCTGCAACTGACATGGGCAGAATTTCTGGTGCAATTTAAACGAAAGTACTGCTCAGCTCAAAACCTGCTTGAGCTAGAGAACCAGTTTCTAACCCTGAAGAAGGGAAGCATGTCAATCGATGAATACACGAACAACTTCACGAAAAAGATGGAGTTTGCCTTACGTCTTGTTCCGGATGAGCTGACGAAAATCGACAAGTACGCAAAGGGACTTCCATGGGAGTATGCGGTGCCAGTGCGTCAGGCACCTACTCTGGAGGCAGCTATCTGGGCTGCCAAGTCTGTGGAAGATATGATTAAGGGAAGAGCTGCCAACAAGATTGAGGTTGGCGAAAAGAGGAAGTTTGAGGAATCTACGAGGCCCAATAAGAAGATCAAGTCTGCTTCAAAGGAGTCTAGCGGAGGAGGAAACAAAGTGAAATGGTGCGAGAAGTGCAAAAAGAATCACTTTGGGAAATGTAGCGAAGAAGTGACTTGCTACAAGTGTGGGAAGACCGGACATTACGCCAACGAGTGCAAAAGGGTGTGTTATGAATGCCGTGAAGAAGGGCATGTTGCTAAGGATTGCCCGAAAAAGAAAGAGGCGGAAAAACCAAACATTCCGCCAAAACTGAAGGCAAGAGCATTCCATATGATCCTAGACGAAGCAGATGACAATGCGAGGATTCAAGAATGACGGCTTGACATCCAAGGATCGAGTTATAATGTAGCCATAGAATCATATGATGTAGCCTGTTAGAGGCATAGTCTAGGGTGAACTTGAACACCTATGTAATCGTTTCAAGAAATAATATAAAACCTTTGTTTTGTTATCTGATGTGTTAAGTTGTTTTTTTCTTGTATGGTGACTTGGAGAGACTGTGGGACAATACTTGGGACGATTATGAGTAGGTGTGAATGGTAGTAGAGGCCTATACTATCGGAAGCACAGGACTCACACTTGGATCAGGGAAAGTCACAAGGTTACCAAGAAGCCAGTAATTGATTTCGTTTTATTCAAGTATGCCGTTACCATTGTTTCGGCAATGACTAAGAAGATTGTTGTTATCCCAACCCTAGTGGTCATGTCACATTGAGTCCGACTACGATGAGTAGGTTACGTGGTTCAGAGAACCAAGTTTGATATAGCGTCCGACTTAAACCAAACGATTAAAAATCAAAGCGACCAATAGAAGTATCGGCTCGACGCTAAAGAAGTTGGTAGCTAGAAATGCTACATGTTAAAGTGTGGTTATATCACATTAGAACGTGAAGGAAGGCATAGTTTATTTTAGAATTTAACTCTAAAAGACCTAAGTCTAAACGAGCATCACATGATGATACGTCGTAATCTGGAGTCTAACCTGAAGAAGATAGCAGGTGCACAATTAAGTACTACTTACAGACAATAAGTCTAAAAGATACACTCGAAGGAATAAAGAAGTTATAATTATTACCTAGGATGAAGAGATGACGTATGGAGTCATTATACGAGCCCTGTTTCATTGATGATTCCGGGACGTAATCATCCTAAGGGGAGATAATTGTAACGCCCGCAGATCCGGGCTAGTCAATTTAGAGGCAATAGGGGTCGAAAATGACTTTTCGACAAAAGATTATTTAGAATAAATAATCTTAACCAAATTGTAGAATATGTCACAAGGTTTCTGTACATATAAAGAACGCCGAAATCCGAGTTATAACGAAGAAGTTATGGCCCATCGAAGTTTTACGGCAAAACCAGCACGGCACCGGGAAGCGCAAATAATGAATTTACGATAGAGCGAGATTTATCCTTAGCAATCTAAACAAAAGTCGTAGAATATGTTAAACTAAGAGCGTCGATAAAAAGAACACCCAAATCTGACTTCGTATGAGGAAGTTATGATTTTTCTAAGATTCGGCTTAGCAGTGCACGACCCGAAACTCGAATTTTAGTTCGAGCGGTTTTTGGCTTACGTGACCTAAATGAGAGTTCAAGATCTCATTAATAGGAACTCAACGGTAAAAAGACAGACGAAAACGGAGTCGGTATGAAGGAGTTACAAATTCTTCGCGGTCATTTAACAGATCCATACTCGAAGGGCTCTCAATACTCGAAGGGCTCTCAATAGATCCATAGATACCTGATATACCACAAGTCGTCTCAACTCAAGATTCACGAATAACTTCGAAATAAAGATATCAATACCCGGATACCTTGGAACACCCCCCACCGAACATCACAAGATCCTGCCACAACCACAGGTTTCCTGCCCCAAGCACCATATAGATGCAATAGTACATTGTAACACCGAAAATTTCAAACCAAATTTTCAATTTTTATAAAACATAATTCCATCAATATTCATAAAACAACCATTATAATTATCCAACAAAACAGTACAAATCCCAAGATCATAATGTCAAGCTCCAAACGTGTGTGTGTACGGATCAAGCCGGCGCCTTCCCGCGGTCGTCACTAGTACCTGAAACAAATAACATCAACACTGTAAGCACAAGGCTTAGTGAGTTCCCCAAAATACCACATATAACACATATTAGCCACTCTAGGCTATAACTCTGTGGGTCCGTGCACCCAAACTTTGTGAACCCTCAGGTTCTAACTCTGATAAACATGCACCACATAAATCACATAGAAATCATGCAGTACAACACATAACATACATAGCATACAAATACTCTATCACATAGCTCTGGTTACCTACTCAAGGTAAAGTATAGTGAGAAGACTCACCTCGCGTGTCTCGGTAAATCGTAAACCTGAAATCGCTAATCACTCGATCTGTCGAGCTGTAGTCCCCCCCTATAGCACAATACATCTCTAATTAACACTTTCCCTAACTAGGTTTGACCACACTATAACAAGTCAATCTAGGTCAACGCTGGTCAACGGTCAACGGTGAACTTTGACCGGACTCGGCGAGTGCGCTATAGCGACTCGGCGAGTCTGAGCGCATGCACCAATTTCCCTGGAACCCTCCCCTGACACGTCGAGCATTCCCTCAACTCGACGAGTTCCACCTGGCACGAGTTGTGGGGCCACCACGACTCAACTCGCCGAGTCTCAAGAACAACTCGGCGAGTCCAGCTTGACTCAGTCCACCTGTCCATTCTGACTCCCCTTGACTCACTGAGTCCACTCTTCCCAACTCGGCGAGGCCACTCACTGTGTGGTCGGGCAACATTCATGCTACTCGCCGAGTCTGTTCTTCGGACTCGGCAAGTCCGTGCCATGCACTGACTCAATCTTGCTCTAAAGGTCAGATCCAGTCCATTAATCCATAGATCCAGTCCCTCCAAGCTCATTTAGCACGTAAAGTTACAATCTTGATGCACATACAACCTCTATATGACCATATATGATGTTTTTGACTCAAATACTATAACACAAGGTCAAGGACTCCATTGTCACCCATAAAGCTTGATGAGTGAGGCTCTCTGGACCTCTATGGATCCAGATCCATGGCCTCAACTCAAAGAGGGAACCAATGGGCATCAAATCATCCCATGAATGACCACCATAAGCCCTAAATTGCATCATGCTTCACTAAACAGAAAATGGTCCGAGATAATACCTCTAGAGTGATGATCTAAGCTCCAAATCCACGAAATAGCAACCTCCTTTGCTTCCTCTTGCCTAGGGTCTCCTTCTTCTTGCTAAATAACACACACAAGATCAAGAATGGCTCCCTTCTCTTCACAAATCGCTCAAGAACACAAGGGACACTCACTGAGGGTTGGGTGAGCACAAATGACGGCCATAAGGCCCTTTAAATAGGCCTCAAACCCGGAGATTTAGGGTTTCATTACACAGCGCAGACTCGCCGAGTCCATATCCTGGACTTGCCGAGTCCAGGCGCGCACCAATGTTCAATTCCGCGTCCCTACTCGGCAAGTCTGAGCTCCAACTCGCCGAGTCCCCCTCACAATATAACAAAATTAGATTTACAAGATACCTGGTAAAATCTGGATGTTACAACTCTCCCCCACTAGAACTAGACTTCGCCCTCGAAGTCTCGCTCTAAAACAGCTCCGGATGCTGCTCCCGCATCATGCCCTCCGGCTCCCAGGTCATTTCTGATCCCTTCCGATGTTGCCACTGAACCAATACCAAAGGTACCTCCTTGTTCCTCAAAATCTTGATCTTCCGATCCCTAATAGCCACTGGTCTCTCAGCATAATTCAGGCTTGCATCCACCTGAATATCCTCTAGTGGAACCACTGCCGACTCATCGGCTATACATTTCCTCAACTGCGATACATGAAAAGTGTTGTGAATCTGCCCCAACTCTGCTGGTAACTCCAGCCGATAGGCTACCCGGCCTACCCTGGCAATCACACGAAACGGACCTATAAACCGGGGCCCCAATTTTCCCCTCTTCCTGAACCGGATCACTCCTTTCCAAGGAGAAACCTTCAGGAGAACAAAGTCGCCGACCTGAAATTCCAGCTCGGACCGGTGTCTATCCGCGTAACTCTTTTGTCGGCTCTGAGCGGTCAATAACCTCTGTCTGACCAGCTGTATCTGCTCTGTCGTCTGATTCACGATCTCTGTACTGACCATTACCCTTTGCCCAACCTCTCCCCAACATATGGGAGTCCGACACCTCCTACCATACAACAGCTCAAAGGGCGGCATACCGATGCTCGAATGATGGCTGTTATTGTAGGAAAACTCCGCCAAAGGCAAATACGTGTCCCAACTACCCCCAAAGTCCAATACACATGCTCGAAGCATGTCCTCGAGTGTCTGTATCGTCCGCTCACTCTGACCGTCGGTCTGGGGGTGGTATGCGGTACTAAAATGCAGCTTAGTACCCAACTCCTCATGAAATTTCTTCCAGAAACGGGAGGTGAAACGCACATCACGGTCTGAAACAATCGAGATCGGCACCCCATGCCGAGATACAACCTCCCTCACGTAAATCTCCGCTAACTTCTCCGCCGAAGAACTTTCACTGATGGCAAGAAAGTGAGCGCTCTTTGTCAACCTATCCACAATCACCCAAATTGCATCGACTCCTCTGGCAGTCCTCGGCAATTTGGTGATGAAATCCATAGTGATCTGTTCCCACTTCCACTCGGGAACCTCTAATGGCTGCAACTTGCCATGCGGTCTCTGGTGTTCGGCCTTCACCCTTCGACAGGTCAAACACCTCTCGACAAACCATGCGACATCCCTCTTCATACAAGGCCACCAATACTCCTTCCTTAAGTCCAAATACATCTTTGTAGCCCCGGGATGGATTGAAAATTTCGATCTATGAGCCTCCTCCATCAACGTAGTACGTGTACCGCCCACAAACGGTACCCAGATCCGGCCTTGATAAGTCATAAGGCCCCGACTATCCGATATGAACTCCGAAACCAACCCAACGACCCGCTCTCTCTTCTGCATCTCCGGATGCACGGCCTCGGCCTGAGCCCCACGAATGGCGTCCAGAACTGGAGCTATCACGGTCAATCTCAAACATACATCTCGTAGTGGAGTACTCTCCGCCCTGCGACTCAATGCGTCGGCTACCACATTAGCCTTGCCCGGGTGGTACAAGATCTCGCAATCATAATCCTTGACCACATCTAACCATCTTCTCTGCCGCATATTTAGGTTAGGCTGATCCATCAAGTACATCAAGCTCTTATGGTCAGTGTAAATCGTACAACGAACCCCATACAAGTAGTGCCGCCAAATCTTGAGGGCGAACACCACTGCCCCCAACTCCAAATCATGTGTGGGGTACCTCGTCTCGTGAGGCTTCAACTGCCTCGATGCATATGCTATCACATGTCCCTTCTGCATCAGTACCGCTCCCAGTCCTAAAATCGATGCATCACAGAATACCACAAAACCTTCCATCCCTTCCGGAAGAGCTAATACCGGAGCTTCACACAATCTCTGGCGAAGCGTCTCAAAAGAGGTCTGCTGCTCGGTACCCCATGAAAATGTAACACCCTTCCGGGTCAATCTGGTGAGTGGAACCGCAATCTTGGAGAAATCCTTAATAAACCTCCGATAATACCCTGCCAACCCAAGGAAACTCCGGATCTCAGAAGGTGACCTTGGCACCTCCCACCTCATCACTGCGTCAACCTTGGCCGGATCGACCAATATCCCCTTCTGGTTAACGAGATGTCCCAGAAACTGGACCTCTCGCAACCAGAAATCGCACTTGGAAAACTTTGCGTAAAGTTTCTCCGATCTCAAAACTCCAAGAACCTCCCTCAAATGCTCCTCGTGCTGCTCTCTAGATCTCGAATATACCAGAATATCATCAATGAACACAATCACCGACCGATCCAACATCGGCCGACATACCCTGTTCATGAGGTCCATGAACACAGCCGGGGCATTGGTGAGCCCAAAAGGCATCACCACAAACTCATAATGCCCATAACGCGTCCTGAATGCTGTCTTCTGGACGTCCTCGTCCCGCACTCTCACCTGATGATAGCCCGACCTCAAATCAATCTTGGAGAACCAAGATGCTCCCTGTAACTTATTGAATAAATCGTCGATCCTCGGCAACGGGTAACGGTTCTTGACCGTCAGCTTATTCAATTCCCGGTAATCAATACACATGCGATGCGAGCCATCTTTCTTCTTCACAAACAGGATGGGTGCTCCCCACGGCGAGCTACTCGGCCGAATAAACCCCTTCCCCAGCAACTCCTGGAGTTGCGAGGATAACTCTTGCATCTCTGGAGGCGCAAGGCGATACGGCACCTTAGCAATAGGCGCGGCTCCCGGAACCAAATCGATACCAAACTCCACTTGCCTCACGGGAGGCACACCTGGTAACTCTTCGGGAAAGACATCTGGAAACTCACGCACCACCGGAACTTCATCCACTGAACTCGGTCTCTCGGAGATCACTCGCATATCCATCACATACGCTACAAAACCCTTACAGCCCTGCTGTAAACACTGCCTCGCCCTAGCAACCGAACAAAAGGCTGATCCAGAACGTGTACCCTCGCCGTAAACCGAAAGAAATCCCCCACTAGGATCTCGTATAGTCACCAGCTGACGCTCGCAATCGATAACCGCACCGAATCGGCTCAACCAGTCCATGCCCACTATAACACAGACATCACCCATCGCAATAGGAATCAGGTCGATCGGGAACTCAACCCCGAAAATCTCCAATACACATCCCCGGAGGACCTCTGTAGCACAAATCACTCTGTCGGCGGCTATGGAAACCCGCAGGGGCCGACTTAATGCCCCACGACTAACACTGATACGCTGACTAAATGCCAAAGATACAAAAGATCGACTCGCACCCGAGTCAAATAACACTAAAGCAGGTACAGAATTCACAAGGAAGGTACCTATGCATAGCATAATATAAGCATAATATCTCAACACCATAAATAAATAATGAAAAGGAAACGTACCAGCCACAACGTCGGGTGCAGCGCGGACCTCTTCCGCAGTCAGCTGGAAGGCTCTTCCCCGAGCCCTCGGTGCCTCAGCCTTCACGGGCCGACTCTCTGTAGCAGTAGCTCTGATGGCGGCAGGAGCAGACCCCTGAGATGCTCCGCGCAGCAGTGGACACTCTGCCTTCCGGTGTCCGGTCTGGTTGCAGTGGAAGCACACTGCAAATCCTTTGGGGCAGTCCTTGGCCATATGCCTCTCCTTGCCACATTTGTAGCAAGACCCTGCTCGACAGACTCCATCGTGACCCTTGCCGCACTTCCCACAAGTGCGGCCCTTCTGGCTCCCGGGTCTGGGATCAGCGGGCTTGGCCCGCTTGGCTGCCGGCTGGGACTGTGCCGGCTGCCGATCCCTCCCCAGAGACTCCGCCTCCTCCCTGGCCTGAGTCTCAAGCTCAATCTCCCTCTTCCGAGCATTTGCTTGAAGCTCGGAAAATGTCCGGTACGAGGAGTTCGCAGCGAACTCCCGAATATCCCGTCTCAGAATGCTCAGGTAACGGCTCATACGTGCCTGCTCGGTGGACACGTGCTCAGGGCAGAACATCGCCCTCTCATGAAACATCCTCGTAATCGCTGTAACTGACTCAGTACCCTGCTTGAGGGTCAGAAACTCCTGTGCCAGACGCTCCCTCTCCACCTGAGGAACGTACTCATCTCAGAACATGGTAGTGAACCTCTCCCAGGTCACTGCCGCAAGCTCAGTCGGTGTGAAGTGCGCAGTCACAAACTTCCACCAGTCCTTCGCTCCCAAGCGAAGCTGGTTCAGTGCGAACCGAACCTTCAAATGCTCAGGGGACGAGCAAGTGAAGAAGCATCCCTCCATATCAGATATCCACCTCATAGCTGCCACCGGATCCTGCGTACCATCAAACTCTGGTGGCTTGGTGTTGCTGAACTCCCTAAACAACGACGCATCACCTCCCTGGGGCCTTGCCGCAGCAATCGCTGCGGTAGCCGCTGCAAACGCAGCCTCAGAAAGAGCGGCATAGCGCTCGTCAAATGTCTCAATCAAAGCGGTCTTAATAGACCCGAACATCTCTGGTATCTCAGCTCTGATGACCGCAGCCACCTCCTCATGAATGATCTGTCGAATCTCCTCATCACTAGCTCCGGCATCCTCTGGCATGTGACGTGTCCTCACCATGATCAACCTCTGAAGTACAACATGCGATAATTAGAATTCACTCGAACACCCTTACATTCGACAATCCACCCCTCCTTGATTCTTGGCATCCCAAGATTCTTATTTGGACTGTGTACCGCACCGGTGCTTTCAGTAGTACGGGCCCAATACTACTGTCCGCACTGTCTCAGTACACACCCCAAATCTTCCTCTTCGGATCCCAATCCCCAAGTACTCTATTATACTTAAATCACTCTGTAACAGGTCTCACACAAAGCCCTAGCTGCTACCTAATTACTCTCAGAATCTCATAGCAGCTCACCATTCCCTAGGCTAAGGCATCATAAAACAGGCCGCTCTAGTCCTATCAGCAATACCTAGCCTACTCTAGAATGCAAACACATCACATTAATAATAATTATCACGTAATATAAAGGTATTTTGGGAATTCACCGTTCGGGCGCTGGCTGATCGTACACACGTTTCTTCCTGGAAAATCTTTTACTCTTAGAAAACTTTTGGTTTTATTTTGAAAATATCTCTTTAATTCCTCAGTTTGAGTTCAAATACCCCCGAAGGTGTACCCGAATCCCTCAAACCAAGGCTCTGATACCAATTTGTAACACCGAAAATTTCAAACCAATTTTTCAATTTTTATAAAACATAATTCCATCAATATTCATAAAACAACCATTATAATTGTCCAACAAAACAGTACAAATCCCAAAATCATAATGTCAAACTCCAAACGTGTGTGTGTACGGATCAAGCCGGCGCCTTCCCGCGGTCGTCACTAGTACCTGAAACAAATAACATCAACACTGTAAGCACAAGGCTTAGTGAGTTCCCCAAAATACCACATATAACACATATTAGCCACTCTAGGCTATAACTCTGTGGGTCCGTGCACCAAAACTCTGTGAACCCTCAGGTTCTAACTCTGATAAACATGCACCACATAAATCACATAGAAATCATGCAGTACAACACATAACATACATAGCATACAAATACTCTATCACATAGCTCTGGTTACCTACTCAAGGTAAAGTATAGTGAGAAGACTCACCTCGCGTGTCTCGGTAAATCGTAAACCTGAAATCGCTAATCACTCGATCTGTCGAGCTGTAGTCCCCCCTATAGCACAATACATCTCTAATTAACACTTTCCCTAACTAGGGTTGACCACACTATAACAAGTCAATCTAGGTCAACGCTGGTCAACGGTCAACGGTGAACTTTGACCGGACTCGGCGAGTGCGCTATAGCGACTCGGCGAGTCTGAGCGCATGCACCAATTTCCCTGGAACCCTCCCCTGACACGTCGAGCATTCCCTCAACTCGACGAGTTCCACCTGGCACGAGTTGTGGGGCCACCACGACTCAACTTGCCGAGTCTCAAGAACAACTCGGCGAGTCCAGCTTGACTCCATCCACCTATCCATTCTGACTCCCCCTTGACTCACTGAGTCCACTCTTCCCAACTTGGCGAGGCCACTCACTGTGTGGTCGGGCAACATTCATGCTACTCGCCGAGTCTGTTCTTCGGACTCGGCGAGTCCGTGCCATGCACTGACTCAATCTTGCTCTAAAGGTCAGATCCAGTCCCTCCAAGCTCATTTAGCACGTAAAGTTACAATCTTGATGCACATACAACCTCTATATGACCATATATGATGTTTTTGACTCAAATACTACAACACAAGGTCAAGGACTCCATTGTCACCCATAAAGCTTGATGAGTGAGGCTCTCTGGACCTCTATGGATGCAGATCCATGGCCTCAACTCAAAGAGGGAACCAATGGGCATCAAATCATCCCATAAATGACCACCATAAGCCCTAAATTGCATCATGCTTCACTAAACAGAAAATGGTCCGAGATAATACATCTAGAGTGATGATCTAAGCTCCAAATCCACGAAATAGCAACCTCCTTTGCTTCCTCTTGCCTAGGGTCTCCTTCTTCTTGCTAAATAACACACACAAGATCAAGAATGGCTCCCTTCTCTTCACAAATCGCTCAAGAACACAAGGGACACTCACTGAGGGTTGGGTGAGCACAAATGACGGCCATAAGGCCCTTTAAATAGGCCTCAAACCCGGAGATTTAGGGTTTCATTACACAGCGCAGACTCGCCGAGTCCATATCCTAGACTCGCCGAGTCCAGGCGCGCACCAATGTTCAATTCCGCGTCCCTACTCGGCGAGTCTGAGCTCTAACTCGCCGAGTCCCCCTCACAATATAACAAAATTAGATTTACAAGATACCTGGTAAAATCCGGATGTTACATACATTCCCTCTGAACCCCATAACTAGATCTTCATTTTTCCCAAGTTGCAACTTCGGTGTATTCAATTTCCCAACTGCAATACGAAGAAATGCTAACGCTACGAAATACGCTGATAATTCTCCGAAACCCCTTTTTCCCGCCGCTCAAAACCCAAACAAGGATACGCATACCGACCCGGGAGTTGGCTGCCCAATCATTCTTTATCTACTTGCCCCAACACTGACCAATACCAGATTCCTGACTAATAAACACCTGTCGTGGAGACATTCATCCTTCGCAAACAAGTACTTCCCGCATTAACTCACTCTGACCCCTTTCCTCGATCATCGACATCTCTGGTCTCATGATTTCTTACTGCATATCTCTATAGTCCACTTATAACTGCTCCTGACAAATCTCTGCTTTCTTACATACGGCACCCGGTTCTCCCCCACTTAGGGTTCGAACCGTCACCAAATAGCACACAACTATTCCATAACTATATTCTCCAGCAAAATCGCACCTGCCCCCGGAAAGTGCTACACAACGCCCGATAATCCCCCTTACGGAAATGAATCGACCTCATATACTCTGAACCTCTGGTGAACTCCTCAAGAACTTCTCGTCACGTCTGCCTCTAGTCGTTCCAAATCTCGTACCAATCTAGTACCAAAAAACTCAACTGCTCAATAACATCCCTGGCTCATAGACTGAACCATAAAATCACCGTAACCCTCACCTCAACTCATCAACCAACGCTCCAACACCGGGATCATCCCAAGAACAAGGACCCACTCCCATATTCAATACCCCATGGATAGAAAACTCTCTGCACCGCGAAACTCGACTGAACTCCCCACTGATACCACTACCATACACCCGACTATACTCAATTAGGTGTAGCATGGCCCTCGACTATCTCAGTCCAAACTGGCTATCTGCTCATGATAAATCACTGCCTCGCGACACACATGCTACCTGATACTCTGGTGGGAAATCATCATCAATGACGACCTGCAGGGTTTACCCCTAAACCCAAAACCAAAACATCATGCTTCTCATATTCTCATACTTACATAATCAGTACCTCCTCGATCATAGGAGGTGACATCTCCTTTATCGACTAATCGCTCAACTCAGATCGAAATTCTCCTTTCCACTGACTCCTTACTACAATACTCTGAGGGACTCTCGATCTCCCTCTCAAGGGACGCCTCTTCGAACTTACTCGTGACCGAATAACCGGAGAACCACAAACATCATTCACTACGAACCATGGTACTCCTTCCACGACATCTCTCCTTAATATGCCACGGTGTATGGTACCCTAACCATGACATCACTCCCCAATCCGCTCCGATGTATGGTACCCGGACCATAACATCACTCCTCAATCTGCTCTGATGTATGGTACCCGAACCATAACATCACTCCTCAATCTGCCCTGATGTATGGTACCCGAACCATAACATCACTCCTCAATCTGCCCTGATGTATGGTACCCGAACCATAACATCACTCCTCGATCCGCTCCGATGTATGGTACGCAAACCATAACATCGGTCCTCAATCTGCTCTGATGTATGGTACCCGAACCATAACATCACTCCTCAATCTGCCTTGATGTATGGTACCCGAACCATAACATCACTCCTCGATCTGCCCTGATGTATGGTACCCAAACCATAACATCACTCCTCGATCCGCTCCGATGTATGGTACTCAAACCATAACATCACTCCTCAATCTGCTCTGATGTATGGTACCCGAACCATAACATGACTCCTCAATCTGCCCTGATGTATGGTACCCGAACCATAACATCACCCCTCGATCCGCTCCGATGTATGGTACTCAAACCATAACATCACTCCTCAATCTGCTCCTTAGAACCTTCAGAATACTCCCTGTATCAAGTATGGGTCCTCTGCTTTCAGTAGTACGGGCCCATACTACCTGCCACATCTACTCATACTTTCCACACGGACCATCCCAGAGCTTCTAAATAGCTGCTCGACCTGCTCTTTCACCAATCCGATCGCGCGTGCTCGCTCCCCAGTGAAATTCTCTGTTCTACAAGCGCACTCATCTGGACCCAATTGAAGCCCCTAGAGTTTGATGGGGCCAGGGACCCAATTGTGGCGATAAGGTGGCTATCTGATGTGGAGGGTTGTTTCTTCACATGTTCTATCTCTGCTGAACAGAAGGTCAAGTTCTCCCAGAACCTTCTCCCGTTAGGGGTGATGGATTGGTGGAGATTGGTGACTGATCCTTACGCTCTTGATCAGATAGTTGTTGTTAATTGGGAGCAGTTCTCGGAGATGTTCTGTGCAAGATACATTCCATTGGTGGAGAGGTAGAGGTTGGCTTAGGAGTACTTGGATTTGAGACAAAAAATTATAAGATGATGAAGATCACCAATATGTTACTGAGAGGGCCCTTTTCTGCCTTGAATTTGCTGCTTCAGAGTAGGCTCAGATGACTCACTACTTGGTCATGCTCAATACGGATATTCGACAGTTCGTGTCTGTAGTGACAAAGAACATGGTTTAGCATGCGGAATTAAAGCTTGCACAATTGAACATGGTGATTTGGGTGTTTAAGAGATATATTGAATGTATATGGTGTTACAAAAAGGATCTAGATCTAGACTACATAATTAACACACACTTACACACTCACTTCTACATCTCTCAAAGCACACCTCTACAAGTGGACAAACCCTCTATTTATAGAGGTGTTTACATGTCTCTCTCTCACTCTAACTACCAAATGGGTCTAAAGGCTAAAGCACCACATGCAAGTGGGTTTTACAAAAGTCAAACATTTACAAAGTCATGAATGAAGTGTTGGATAAGGTGTCTAAGTCCATAACTATTTCTGGTATGTACTTGACCCGACCCGGCATGGTCCATTTGGGTTGCATGACACCATGCAATTGGATAGACTAAATGAGAGAAATAACACTTGGAGATTATTAATATATTATAAGTTCTAATATATTAATAATACTATTTGATTAGTTTGATCAAGAATTAATTTAGAATTAATTAAGTGATCAAAAAGATAACTAATTAAATATATGGGTTGATTATGTAAATCATCCATATCTTGTATAGTGGGCTAAGAGGCTCCATGGACTACCAAGTTGGGTTCCACCCATAGGATGCTCCATGGGAGTTACAAACCCATGGGTCATGGAAATGAAGAGTCATGACACATTAAGGTTTACATGGTGTAACCCTAGATGTGTCAACACTATATAAGAATCATATTCTCCACCAAAATCGGTAACACTAAGGAAACAAGAGGGCTTGGCCGATTTCAAGAAGTGTGTGTTCTCTCATAAGTTCTTCCAAGAGCATTTGGTGTTGTGTGAAGCATTTGAGGCATCACACTTGGGGTGCTAGGCTCACAAGGTTTCAAGGAACACAAGCAACAACAAGGTAAGTTATTCTATCAATCATTCAAGTTAAAATTGTTCCCCATGTATGCTAGATAGGAATATAGCCTTGGAATTCAACTTTGCATGATAATTAGACAAACATAGATCCAAGGTTATTAGGGTTGCATGTACACTTAGGAAGTGTTAGAATGCTCAAAACCCATCAGTGGTATCAGAGCCTAGGCTTGTTTGTTTTTTTATTTGTGCTTAAAAGATGAAAAAAGTCGAAAATCTTGCTGTCTACGAGTGGACTCGTCGAGTCTATAGGGGGGACTCGTCAAGTTCACGTGTATCTTCAACCAACTCGGCGAGTAAGTTCATGCACTCGGCGAGTAGGGTCGACGGATTGCAGAATTTCGATTTTAGTTGCTGGAAATGGACTAGAAACATTACCCTAAACTGTTTTGGTACTTGAAAACTTGTTTTGATGATGTAATGTTCTTTCTAATTCATTTACAACAACTAGTTATCAAAATTACAAGTTTTAAGTGTAATTTTGATTTATGAATGTGTTCATATTCATGTTCTTGTTCTTATGATGTTTTAGATGATCATAGGAATTATTTGTAACCTATGTGGTAGATTAATTCTTGATCATAATGTGTTTTAATGGAGTCCATAACTTGTCCTCAAGTTATGGAAAACCAAGAGTCACACTTGAATTAAAACCATTAAAAGAACACAAGAGTTATAAAATGAAGAGTCTTCATTTTATTACTCTATTAAACTCATAAGTTACAAGAAATGAAAAGTTTTGAAAGTTACAAAACTTGCCCTCAAGTTTTGGAACAAGTAAAGTTAAGTTAAAACTTTAGTTCCAACCCCTAGAATTTTAAAAAATTAAAATTCAACCCTTATACTTATATTATGATGATTTAATAATATATATATATATATATATATATATATATATATATATATATATATATATATAAGAATAAAGTCGTCTTACCGCTAGTACGCCTCACTCACGAAGCCGGTCTATAAGGTGGGTATAAGGTTGTTGCCTATAAAATGGTGACTTAATGGGTGTCTACTCTCACCCACCGCTTGCTTGACTGGTGGAGGGTCGTTAGCCGAACGGGTAAGACAAGGACTTATAAATTCTCATTCAAAGTATGATGAATATTATAAAGTAACTAAATGTTTTATTAAATTCCTAATCTTAGTTACTTTAGGAAAATGTGAATAAGGTGCTAATCCATGAAATTACACTTTACACTTTGTCTAAGTTGTTGGTGGAGCGTGTGTGGTTAACCGGCACACTAACTTGGACTTAACAAGGTAGGTAAAGGGTGACTTAAGGTTTATTATAGTATCGGTGGAGCGTGTGTGGTTTACCGGCACATCGATTGAGTGATAAACTCTAAGGGTACCAAGTGATTTGCATGGTTACTTCACACCTCATTTTGTGATCCTCGGTATCCCAGTCACAAAACTTGGAGGGCACTCTCGAGATTGAAACATGCCTTTGAAAAGTTCATTGAATCTCAAAGAATCTAGGAATTTCTAAGAACTAATCATAAAACCTAATATCTAATATTACGGTTTTCGTGGTGGAAATTGGTGAATCGTCATTCACCTACCTTTCAAATATGGTATAGCTTAGATTACGACATACCTCTTCTAAGTTATATTATATTGTGATTGGATCCTAGCCTTAATATTACATTTGGGTGTTTTATTAAGGACTCTCTTATATCTATACTAAACTTGTTCTCTTCTTTCAAATGTCTTCAAATAATGCTGCTTCTGGCTCGAATCCTAATGGCTCCTTTACTCTTATGAGTTTGTGTGGGAAAGTCACCTTTGATGGATCCAACTTCAATGAATGGATCAGAAACATCAGGATGATTACCCGCTACGAGGACAAAGAATATTTCCTTGACAAGGAGCTTAAGGAGATTGATGAGACCACTGCAACTCCTCAGGAGATCGCTGACTTTCAGGCACATGAAAGGGATGCTACGAAAGTAGCATGCATCATGATGGCCACAATGACAGCAGAACTCCAAAAGTCCTATGAGGATTTCTACCCTTATGAAATGCACCAAGATTTGATGGAAAGATACCATCAAAGTGCACGACAAGAGAGGTACGAAATCATCTGCTCCATGATAACAACCATGATGAAGGATGGGGATTCCGTCACGAGCCACATGCAGAAAATGAAAAGGTATGTGGATCGATTGCTGAAGCTTAATGTGAACTTCCTTGAGGAGCTTGCAATAGATATAATTTTGCGCTCCTTACCATCGTGCTATGATCAATTCCGCATGACATATCACATGAATAAGGAAGAGGTCACACTCAGCAAACTTCAGGGACTTCGCAAGACTGCAGAATCAGGTCTTAAGGGGAAGTCGGTTGCTATCACTCCTACTCCAAACTCAACTCCGGTTTTGGCAATCGGGAAAAGTCGAGGGAGGAAGAGAAAGAGATCTTTGAAGGGTACCAAGGCTCGGACCCTTGATGGCTCTTCTTCAAGTGGAACCAAGAAAGGTTTCATTACTCCTTCTTCTGACCCAAACGAGGCTGAATGGTTCTATTGCCATGAAAAAGCTCATTGGAAGCGGAACTGCCCAAAGTACCAGCAGGATGTGAAGGATGGGAAAGTCAAACCCAACCATGCAGGTATTTACACTATCATTTCTAATAACTCACCCCATTCTAATTCTTGGGTCCTTGATACCGGTTGTGGTATTCATATTTGTTGTGACTTGCAGGGACTAAGAAGAAGTGAGAATGTGGAGCAAGGAAGAATAAACTTGATCATGGTGAACAGGAAAGCTTCACCTGTCACCAAGATTGGAGTTTATACTTTATCGCTAAGTAGTGGGTTTAGTTTAGATTTGAATAAATGTTGGTACTCGCCAGGAATGGCAAGAAATATTATTTCCTTTCATGCATTGTACAAACAAGGTTTCACCTTTTCATTTGATAATGAAGTTGGTTCGATTAATGCTTTCTTTAATAATGTTCTTTATTTTAAAGCATTACCTTGTGATGGTGTGTATGAAGCTGTATCTGTTGTAGATAACTCAGGAAATAATGTTTTGTGTATTGATTCTCCTAATAATAATAACTTGGATAAAGCATCATTATGGCATTGTCGTCTTGGACATATAAGCAAGAAACGCATAGGCCAACTCCAAAAGGATGGAATCTTGGAACCGTTTGACCTAAAGTCAGATGATAGTTGCGAATCATGCTTACTTGGAAAAATGACAAAGTCACCCTTCACAGGCTCGTGTGAAAGAGGTGAAGGTTTGTTGGACCTTATACACACGGATGTGTGTGGACCATTTAAACATGCCACAAGGGATGCTAATCGTTATTATTTGACTTTTACTGATGATTACAGTAGATATGGATATGTCTACTTAATCAAGCATAAGTCCGAGACTTTCGAGAAGTTTAAGGAATTTAAACAGGAAGTCGAGAATCAATTGGGCAGGAACATTAAGATGCTTCGATCCGATCGAGGTGGTGAGTATCTTAGTTCAGAGTTCCTCGACTGTCTAAGGGAATGTGGGATTGTCTCACAATTGACACCTCCCAGGACACCGCAGTTGAATGGTGTGGCTGAGAGGCGTAATCGAACCTTGTTGGACATGGTTCGTTCCATGATGAGTCGAGCTTCGCTACCAATCTCATTCTGGTGGTATGCCTTAGAGACTGCCGCCCATATCCTTAATCTAGTCCCTACAAAGAAAGTTGCCAAAACTCCTCACGAGATGTGGACTGGTAAAGTACCTAAACTAGACCACATCAATATTTGGGGTTGCGAGGCTTTCGTGAGACGCGAGACTCATGATAAGCTCGAACCTCAAAGCGAGAGGTGTATTTTCATCGGCTACCCACAGCAATCCTTTGGTTACCTCTTCTACAGACCTAGTGACAATGTGGTCTTTGTAGCAAGAAGAGGAGTCTTTCGAGAAAGAGAGTTTATAAGCCAAGGAGACAGTGGGAGGCAAATTGATCTTGAAGAAATTCAAGAGTCAAGTGGTAAAGGAACTTCAAACTCTAGCCCTCAACTTGAGGAGGAAACTCCTGTTGAGCCAATTGACGAGTCTGTGCCTCTGAGGCGTTCCACGAGAGTTAGGAGTGCACATGAGCATTACTATGGATTCCATATTACTGCAGAAGGTGAGACACTTATTAGTGATGGTACACTAGTAAGTCAAGATGACCCTAACAGCTACGAGGAAGCCATGGCAGGCCCCGAGTCTGCTAAATGGAAAGAGGCTATGGATAGCGAGATACAATCCATGTATGACAGTCAAGTTTGGAACTTGGTTGAGAATGTACCAGGTCGTAAGACTGTAGGGTGCAAATGGGTCTTCAAGAAGAAGACCGACATGGATGGTAAAGTACACACTTATAAGGCTAGACTGGTTGCAAAGGGCTTCTCTCAAATTCCTGGAGTGGATTATGATGAGACCTTTTCTCCGGTAGCCAAGATTAAGTCTATTCGGGTTCTGTTAGCCATAGCTGCATTTCATGACTATGAAATATGGCAGATGGATGTCAAAAACGCTTTCCTTAATGGAAAGTTGGCTGAAGATGTTTACATGAGTCAGCCAGAGGGTTTTGTCAGCAACGAGTACCCTAATAGAGTGTGTAAGCTTGAGAAATCCATCTATGGATTAAAGCAAGCACCTCGCAGATGGAATCTTTGCTTTGATGAAAAGGTCAAGGAATTTGGCTTTTCTAGGAGTGAAGATGAATCTTGTGTGTATGTCAAGGCTAGTGGGAGTATAGTTAGCTTTTTGGTATTGTATGTGGATGACATACTACTCATAGGAAACGACATTCCAACCCTGTAGGAAGTAAAGTCCTGGCTTGGAAAGTGTTTCGCTATGAAGGACCTTGGTGAAGCTGCCTATATTTTAGGGATAAGGATCTTGAGAGATCGGAGTAAAAGACTAATTGGACTTAGTCAGAGTACCTACTTGGATAAGGTGCTGAAAAGATTCAGCATGCAAGACTCCAAGAAAGGAGAGTTGCCCATCCAGAGTAACGCCAAACTGAGTAAGACACAAAGCCCTAGCACTGAGGCTGAGATAGCACAAATGAGTCGAATACCTTATGCTTTGGCTGTAGGATTGATCATGTATGCTATGACGTGTACTCGACCTGATGTAGCTTTTGCCCTGAGCATGGTTAGCAGGTTTCAGGGGAACCCTGGCAAGGCACACTGGACCGCGGTAAAGAATATTCTCAAGTACCTACGAAGGACTAAGGACTAGGTCCTTACCCTCGGTGGGAGTGATGACTTGAGAGTTGTAGGGTATAGTGATGCTAGCTTCTAGATTGATAGGGATAACTTCCGCTCTCAGTCGGGCTGGGTCTTTACCCTAAATGGAGGAGCAATTTCTTGGAAGAGTTCCAAGCAAGAGACAGTGGCAGATTCTACTTGTGAATCAGAATATATTGCAGCTAGCGAGGTGGCAAAGGAGGCGTTATGGCTGAGGAACTTCATTGGAGACCTTGGAGTTATACCAGCTATTAAAGAACCAATGGAAATTTTCTGTGATAGTGAAAGTGCTGTTGCCTTAGCCAAGGAACTAGGGGATCACGGGAGATCCAGACACATCGACAGAAAATACCATTTCATCAGACATCGGATCGAAGAAGGACTCCTCGTGGCAAAGAGGGTATCATCAAATGAGAATCCGGCAGATCCCCTCACGAAGGGACTGACTCGGGTTAAGCATCTCCAGCATGCTCGGAGCATAGGGATGAAGGATGATATTAGATTTAGTAGTTAGATAACCTCGAAATTTGTAAAGTGTAATTGACACCTGATGATGAATAAAAGTGTTTTATTTATGAGTAAAGTGTTGCTATCTCTTTTCGATCGTTTACTATATTTCTTTTGCATGTTTTGACTTCCAGAATAATTTTTGTTTGGTATAACATATTATTCAAACCTCCACAGTCGGTCATATGTCGGAAGTAGGTATGAATCAAGACTGTCATGTTTGGTTGTAGAGGTCTTGGACAAGGCTACAGCAATCATGAGTGCTCATAAGTTCTGAGCATTGGACTCAACCCACGCTCACTGGAATCACTTCATGGAATTCTATCTCGAGTGATCGTGAGACAGTAATATCGTATATGTCTTCAAACCTAGAGATATGATTTGTTACTTACAAGTTGGTTATGCATTGATTGTACGAAAAACACATTGGTAACTCGATGTTATAAATCGTGCTCTTGTGTGTAATTCAATGAGTGGTAGAACAAACATATGAGTCGAAGTTTATCTGTTCCTTCTTGGATTAGAAGCTGATATCTGGGCCCCTCGATGATTTTGTTTTGACCTATGTGCCGGGTCCGGTCAGAATTAAGTTGATGTGTTCAATGAAGTTCTTTGTCAAACAAATCGGAAATCGGGAAACAAACTGTTGGACAATAAGTAAGACATTGTTCCGTGTATTTGTCCAACTGATATCAAAGAACAGAGGATTATATGATCACTTATCTTAAATGGCGTACCATCATCTTCTCAGTTCCAAGAAACCTTGAAAAAAGCTGCGATTGCCGATCGGTTCCTGAAGTCATACTTGCAGTAATAGTTATTAGACTTATCCAAGTGGGAGACTGTTGGATAAGGTGTCTAAGTCCATAACTATTTCTGGTATGTACTTGACCCGACCCGGCATGGTCCATTTGGGTTGCATGGCACCATGCAATTGGATAGACTAAATGAGAGAAATAACACTTGGAGATTATTAATATATTATAAGTTCTAATATATTAATAATACTATTTGATTAGTTTGATCAAGAATTAATTTAAAATTAATTAAGTGATCAAAAAGATAACTAATTAAATATATGGGTTGATTATGTAAAGCATCCATATCTTGTATAGTGGGCTAAGAGGCTCCATGGACTATCAAGTTGGGTTCCACCCATAGGATGTTCCATGGGAGTTACAAACCCATGGGTCATGGAAATGAAGAGTCATGACACATTAGGGTTTACATTGTGTAACCCTAGATGTGTCAACACTATATAAGAATCATATTTTCCACCAAAATCGGTAACACTAAGGAAACAAGAGGGCTTGGCCGATCTCAAGAAGTGTGTGTTCTCTCATAAGTTCTTCCAAGAGCATTTGGTGTTGTGTGAAGCATTTGAGGCATCACACTTGGGGTGCTAGGCTCACAAGGTTTCAAGGAACACAAGCAACAACAAGGTAAGTTATTCTATCAATCATTCAAGTTAAAATTGTTCCCCATGTATGCTAGATAGGAATATAGCCTTGGAATTCAACTTTGCATGATAATTAAACAAACATAGATCTAAGGTTATTAGGGTTGCATGTACACTTAGGAAGTGTTAGAATGCTCAAAACCCATCAGTGGTATCAGAGCCTAGGCTTGTTTGTTTTTTATTTGTGCTTAAAAGTTGAAAAAAGTCGAAAATCTTGCTGTCTACGAGTGGACTCGTCGAGTCTATAGGGGGGACTCGTCGAGTTCACGTGTATCTTCAACCAACTCGGCGAGTAAGTTCATGCACTCGGCGAGTAGGGTCGACGGATTGCAGAATTTCGATTTTAGTTGCTGGAAATGGACTAGAAACATTACCCTAAACTGTTTTGGTACTTGAAAACTTGTTTTGATGATGTAATGTTCTTTCTAATTCATTTACAACAACTAGTTATCAAAATTACAAGTTTTAAGTGTAATTTTGATTTATGAATGTGTTCATATTCATGTTCTTGTTCTTATGATGTTTTAGATAATCATAGGAATTATTTGTAACCTATGTGGTAGATTAATTCTTGATCATAATGTGTTTTAATGGAGTCCATAACTTGTCCTCAAGTTATGGAAAACCAAGAGTCACACTTGAATTAAAACCATTAAAAGAACACAAGAGTTATAAAATGAAGAGTCTTCATTTTATTACTCTATTAAACTCATAAGTTACAAGAAATGAAAAGTTTTGAAAGTTACAAAACTTGCCCTCAAGTTTTGGAACAAGTAAAGTTAAGTTAAAACTTTAGTTCCAACCCCTAGAATTTTAAAAAATTAAAATTCAACCCTTATACTTATATTATGATGATTTAATAATATATATATATATATATATATATATATATATATATATATATATATATATATATATATATATATGTATAAGAATAAAGTCGTCTTACCGCTAGTACGCCTCACTCACGAAGCCGGTCTATAAGGTGGGTATAAGGTTGTTGCCTATAAAATGGTGACTTAATGGGTGTCTACTCTCACCCACCGCTTGCTTGACTGGTGGAGGGTCGTTAGCCGAACGGGTAAGACAAGGACTTATAAATTCTCATTCAAAGTATGATGAATATTATAAAGTAACTAAATGTTTTATTAAATTCCTAATCTTAGTTACTTTAGGAAAATGTGAATAAGGTGCTAATCCATGAAATTACACTTTACACTTTGTCTAAGTTGTTGGTGGAGCGTGTGTGGTTAACCGGCACACTAACTTGGACTTAACAAGGTAGGTAAAGGGTGACTTAAGGTTTATTATAGTATCGGTGGAGCGTGTGTGGTTTACCGGCACTTCGATTGAGTGATAAACTCTAAGGGTACCAAGTGATTTGCATGGTTACTTCACACCTCGTTTTGTGATCCTCGGTATCCCAGTCACAAAACTTGGAGGGCACTCTCGAGATTGAAACATGCCTTTGAAAAGTTCATTGAATCTCAAAGAATCTAGGAATTTCTAAGAACTAATCATAAAACCTAATATCTAATATTTCGGTTTTCGTGGTGGAAATTGGTGAATCGTCATTCACCTACCTTTCAAATATGGTAGAGCTTAGATTACGACATACCTCTTCTAAGTTATATTATATTGTGATTGGATCCTAGCCTTAATATTACATTTGGGTGTTTTATTAAGGACTCTCTTATATCTATACTAAACTTTTTCTCTTCTTTCAGATGTCTTCAAATAATGCTGCTTCTGGCTCGAATCCTAATGGCTCCTTTACTATTATGAGTTTGTGTGGGAAAGTCACCATTGATGGATCCAACTTCAATGAATGGATCAGAAACATCAGGATGATTACCCGCTACGAGGACAAAGAATATTTCCTTGACAAGGAGCTTAAGGAGATTGATGAGACCACTACAACTCCTCAGGAGATCGCTGACTTTCAGGCACATGAAAGGGATGCTACGAAAGTAGCATGCATCATGATGGCCACAATGACAGCAGAACTCCAAAAGTCCTATGAGGATTTCTACCCTTATGAAATGCACCAAGATTTGATGGAAAGATACCATCAAAGTGCACGACAAGAGAGGTACGAAATCATCTGCTCCATGATAACAACCATGATGAAGGATGGGGATTCCGTCACGAGCCACATGCAGAAAATGAAAAGGTATGTGGATCGATTGCTGAAGCTTAATGTGAACTTCCCTGAGGAGCTTGCAATAGATATAATTTTGCGCTCCTTACCATCGTTCTATGATCAATTCCGCATGACATATCACATGAATAAGGAAGAGGTCACACTCAGCAAACTTCAGGGACTTCGCAAGACTGCAGAATCAGGTCTTAAGGGGAAGTCGGTTGCTATCACTCCTACTCCAAACTCAACTCCGGTTTTGGCAATCGGGAAAAGTCGAGGGAGGAAGAGAAAGAGATCTTTGAAGGGTACCAAGGCTCGGACCCTTGATGGCTCTTCTTCAAGTGGAACCAAGAAAGGTTTCATTACTCCTTCTTCTGACCCAAACGAGGCTGAATGGTTCTATTGCCATGAAAAAGCTCATTGGAAGCGGAACTGCCCAAAGTACCAGCAGGATGTGAAGGATGGGAAAGTCAAACCCAACCATGCAGGTATTTATACTATCATTTCTAATAACTCACCCCATTCTAATTCTTGGGTCCTTGATACCGATTGTGGTATTCATATTTGTTGTGACTTGCAGGGACTAAGAAGAAGTGAGAATGTGGAGCAAGGAAGAATAAACTTGATCATGGGGAACAGGAAAGCTTCACTTGTCACCAAGATTGGAGTTTATACTTTATCGCTAAGTAGTGGGTTTAGTTTAGATTTGAATAAATGTTGTTACTTGCCAAGAATGGCAAGAAATATTATTTCCTTTCATGCATTGTACAAACAAGGTTTCACCTTTTCATTTGATAATGAAGTTGGTTTGATTAATGCTTTCTTTAATAATGTTATTTATTTTAAAGCATTACCTTGTGATGGTGTGTATGAAGCTGTATCTGTTGTAGATAACTTAGGAAATAATGTTTTGTGTATTGATTCTCCTAATAATAATAACTTGGATAAAGCATCATTATGGCATTGTCGTCTTGGACATATAAGCAAGAAACGCATAGGCCAACTCCAAAAGGATGGAGTCTTGGAACCGTTTGACCTAAAGTCAGATGATAGTTGCGAATCATGCTTACTTGGAAAAATAACAAAGTCACCCTTCACAGGCTCGTGTGAAAGAGGTGAAGGTTTGTTGGACCTTATACACACGGATGTGTGTGGACCATTTAAACATGCCATAAGGGATGCTAATCGTTATTATTTGACTTTTACTGATGATTACAGTAGATATGGATATGTCTACTTAATCAAGCATAAGTCAGAGACTTTCGAGAAGTTTAAGGAATTTAAACAGGAAGTCGAGAATCAATTGGGCAGGAACATTAAGATGCTTCGATCCGATCGAGGTGGTGAGTATCTTAGTTCAGAGTTCCTCGACTATCTAAGGGAATGTGGGATTGTCTCACAATTGACACCTCCCAGGACACCGCACTTGAATGGTGTGGCTGAGAGTCGTAATCGAACCTTGTTGGACATGGTTCGTTCCATGATGAGTTGAGCTTCGCTACCAATCTCATTCTGGGGGTATGCCTTAGAGACTGCCGCCCATATCCTTAATCTAGTCCCTACAAAGAAAGTTGCCAAAACTCCTCACGAGATGTGGACTGGTAAAGTACCTAAACTAGACCACATCAATATTTGGGGTTGCGAGGCTTTCGTGAGACGCGAGACTCATGATAAGCTCGAACCTCGAAGCGAGAGGTGTATTTTCATCGGCTACCCACAGCTATCCTTTGGTTACCTCTTCTACAGACCTAGTGACAATGTGGTCTTTGTAGCAAGAAGAGGAGTCTTTCGAGAAAGAGAGTTTATAAGCCAATCCGAGCAGCAACGAATGATTAAGAGTATTCCAAACTCCAAATAATCACCCAGAAGTTGCGCATAAAAACACGCCCCAAAAATCTTCAATAAATCCAAACCCATTTCGAATATATCACTTCCGAACTTCCAATTGCATCATCTCATAAGCTTCAAAACTTCAAGATAACTTCGGTCTTCAAATCCGCGTAATATGAAAAATTCAAGTTCGAATTTCCATATAAAACTTCTCCCCCTTTTTATAATCGAAATTTGATTATAAAACTCCAAAGGAAAAAGAACGTGCTCTATTTAGAATTTTTCGTGTCAAAACTCCCCTTAACATGTGGCATAAACTTTGTGCTTCAATCCGGAAAACCCAAAAAATATTCAATTTTTATTGTCGTTCACGGATCGCCTTTGACAAAATTTCTCAAAAATGGGTAGAAATTGTCAATTTCAAAATTCTGCAGTGACCCGTTGCACCCAAAACAGCAAAATATGCAAAACTCTCCCCCTTTTCCAAAGCTGGGTAGAAAGCATCAATTTGTACAAACTGCAGGGGCCTGAAATGAACTTTCTTCAATTTTCAGCAAAAAAATAGTCATTTTTCGAATTTGGGTGAAAACTGCCAAAAATTCGAAGTTTCAGGGACCATCTTCGTAAAGTCTGCCATTTTTGCTCAAACATACAAAGACTTGTACCAAATATGCGAAGCCTCAAACAATTTTCAAAGTTGGGTGAAAAGTGTCAAACATACGAAACTTGCTTTAATTTGCGAAGTAACAAAAATTCGAAGGTTCAGGGGCTGTTTTCGAAAATTCTACTTCTTGATCAAAACATTTGAAGCACGAAGCATACGAAGACTCATTAATGAACAGTAAAAGTCTTCGTATAAATTTCCAAAATACCCCCTTCGAAAATTCAGAATATACCCCCTTCGAAAAATGCCTTTTTACGTTCACTCCTTTTATCCCTTCGTATATTCACCCCTTTGAATCATTCACGAACACAGAGACTCTTCGAATCCAAATCACAAACACCTTCAATTAACAAGATCGATTGTAAATGAAGACGTCATACATCAGCTCCTTCGAACATCAATTAGAAATCTACTCCTTAAAATCTCATTCCCAATTTATCTCCTTTGAACACCCATATCGATCTATCATCTTCTCTTCGTTCAAACCTGAATCATTCAAACATTCGTTCACACACCAAGATTCGTTTTCCAACCCAGATCAAGACATGCCTTCACAACCTCATTATTTGTTAGTTAATCGATTGTCGACCCCCAAAACAAATCTTTCCCAGTTTGTTCTTCGTATATCATCAATAGTCTTTGTTTTCAGTAACGCATCTCGATCATTCAACCAATCCAAAAACAAAATCATACATTTTCAAATATCGACTTCCAAAATCATCCTTAATTCAAGTTATTCGTTTTTCCCAAATCAAACCCAAGAACAACCGAATAGTGACCCTTCATTTTTGATTACTCGACAACAAGTCTCAAAATCATGGATTTAAACTCCATACACATACGAAATTGATTATCAATCCTTCATCAACTTTAGCCCTTTGCGTCATCAACACAAATTATCAATAATGATCCCAGAAATATCTATCGACATCCAAAACGTCATCAAGAACATCGACACAAACGCTTATCCTTCAAAATTGATTATCGACTACTAAGCATTTGATTTCCAAGTCGATTTCGATTCTAGAATGTGAGTTCGACTTAAATCAATCCATTAGACAGTCAAAATTCACTGATCATGAATCAAAAAATCAATTTTGACTTTTCCAAATCCTGACTTTTTAATTTCAGATGTAAAATCGAATCTATGAACCAGACGATCGATCTCAAATCAAGTTCTGTAATCGAATTGATAAAACGACAAATCTAACATCGATCTTGAATGACACAAGAGATTAAAACTTGAAATGATTTAATTTGCCGATTAAGAATGTAGAAAAATAACGTGAAGATGAAACACAATTTTTAGATATGATCGATTAAATCAAATTGAACGAAATCAATTGTTACAATTGACACAAATTAGAAAAATGATCAACGATGTATTTGATTTTGAATTTCAATGAATGATATCCGAATTTGAAAATAGTCGGTCAACAATAAAATCAAGAAATATCATACCATCAAGAATGAATAATCAAATAGAATTAGATTTTGGGCCAATCTATCTGATGAACAGTGATATGATCGAAGAATTGGGCTTGAATGATATATCATGAACAGTAATGAGCTTGAATATGAGACATACGAATTTTTTGTTTTCAATATAAACTGATGAACAATAACAATTATTATTTTGGATTTTGAAAGATCTAAAATGATTTGGTTTTGGATATGATCAATTAAAAAAATATTGAATCAACAATGGGGTTTTTCAAGAGAATTTTGATCCAATGAGTCAAACGATCAAAAATCAAGAACGCAACGCACGATTAAAATATTACGAGAGATCATAGAGAGAGACTCACCAAAATTGCTCAAAATTGTGATAAAAATTGCCAAACCGAGAATCGTTCTTCAAATATCACTTTGATCTTGAAGACCCGCTCTGATACCAATTGTAGTGACAAAGAACATGGTTTAGGATGCGGAATTAAAGCTTGCAAAATTGAACATGTTGATTTGGGTGTCTAAGAGATATATTGAATATATATGGTGTTACAAAAAGGATCTAGATCTAGACTACATAATTAACACACACTTATACACTCACTTCTACATCTCTCAAAGCACACCTCTACAAGTGGACAAACCCACTATTTATAGAGGTGTTTACATGTCTCTCTCTCACTCTAACTACCAAATGGGCCTAAAGGCTAAAGAACCACATGCAAGTGGGTTTTACAAAAGTAAAACATTTACAAAGTCATGAATGAAGAACTTTGCACCCCAACAGTGTCCACCAGTGTTATGGTACCCTCGCTGAGCTTCAAGATACAATGAAGAGGTAGGAGATTGAGATGTAGATTATGATGAGGGAGTTGAGGCAGGCTCCTATTTAATTACAGCTTGCAACAAAGTAGTTCAAGCACACTGATTCGCGATCTAGAGGATAGAGGGGCCACACTTGTGGAAAGTGCGGAAAGGTTCATGATGGTGATTGTTGATCTTCATCTGGATGCCATAAATATGGCAAGGAGGGGCATTATGCCAAGGAATATCATCAGTGGGCTCCTTCACCGAGTAGCAAGATTTGTTATCATTGTGAGGAGGTGGGGCATGTGAAGGCCCAATGTCCCTTTCTTGTTGTCAGGCTCGTGAAGGCAGAAACTACTTCTACCCTTCGGATCATGTTTGGTCACCATGAAAGGGCAGAGCTCCCGAGAGCTCGAGGTTGTACTTTCCAGCTTACGGTAGAGGAGGCCAAGGTAGCGCTAGATGTCGTTACTAGTATGTTTCTATTTATTATTTTGTCAATATATTTATTTGTATACTTATGATTATAATTCTATTAGGTACCTTCCTAGTGAACTCCTTGTCTGCTCTCGTGCTATTTGAATCGGGTGCGAGTCAGACTTTTGTATCTCAATCTTTTAGTAGGGGTTTTGATATGACTCTTGGAAAGTTAGAGTGTCTGTTGCAAGTTTCTATCACCAATGAAAATGGGGTTTCTGCATTGAGTGTTTATCAGGATTGCATCTTAGAGATTTTTGGGGTGCCTTATATGATTGATCTGATCCCTATTCCCATGGGGATGTGTGTGTGATTGTCGGGATGGACTGGCTAACTAAGTTTGGTGCAATGATTGACTATGAGAGGCAGCGGGAAAAAGATCGAATCCCAAGTAGGGGAGAACTGACTATTTATGGAGAGTATACAAGGATTGGATCAACCTTTTGTTCTACTGCAAGGCCTCGACAGTATCTGCAGCACATGTGTATGGGTTATATTGCATATGTAGTTGACACCTAAGTTGAGAATGAGGTTTCAGTTTCGGATATGGTTGTTGTTAGAGAGTTTGTTGATGTATTTTCAGAGGAGTTATCCAGTGTGCCTCATGATAGGCAGGTTGAGTTTAGGATCGATTTGGTTCCAAGTGCGGCTCTGATTGCTAAGGTGTCATACCGATTGGCACCACCTGAGATGCATGATTTGTCCTCATAGCTTCAGGAGCTGTTGGGTGAGAAATTTATTAGGCCGAGTAGTTCTCCATGGGGAGCGTAGATTTTTTTTATCAAGAAGAAGGATGGTTCACACCGAATGTGAATTGATTACCGGGAGTTAAACAAGTTAAGGGTGAATCTGTTACCAACTTCCATGGATTTATGACCTCTTTGATTAGTTGTAGGGTTCATCTTGTTTCTCCAAGATTGATTTGAGGTGACGGTATCATCAGATGAGGGTTAGAGAGGAGGACATGGAGAATAGCATGTTTCTAACTCGCTACGGTCATTATGGGTTCGTAGTGATGCCATTTGGGCTCAAGAATGCGCCTATGACATATTTGGACTTGATGAATCGAGTGTGCAGGTCGATGTTTGACCGTTCATTCATTGTTTTCATTGATGATATCTTGGTCTATTCTAAGACTGGGGAGTAGCATGAGGAGCACCTTCGAGAGCTTCTAGGAGTTTTGAGGTGGGAACAACTATATGCCAACTTCTAGAAGTGTGAGTTTTGGTTATGGGAGGTCCAATTCTAAAGACAAATCGTTAATCAGAATGGGATTTTGGTCGACCCGATCAAGATTCAGGTCGTTATGCAGTGGGAGGTTCCGAAGTCTCCCTCGGAGATTAAAAGTTTTTTTTTGGGATTAGTAGGGTATTATTGGTGATTTATTAAGGATTTCTCCAAGATTGTTGTACCCCTCACTCATCTGATGAGGAAGGGAGTGAAATTCCGTTGGGGCCTTGAGCAGCAGGCTGGATTTGAGACTTTGAGGCAGAAGTTATGTGAGGCCCCAGTGTTGACCCTCTCCGAGGGTGTTGACAATTTTTTGGTATTTTGATGCATCCGTCACCAGCTTCGGGGAAATTCTTATACTGGGAGGGAGGGTTATTGCTTATGCTTCTCGGAAGATGAAGTCGCATGAGGTTTGTTATCCGACTCATGATTTGGAGTTGGGACCAGTTGTTTGCTCTCAATATTTGACGATATTATTTGTGTGGGGTTCGATGTACTATTTACATGGATCACAAGAGTTTGAGATATCTAATGTATCAGCCGAATCTGAACATGAGACAACATAGGTGGCTTAACATGGTCAAGGATTATGATTGTGAGATTATGTACCACCCGAGAAAAGCGAATCTGGTCTGAAAATCTTTGAACTGCAAGTTGGTTAGCTCCTCGGTTGGGAGTTTATGTATGAGGATTTCAATTGATTTAACATTGTTAGATTTAATTAGGGAAGCTATGGTTGAGCGAGTCAAGAAACATATTGTTGCTAGACATGGTATTCTAGTTTCCATTGTATCTTATTGAGATGCTCGGTTTACATCTTGTTTTTGGTAGAAGTTCCACGTGGAACTATAATAGGTTGCATCTTAGCACTGTCTATCATCCGTAGAATGACGGGCAGAGTGAGTGGACCATTCAGAAACTTAAGGACATGTTGATAGCCTGTGTCATAGATTTTTATGGGATTTAGGTCTTCTACCTTCACCTAGCCGAGTTTTCTTACAAAAACAGCTATCACTCCAGTATTGGTGCACTGCCATTCGAGATCCTCTATGGGAAGAAGTATCGTAACCCGGTTTATTGGGGAGATATTAGTCATAGATTCATAGGAAGGACTGAGATAGTACTTCAAATGATAGAGCTTATTCAGCAGATTATATAGAGACGACAGACAACTCAAAGTCAGTAGAAGAGTTATGTCGACAAGTGTCAATTCGACTTGGAGTTCCAGGTTGGCGACATGGTTTTGCTGAAGGTATCACCATGAAAGGGTGTGATAGGCTTCGAGAAGAGGGGAAAGTTGGGGACTTGGTATATTGGGTTGTTTTGAGTGATTGCCAAGGTTGGCAGGGTAGCTTACTAGTTGGATTTTCCTGAGGAGCTCAGTCAGATTCACAACACCTTCTATGTTTCTCAACTTAAGAAGTGTGTGGCTAATGATTCAACCGTTATTCCTCTGGGTGATATTTAGGTTGATGATTGCCTGAATTATGTTTATAGACCAGTGGTGATCTTGGATTAAAAGACGAAGGCCTTACGCAACAAGGTGGTGTCCTTGTTCAAGGTTCAGTGACAACATTGGAGAGGTTCCGAATAGACATGGGAACCCAAGATAGAGATGTGAGAGCATTACCTTAATTTTTTCACAACAACAGTTTGAGGATGAAGTCTAGTTCAGGTGGAGGAGAATTGTAACATCTTGAATTCCAGTTATTCCATTTATGCCCTTTGGGATGAGAATTGTTTGCAAATTGGTCTTAATGGCATTTTTGTTATTTTTGGAGATTCCTTGCGCATGTTGGGTGTACATAAACTGTATGTTGGGTGTCCCCAAAGCGTACGTTGGCCGTACGTGGTGTGGACCAAATACCCTAATATTTTGGGTTTATGCACTATTTAAACACCTTTATATCCCCCTTTAACCTTTATTTCATCAACATCCAACCCCATTTCGACCCTTTCAAATCCTAATCAATTGAGTGAAGCAATCTTGACCTTAAGTATGCATTTTGGTGTTCTTGAAGGAGGAAGACGGAATAGGAAACCATCTTAGAAGAGTGGAGCACTTTGGATCCATAATCATATTATTATTTGAAACCATTTGGAGGTAAAAAGCTTTGATCTTGATGAAGTTTTACTTAGATCTTGTTTATCCATGGATTTGTATTCTTTCGGTCCCATAAGCTTGGTATTATGAGTATCGGTTACTCGAATTCATATAAGCTGTCCTTTCAGATGTTTTAGAGTGTTTAGAAGCATAAAAAAAGTAATCTGGGGTCTTAGTTTCCTACCATGCATGAGCTAGGTTGTCTTAATTAGTTAAGAACTTAGGGTTTTTGGTATTGGGCAGTTAACAAAAATGCAAGACCATTAAGTTGGAAACTTTAGGGTTAAGGACATCATTTGGGGACTAGATCTGGATTTTAGACAAAAGAGCTTAAGGAATTAAGCTCTTAATAGAAGGGAAAATGAGGCAGTTGCATATGCTGGGTGTACCCCATGTACATTGCACGTACGAGGTCAACGACCCCGTTTCTGGTCAAGAATCGAGTACACTAAGCATGCAAGTTGCGTATGATGGGCGTACTCAGCTGAATTGACTCGATTGACTTTTTGACTTTGACCAAGATTTGACCTAGGGGTATTTTGATTACAAGTTAAGTTTGGTCATGTTCCAATAAATATTTGACCAATAGAGATGATATTCATAGCAGTATCCTATTCAATAATCTTTTCAGGTTGAGAGGTGAGTTTTTCTTCACTATAATCGTGGGTCGAAGGCACCAATGCCGACCCACTGAGTTATGTATCCTGCTTTAGAGGATATTGCTATGTTGTAGTGATCTGTAGATCTGCCAATCTGTCTGTTAACTGGTTATATGATTATCTGGTGATGGATATATGTTATTTGTTATGTATATATCGACATGGTATGGTGGGGTTGAGACTGTATTGCTTTGTGTTGTTAGTCAACAAATCGGGGCACTCGAATCAGAAGGTTGTGGGCCAGTGGTAATCCAACCAGGAGGTTATGGACCCAACATGTATTAGGCAATCCAACCAAAAGGTTGTGGGCCGGGGCATTCAAACTGGAAGGTTGTAGGCCAAGGGGTAATCCAACCAGGAGGTTGTGGACCTAGTATATGTTTGTGATGGGTTTTTCACATAACAAACATATACCTATATGTGCATGCAACCGTAATTTTCCCGATCTCCGTTTTCTCTAATTGAACATACAACATCTGATCATCAATTAGGAAACCCCAAGACTACTAGTATATTTTTGAAAATCATCAAACAGGGTTAAGAAAACATACCTTTGATTGTTATCGAAGAATAACAATGAATCCCTTATGTTGTGGAAGCTTAGAGATCAAGCACCACAAATGTTGTGTCTCTAATGGTTCACACCCAACACTAGGAAGAGGTGAGAGGAAAGGAGGCTTGAGAATTTTGGCTACTCTTCTAGGTTTTCTAGTGGACGAAAATATGAGAGGTAAAGACCCTTTATACAAGTGAGGTAGCTTAGAGCAAAAGCTAGGGTTTTAATGACGAAACCCTAATTCCTTAGCTTAAGGACCAAACAGCCCATGAATCTCCATCCAAGAGCCCTTGGACAAGAATTCTAGGGCCTTCCTAGAAGTTTTTATCCAACCTCTTCTTGGGAGGTTCTAAAGCCTCTTTCCTCGACTATTAATAAATTGCCAAACAACCCCTACACTTTTAATTAATTTAATCAGTCCCAAAATTAATTCCAATTAATTATTAATTAAATAATATGATTTTTATTAATATATTATTTTCATAATACATTTATAAATCAATTATCTCAATTTATTAATCAAATAATAAATTTAACCTCTCTCTAAAAGTCTTCCTATCCAATTGCTAGTTTTGAGGGTAGCCCAAAAGGACTATGGTACTATTAATTCAAGTATATACCAATTATATTTATGGGTTTAGACACCTAATCCAACAGTATCTCACTTGGAAAAGTCTAATAGCTATAGTTCCCAGTATAACTTCAAAAACTAATCAGCAAATTGTAGCTCTCAAAGCCGGCGTCGAACTCCGACCCAGTCAGTTACATGTTCTAAGATAAGTGATCAAATATTCCTATGTTCTACAAGATATCGTACGTACATTATACATGGATTATAATCAATGTTAATGTCAAAGTTTTGTTTCCCAAATTCTTATTTTCGACGACTGAAATCAGAATACCAATTAAACACGTCAATTTATTCCAGGCTTGGCCAAGCGCTTTAGATGTCAACATCAAATCATCAAGGGGGCTGCATATATCGCTTTTCCTATTAGGGAAAAGGAATAGATAAACATTAACTTATATGCTTGCACTATTCACTCGTCAAATCACACACAACAATATGTTTTATAACATCAAGTTACTGATGCATTTACGTATTATCAATGCAAAAATGGCTTGTAAACAATAACTCATATATCTCCTTTTCAAGAATATAAGATATTATCATCTTAGAATTACTCGTGATAAAATCCAGGAAGTAATTCTCTGAGCGTGGGTTTATCTAATACTCAAAATCCCCACTCCCAAGTACTCATGAACATTGCTGCAAAACCATTTCTATGTCTAATCTACATTGACAACCTACAATTCAATTCATGACAGTCTTAATTCGCTACTTACTTCGAAAAGTACGATTGACTGTGGATGTTTGAATATCCAATTATCCGGGAAGTAAAACATGCGAAGTGAAACACAATAATAACCTAAATGACTATGGTCTCAAAACTATTGAATATAAATAAAACTCTTATTATATAATCACCATATTAATTAGACTCTATTAATTGTATAATGTTTCGAGTGATCAACTAAACCATTGAATTAAACATTTGTCATGCCTTGTTATAAACTTGCATAATATTTCTTTCTATGGCCCTTACTATGCGAACATATCGATTGGACATTATTCCAATGATGCTCATTTCACAATTTCAAAATTTTGTCATTACTAGAATGTGTTAAAGTTCAACCTTACATGCAACAATATTTTGTAATGTCGAGGCTTCAAAGTCGTGGAGACTTATCCAACGATATTACAAAATGTTCCATTGGTACTTTGTTAAAAAACAATTCCAAAATATAGAAGTCCCAAATTCAAGATTCACTCCTTGAACATATTCCTTGCATTAAGGTTTCTAACTCACATGTAGATTTTTCATCAACTTAAGTTATGGAAATATTTCTATATTTTCATATGACCATCAATTTTGATCTAGAATCATCCCAATCTAAAACATGTCACTATGGTCCTTCCAATCAATACTATACTTCCAACTATCCACAAGTAACCAATCCTTTGGTATAACCTCAGAATGTTCTTGATAGTTGCTTAACAACTTTAGTCACACCAAGTTCTAGTCCTTTTACCTCTCAATGCCTTAGGCATTTGGAAAAATCAAAACAAGTGAATATTATAGCATATGTAATCAATCCTGTATCTAAAAAATATGAGATTCGATTCATTATGTCTTACATAAAGGCCTGATATTTGTTCACTCTCTTGCTATAATATTTCCATATATTGAATTTCCTATGTTGAATAATTTCAACAAGATATTCATATATGTCCAAGACTAAGTTCTGTTAAACCCTTCAATCTAAACTTTTAGATTAGAAACGAAGTATGAATGCCCTCTCCCTTAAATCTTTCTATAGTGAAACAATTTCCAAATTTTGCAACTTGCAACTTGAATACTTTTTTCCCTACAATTTGTATTTCCAAATTGCAACACTTAGCATGACAATTATGCTCCCACTAGCATAACAATTATGCTTTCATTACATAGCAATTATGCTCCCACTATCCTGACATGTACCCAAAAATCAATTGGAATTCCGAAAATAAATACTATTGACTTTCTTACTAAAGTACATATTTCTGATATGTGATGCTTATATAAGTCTTCAACTAGACTTCTCAAGTTTATACACCTTCATTAGATAGGATATGTGTGTGCTTAAACCCTTTTAGAACTTTTAGTTATAAGTCTTGAATGTTCAAATAGATCCTTGTCATTTCTTACAATTCGAACTATGAAAAGGGATGCCATGATCACATTACGAATTAGAGAACACAATTAACACAACCACTAACCAAAATGATATTTATCAAATCTTTAAAATCTACCAGCTAAAGTGTTTCCTCATAATCATTTTCATGAATTAAAGTGAAACCTTTTGCCACCTAGATTTTATGGTGTGTGTTCCCATCCATGTCAATCTTACCATTTCCAACCTACAATCATAAGAAAAGGTTTATGATAAATTCAAATTTATATTTCTTGGAGTGAAATTTACTCGTTCTTAATTTCTTTCCTTCTGGTAGCATAAGGACCTACCAGTGCTTCTATGTTGTTAAGTAGTTCACCCATATTGATCAATGTACTTTCACTGACAAACGTGTTCCGCCTTTCGCAGTCAAATGAGAACCATAGAACTCATAAGCATTTCCAGCTCAATTGGAAGATGTATAGAAACAAGAATGTGTCAACTTAACACGATAGTTTATCGACCTCAGGTCGTGCGCTGGTGATAACTAAAAGGTTTATTCTTGATTGACTCCTGAAACTTTTCAAAATCAATAAGACTCCCACTAACTTCTTGACATACAAGTTTTCCTTTTAAGGAACATTCCTCGAAAGGATAAATGCAAATATTCAAATTTCAAAGTGGATTCTCAATGAGAAACACTTCCCTGAATTGGCCATTGCTATGTTTTTGACTAATGAAATTTTTTGGAACAATGTTTGTAAACAGTATGGCCATTGGGTTGTTTCTGAATAATGAAAATCTAACACTGATTTGGGATGTTATAGTGTCTTTGAGTTTTGTTTATGCTTGATTAGGGGAGAAGAACGATCGTCAAAGCATAGAGGGGAGAGGGGGGGGGGGGGTTTACTTTTTAATTGTTTAAATAAATTAATAATTATTAGACTTAAAAATGAAATAAAATTAGAAAATAAATACCTCAAGGGTATTGCACTCATTTCCATTTACTCAGAAACAAAATCCACAATGAAACTAGGTCAAAAGGACCTCGAAGCCCAAAAAAGTCAAAGTTTGGAATACCTCAGAAAAATGCATACCACAAGGACCATTTTTGCAGCTTTGTCATATATATATATATATATATATATATATATATATATATATATATATATATATATATATATATATATATATCACACACACACACACAGGAAAAGTGAATATATACTCTTAAGGGTATATAAGCTTAGGTACCCAAACTCATCATAATACGTCATTTTGTTTGGTATATTCATTATAATGTTCTTAAAATTCAACCCATAACTTGATTTCCTTTCAAGATTTCAAAATTTTCACTATTATCTTTCTCTTATATTACATCTATTTCTTGAACACTACTAGACTATATATATTATAGTTGAATATATTAGTTATGTAAGATGACAATAAATATGAGATTTATAAAAGTATTTGAAGTAAATCACGTTAGAAGTTGAATTATAAGAACATTGGACAATTACAATGTACATATACGATACAGAACGACGTAGTATGATGAACTTGGGTACCTAAGCTTATATACCCTTAAGTGTATATTCACTTTTTCCTATATATATATATATATATATATATATATATATATATATATATATATATATATATATATATATATATATATATATATATATATATATAAGTTTGTGCCTGTTCACAAGTGATTATCCACATATATGTTGGCAGTTACTGGTGTAGGTGGTGGCGGCAGCAGTGGTAAAGGTGGTGGTGATTAATGTGGCAAAGGGGTGGTGCCAATGATGGCGGATATGGTGGTTTTAAAGGTGGAGAAGGTGGGTGTGGTGGCAATGGTGGTGGTGGTGGTGGGTAGCAAAGATGTTGGTGACGATGTTAGTCTTGATGACGGTGACAAACGCGGTGGTGGTGGCGGCAACGACGGAGGTAGTGGTGAGTGGTTGAGGTGGTGGTGGTGGCGGAGGTAGTGGTCGTGGTTGGTGTAGGATGTAGCGGTGGTGGTGTTGGTTGATGGTGAAGGGGAGGTGGTGGATTCACGTATAACTATATTTACATTTATATTCAAATATGAATATTACCTATCAATCTATCATTCGTGGAGCCGGTACAACGAAATGTTTTACAACAAAAATAAATGGTTAACTGAGAATAATTATCTCATTCTTAACTTTTTTCAAATAAACTTCTCTCTATTTCTCTCTCTCTTTTCTTTCTCTCTCTCTCTCTCTCTCTCTCTCTATATATATATATATATATATATATATATATATATATATATATATATATATATATATATATATATATATATATATATATATATAAAGGGAGATAGATAGAGAGAGAGATGCGTGATTAATGGAGAACTAAATTGAGGGATATACCCAACAATTTTTTTTTATCTACAATGAATTTAGTTATCAAATTTCATATATATATATATATATATATATATATATATATATATATATATATATATATATATATATATATATATATATATATATATGCATTAAAGATGTATTTTTTTAAAATCTTATTTTTGAAATATAAGGTGTACTTTAATATATTTGAATTTATTTTTTTAATTTTTTAATCTTTTGAAATCAGTTAAAATATTCCTTACATTTCGAAAGCAATATTTGAGAAAAGATATTTAAAAAAAAAATGCGCTTTAATGCATATTCATATATGTATTTTTTTTTGTATATAAGCATATTTTAAAAAAAGCATATGCATAAACACATGCACGTTTGCAAAAAATACTTTTAATGCCTATATATATGCAAAAGAGTAATCATAATCATATGTATTTAATTGCTTTATGAATAAGTATATTCATAAAGCAATTAAATACATATGATTATGATTATGCTTATGTATATGCATATGCATAAAAATAAGTATATAAAATATACATATGAAAAACTATATGTATATGTATATATGTATGAATAAGTATATGCATATGCATACGAATAATTATATGCACATGCATACAAATAAGTATATTCAAAAGAATAAGTATATGCATATTCACAAGTATATGTATATGCATATGAATAAGTATATGTGTAACGTCCCAAAAATACTGATAAAATTTTGTTTTTAAATTCATTCAATTAATAAGAAACTGATATTCAAATAGTTGAAAGAGTATAATCGTATCATGTTATAAGAGTACAAATTCCTAATATCACTAAGTGTGGAAAAACATAGACTACTGCGGTGTGATCAAGCCGGGGCCTTGCCCTTCGAATTGGAAGTGCCTGAAACATAAACTGAAAACTGTAAGCACAAAGCTTAGTGAGTTCCCCCGAACTATCACATACTAAACAAACATACTGCCAATCATATCTAGGTGATTACCTACCCCTTCAATCTATTTCAGCCGGATACTGTCAAGCATATCTAGGTGCTTGCCAACTTCTTTGGTCTATTTCAACCAGATACTATGAAACATATCCGGGGGCTTAGAATCCCCTTCGGCCTATTTCAACTGGATACTGGGTCTATTTCACCCCTACTACTAATCACAAAATCATCAAGAAAATACAGGCATAACTGACAATTATCACAAAGACAATCATCACACTACATCATAAAATAGTGGGCTGACCTTAGTGTCTTCGACCCATGGATACTGAGAAGGAAGACTCACTCATACTGTAGGTGTCAAATCACACTCAATGGATGACTCGCGAACTCCTCTCCCTATCGCACAAGCATAAAACCCTAGTTAGAAATTAGGTCACATTTTAACCCGAAAGTCCAAAATGATAATTCTTGACTTAATGTAAAAGGGCTCCTTTACCTTTGCCTAATTGGGCCTTCTTTCCTCTAAGGCCAAAATCCATAAAAAGCCTAAAAGGTATCCAAGCCCACTATAGGTCCTCTAAAGCCCAATACGTCCTAAGAACACCTAGCATGGCCCAAGGTCTAACAATTTCTTATTACAATAGATGGGCTTAAGGCCCAACCTAAATAAGTCCAAGGCCTAGCATAACCATGAGCCCAAAAATCATTTGAGCCCACAGACTACATACGCGCGGCATACTTGGTTTGTACGCCAAGCGTATGCTGGTGTTGACCCAGAGTCGGGGTGCTGACCCAATTTGCGCATCATACACTAGAGTACGCATGGCATACTGGTCTGCCAACCCAAATCCACTTCCATGTCTTAATCCATTAGGACCTAACATCCAAAACTTAGATCCAAGATTGAAATAATGCCTTAAGACATAAATTTGCAAACTTTATGCTTTTGCATGCATGGATGGGGTTTAAACCATGAATTAAGTCCATTTATTCGTTTGGATGGCTACTAAAACTTGCATGGTTGTGGCTTAACTATCAAGAGATGATTTTTATGGCTCAAAACATCTCCAAGATTTCAAAAGGATAGCTTACATGGTTTGAAGTTGCTCATACTCCAAGAATCTAAACTATAGGACCAAAATACATCATTTTCTACCCTAAACCTAGATTTTAACTTGTAATGATCAAGCTTCAAACTTTATACCTTCAGTAGGCTAGAGATGGTGCCAAACATCTGGATCTACAAGCTCCTTCCTCATCCTTGCTTTTTCCCAAGCTGCCTACTCCTCCAAAGTCACTAATGAACGCCACAACCACTCAAGAAAGCTCACAAATGCACTTAAGATTGTCAATGGGAGGTTGTCAATTTTACGACTTTGATAGAAAAATTACAAAGGGAGGTTGTTAATTTCACGATGGAAAAGTCATGATTTGGCAATCTAAAAAGCGAACTTGCGTCTCCCTATCCACTGCTGAAGCAGAGTATATAGCCGCCACTTCTTGCACTTCACAAGTCATTTGAATTCAGAGCTAACTTCGTGACTATGGCATAAATATGAAGCGAATCCCCTTGTATTTCAACCCTAAAAGTGTCATTCACATATGTCACAACCCAGTGCAACGCTCAAAGACGAAACACATAGCTCTGAGGTATCATTTCATCAAAGATCATGTGGAAGATGGTAATGTCGAGATACATTTTTTAAGATCCGCTGATTAGTTAGCTGACATATTTACGAAGGCCTTACTTGAACCAACCTTCAATTGCATTCTGCAAGGCTTAGGAATAATAGAGGCTGAATCTATTCCGAAACCACTTTTTCATTAATTGAAGTTTGAGTGTCCTGCAAATTAGTGCGAACGCTCGCAGTAATTCGTAGTCATCTTCTAATCCTGTGAAATGGTGCGAACGCTCGCATTGACTCGCAATCCACTGTTCATTCATGGTTCGGAGCTTCATGTATCCTTATTTTTATTTATTTGCTTATGTTTTTATTTACTTTTCAGAAAACCAAAATACAAAAATATTTTATTAAACCTTCTGTTTTTATTTATTTTTAAAAAACCAAAACACAAAAATAATTTATTTGTTTCTAGTTTTATTTCTTTTCAGAAAATAAAAAATCCAAAAATATTTTCTTTATGTTTGTTTAATTTTCTTTTTATGAAAATGAAAATATCAAAAATATTAGACAATTGATCTGATTTGAAGGCACATATCGTAGCAATCTCAATTACGAATGATGGGTCACATATAAATTCTCTGGACTGTACACTAGTTAAGTGTCCCTAGAATCATGTTGCTACATGTTGTCCAAACTCTCAATGACTCTATGTTGAATCCTTAATGATTCGATAAAACCAATCGTGTCTTCCCAATTAGGCTGTTTAGTCACATTAGTCACGAGCTACCTTACTCTCCTCATTACGAGTTAAGAGATAACTGCTTGATCGCTTTCACATATCATACGTACTTTATTTCTTTGGAAACACCTCACACCTTTCTCCATCTCATTCGCATTCATGAATGTAACCCTTGAGTCTCTCATATATTACCAATGAGGTTTATGATTACACAACATCTGTGTTTGTGATCTTAAAATTCGTTATCACCACGAATTGAGTGAAACCCAAAATCCAACACATTATTATGAATTGACGGCGAACAATTAAATGTTCTAGATTTTTCACTAACGAATTAACGAATGTCCACTTTCGTGGTCTATACCAAGAAATATCTTTTTATTTTCCGGGATATTAATGAAATATTCTAGTCCTAAGACATTTCTTCCTAATAGATCCAATTTCATTTATTGAGATTTCAATATTTATCCTTGTCACTGAAAATTATTCACAAGCATACTTGTTTTATGGCTACACTAGTCAAATAAGTACTTCATCCGAATGTTCGTACTTATATCAAGTTTTGGAGTTTAGTTAGAGATGAAGCCACCCTATAAGCTTTATAAAAGATTCCTTTCACTGTTTCTTAATAAACAGCTGATCGTAGTTCAACGAGAAACCACACAAGCACTTTAAAGTCTCTCTTGATTTCGAAGGAAGAGATCGTTGCCCGGGATCCATCAGATGTGTGTCTTATACGACATCACTAGAATCCCAAATAATAACTTTGATTTATTTCTTTATTATTGGCACACTCTTGCACAAAGATCTTTATGATTTTTAAAAGTCTGGTTCGTTCTCCGATTGGTTACTTTCAGGTTTGAAGCATTATCAATGGTGATTTATTACGAATGTATGTGGTTGTGAAAGTCAGTATCTGAAAGGACGATTCGAAAAGATAAGATTTAAAGTTTAGGCGCATGGAATTTGAAACGGCTCCTGACTTGACACCTACTCTACACCTCCTGACACACACACGCCTGACATAACAGTTGTCACTCATGCTTTTTCAGGATTTTGAACCATCACATGTTGCAATTTCTCTCTCCTACTACATGGTATAAAAGGACATCATTGATTTAGTAAACATTAGCTTTTTCAAAGCAATCAAACTCTTGAGTAATTTTTCTCTCTATTATTCATCACGTTCTCCAACTAGCATCAATGACAGGCTCTTCAGAAACCCCTTCCGTTCAAGAACAATTAGCGTAGTCTTCGATTCTCAACATCAAGGCAAAACAAAACTTGATTCTTGATCTTGATCCACTCAAGTACGACAGCTTTCTTCTTCTGATTGTTGAGTGTTTGAAATACTCTCCACTGGTCATTGCTTTGACCAAACCGGAGATTGTTTCCATGTCTCTCCTGTCAAAAACCTACTCTACTGCATGCCATCAAAAGGAAGAACAGAGGATCACCTCTGAAGTTCACAACAGGAAAAATCTCCATTACAAAGTCTTGATTTTGCTCATTACTAGGGCTTGCTCAACAAGATGATGTGATTGATCCTGAATCCATCTCCAACTCAGCCATCTTGGAGACGTTTTATCATATGGGGTACAAGGAAACCCTAACTACCCTCTCAAAATTAAGAAAACCCAATATACCACCACAATGGAATGAGCTTTTTACCCTGATTTTCAAAAGTTTTTCTGAGTGAGTGACAGGCTGAGATTGTGCAAGCAAACTGTTTATGACTTTTATGTATGGGATTTACACTGGAGTTAACCTTGATTTTGGTTAGCACCACCGGAGATGTAGGAGCTGTCTACATAAATGTAGGAGATATTAGACAAAGGGTTTATCAGACATAATATTTCACATTGGGGAGTGCCGATTCTGCTTATAAAGAAGAAAGATAGCTCCCACTGGATGTGGATCGATTATCAAGAGCTAAAGAAGATAACGGTGAAGAACCGTTATCCGTTTCTGAGTATTGATGATTTATTCGAGAGGGTATAGAGTGCTTCTTGATTCTCCAAGATTGATCTACATTCAAGATATCATTAGATAAGGATTAGGGATGGGGATATTTAGAAGACAACTTTCATGACTTGTTATGGTCATTACGAGTTTATGGTGATTCCATTTGGTGTCACCAATGCACCAATAGCATTCATGGATCTCACAAATAGGGTTTTCATATCAATATTAAATCGGTACGTGATTGTTTTCATTGATGATATCCTGATTTATTCTAAGACCAAGGAGCAACATGAGGATCATATGTGAGAGGTTTTGGAGGATCTGAGGAGGGAGAGGCCTTATAAAAAATTCTTCAAGTGTGAGTTGCGGTTTCACGAGGTGCAATTTCTAGGAAACATTGTCAATCAAAAGGGTATATTGGTTGATCAGGACAATATTGAGGCTGTTATGCAGTGAGAGATTCCGAACTCTCCATCTAATATTCAGAGTTTCCTTGGATTGGGTGGATATTATCAGAGGTTTATTAAGAACTAATCTAGGATCACAGTTCCATTGACTAGGTTGACGAGGAAGTTGGTTACTTTGCGTTGGGGGCATGGGTAGTAGGTGAAATTTAATAACTTGAGGAAGAAGTTGTGTAAGGATTTGATCTTGACTTTACTAGAGGGTTCATGTGATAACTTATGCTTTAAGGTAGTTGAAGCCTCATGAGATGAATGATACCACTTATGCTTTGGAGTTTGGGGCTAAGGTATTCTTCCTCAAGATTTGGCATCATTACTTGTACGAGGTTTGTTGTATCATTTAGACAAACCACAAGATTTTTAGGTATTTGATGGATCAGGAAAATCGGAATGTGAGACAATGCAGATGGCTCATTATGATGAAGGATTATGCTTATGAGATCCTTTATCAACCGAGAAAGGCCAAAATAGTGGCCGATGCTCTTAGCCGCAAGGCGGGCGGTACCCCTATTAGGGCTATTTGTTTGAAGATGACATTGACTACCACATTTTTAAAGCAGATCCATGATGCTCAGGTTAAGGCTATGAAGGAGGAGCATTGAAAGAGTGAGCATATAGTAGGTCAGGTGTTGTCTTTTGTTTATGATATTATGGGATTGATGACCCTTCATTCGAGGGTTTAGGTTCAATATTTTTGGGGCGTAGTGGCCGATGCTCTTAGCCGCAAGGCGGTCGGTACCCCTATTAGGGCTATTTGTTTGAGGATGACATTGACTACCACATTTTTAAAGCAGATCCATGATGCTCAGGTTGAGGCTATGAAGGAGGAGCACCGAAGGAGTGACCAGATAGTGGGTCAAGTGTCGTCTTTTGTTTATGATAGTCTGGGATTGATGACCCTGCATTCGAGGGTTTAGGTTCAATATTTTTGGGGTGTACGGCAGATTTTGATAGATGAGGCGCATATGTTGATGTTTTCTATTAATTAGGGTGCGACAAAGATGTATAGAGACCTTCGAATTGATTGTTGGTGGCAATGCATGAAGTGGGATGTGGCCTTGTAAGTGGAGAGGTGCTTGACTTGAAGGATGGTCAAGGCCAAACATCAATGACCTCACGACAATAGGACCCATTGGATGTCCCCGTTTGGAAATGGGAAGTGATTACAATGTATTTTATCACGAAGATACCATAGACCGTCCGAAGGGTGGGTACAACTTGGGTCTTCGTGGATTGATTTACCAAGAGTGCGCATTTCATTCATATAAAGGAGAGCATATATGTAGAGAAATTAACAAATGTTTTACACTGTGAGTTGGTGGCATGACATGGTCCTAGTCTCAGTGGATTCTGATCGGGATGTTCGGCTTACTAACAGATTCTGGAATAGGTTTCATTAGGAGTTGGGTATGCGACTACACTTCAGCACAACTTTTCATCTGCAAACATATAGACATAGTGAGCGAACCATTCTAACTTTGGAGGATATGCTTCTAGATGTGTGTTGGATTTGGCTGTAGCTGGGATACCTATCTTCCTTTAGCTGAGTTTTCTTACAGCAACAACAACTATCACACCAGTGTTAATCGACCTATTTTGAACTACTTTATGGGAGAAAATGTCAGAACTTGATTTATTAGGGCGAGTTCGGTCCGTGGGTCATGGGTAGCATGGACTTAGTGCTCTGGACTATCGAGTTGATCTAACAAGTGCGTGAGAGGTTGCAGATCACACAGAGTTGCCAAAAGAGTTATACTAGTAGGCGTCGATTGGATTTGGAGTTTCACGTCAAAGACATGGTACTCCTAAAGGTGTCACCTTGGAAAGGTTTCATTCGGTTTAGGAAGAGGGGCTAGCTGGGCCACATATATTGGTCCTTTTTGGGTTATTACTCTGGTGATCGGGGTTGCTTATTGTTTGTAGTTACCCGAGTAGCTTATTCAGATTCACAACACTTTTCATATCTCTCATATGTGAAATGTTTGGTTGATGATTCCATAGTGATTCCTTTGAAGGATATCCACATGGATGAGCACCTGAATTATATAGAAAGATCGGTTGTGATTCTAGATAAGAAAAGAAAGACTTTGCGAAACAAGGAGGTGGGTCTAGTGAAGGTGCAATGGTAGCATTAGAAGGAATCATATTGGATGTGGGAGCCTGAGGTGGAGATCAGGGAGCATTATCCATAGTTGATGAAAAGACCATACCATACTGGAGTCCAGACCAGTTGATGAAATTGAGTCTGAATCAACTAGGCCTTCGGAGGAATTGAGCCTTAGCATTCTACAAAATTGAGCTTTGTTGATATAGGTCATGTTGGAATAAACCTCAAAGGAAATGATGCCCTACGCCTGAATATACATTGCAAAAGAATATACCTTTGATAGATGAACGAAAGGAATCGATTCAACCATCGTCAACCATCATCAGAGCTTGAGCAAGTGGAGAAAACCACAAACATTCGATCATTGGCCTCAAGGTTTCATGGTATCATGAAGAATCTAGATCTATAATCAAAATTTGACCAACCTTTAAGTTTAGCATGATCAAAGGGGTTGTATGATTAGTAAATGATGTTGTTTCAGATGATCCAACCGTTATTGCAGTTGAAGAAGATGAATAGTGAGTAGAGAGAGAAAAGGGTTTTGCCTTGAGAGTTTTTGTGAGCGTGAGAGGAAAGCCACGATCAAAATCTTTATATATGGCAGTATAGGTGAGACAAAATCATGCCTTGATGGTCCATTATTCTTTAAAAGTAGCCTGGGAATGCGTAACAGGTCATCATGTGTTAGACGACATGTAATAGACATGCATCATGTTAGGAATTTCAAAATGACACACCCAATTTTGAATTCTTATCCCCTAATGACCACCTTTGTTGAGTCAATGCTTTTGAATAATAGGCCAATCAACCAAAACTTAGGTTCTGAATAACAATAACATACAAAGATTAGAACCAGATATTGAAAACTCATAAAGATTTTTGTGCAAGAGTGTGCCAAAGAAAAAGAAATAAAAGCAATAATAATTTTGGGATTTTTATGATGTCAATTAGAAATTGACACAAAAGCAAATGGATCCCTGGCAATGATCTCTTTCTTCGAAGTCAAGAGAGACTCGTAAGTTCTTGTGTGGCACCCCGTTGAATTACAGTCATCTATTTATTAAGAAATAGTGAAAGGCTTCTTTTAATTAGGCTTCAAGGGTGGCCTAAGCTCCAATCAAATTCCAAAACTCAACATGAGGTCGAAAATCTGAATGAAGTACTTATTTGACCAGTGTATCCATGAAAATAAGTAAGCTTAGATATCTTTTAATTGACTGGATATTAGTGAAATCTCAAGAAAAATAAAAATTGGATCCTTTCGGAAGAAAAGTCTTGGGTTGAGAACTCTTCATAAAGATCACTCAAAAATAAAAATTGAGATTTCAAACAGCCAAGGTACAAACCATATAGGTTTTAATCATCAATTCAGTGGTGAAAATATCTAGAACATATCAATTGTTCACCGTCAATTCAGAAATACGTTTCAGATTTTGGGTTTCACTCAAATCATGGTAATAACAATTTAAAGATCATAAAGGCAGCATTTGTATAACCATAAAACTCAATAGTAAAAGCTGAGAGTCTTAAGGGTTACAATTTGTGAATGTGAAGTTGATGGAGAAATAAGAGATTTATTCCGAAGAGAAAAGTGTACCTTTGCTATAAAGTAGTGACTAAGTAGTCAACACTTAACTCATTATGAGAAGAGTAAGGTAGCTCAACGACTTATGTGAATATTAGCCCGATTGATAAGAAACGATCGAAGTGAAAATTTCATTAAGGCTTCAAACATAGAGACTCAGTGGCTTGAGACAATATGAAACAACACGCTTCTAGGAACACTTAGCTAGTACAAAGATTCATAATTCTATACCTCCCCCATCGTTCTGAATTGAGATAACAAGAATTTATACCTGAATCAGAAACATATTATGAAATAACACACAAATAAAGAAAAATATTTTCTTAATTTTTGGATTTTCTAAAAAAATAAAATTAAACGTAAATAAAGAAATTATTTTTGAGATTTTAAAATTTTTGAAAGAGATAAACCAAAATTAAAGAAAATATTTTTGTGATTTTTGATTTTTCTAAAAAAGAAAATAAATAGAAAATAAAGAAAATATATCAAGAAAAATAAATTCAGAAACATAGATGAATAGTGGCTTCTGAATCATTCCGAGACTCGTAATCAATCGAAAAATAGTTAATGTACAAAGTATACAGAAGCATCCCGATTACAAATGGGCTTTCGGAACTGAGTCAACTTCTATCATTTCGAGACCTTGTAAAATATGACTGAACGTCGGTTTTGGTGAGGCCTTAGTGAAGATATCAGCTAACTGATCAGAGGATCTTACAAAGTGTACTTCAATATTTCCATCCTCAACGTGATCCTTAATTAAATGATATCTTAGTATAATATTTTTCGTCTTAGAGTGTTGCACTGCATATCCTTATCACACTTTCTGAATCACAATACAGAGGGATCCGCTTCATGTTTATCCCATAGACCCTTTGTTGATTCTAAATGCAAACAATTTAAGAAGTGCATGATGTGGCTGCGATACATTCACCTTCTATAGTAGATAGGGATACACACGTCCTCTTCGTTGATAGCCAACTGGCAAGTTTTCCATCTAGAAACTGACATCCCCTAGAACTGCTTCACGATTGAGACCGCATCCACCAAGATCAGTATCGGAGAATGCTTGCACAAAGAATCCTAAGTTAGAAGGGTACCAAATACCGAGAGAGGTTGTTCTTATCGGAAGATGTTTTTCACAACAATCATATGTGGTTCACGAGGATTTGCCAGAAACCTGGCACAATAACAAACATAAAACATAATATATGGAAGACTAGATGTTAGGTACATTAAAGAACCAATCCTTTGTTGATAAAGATTTATATCTACTGCTATTTTTTCCAAAGATGGTGTAATCTTCATTCCGAATTCCATTGGAACCTTGACCTTTGAATCTCCCACCATTCCGAATTTCACATGAAAAGTCTTTGTGTAGGCTTCTTGGTTGATGAAAATACCCTCAGAACTCTGTCGATTGTTTAAACCAAGGAAAAAGTTAATAAGACCCATGGAGGTCATCTCAAATTTATTTTCCATGAATTTTTGGAATTCATATGTCAATATAGGATTAGTGGATCCGAAAATGATATCATTAACATAAATTTGGACGATCATAAGATGGTCACCATATTTCTTGCGAAAGAAGGTTTAGGTTGACTGAACCTTGTTTAAATTTAGATTACTTTAAGAAACGAGTAAGGGTTTCATACCATGCACGTGGTGCTTGTTTTAAATCATACACATCCTTATCCAATATATAACAATGATTTGGATATTTCTCATTTATGAAACCCGATGGCTGTTCCACATAGACCGTTTCTTATAATTCACCATTCAAAAACACACATTTTACATCTATTTGATAGACTTCGAAATTCTTATGTGTTGTATATGCAAGGAAAATCCAAACATATTCCAGTCGAGCAACCGGTGCAAATGTTTCTTCATAGTCTATAACTTTCTCTTGACAACACACTTTAACAACTAATCGAGCCACATTGCCTTCCTTGTTAAGCTTAATACAAAATATCCATTTTAATCCTACTACAAATTTATCCTTCGGAGTTGGAATCAATATCCATCCTTTGTTACGCTAAAATTCATGGAGTTCTTCCTGCATAACTTGCACCCAATTTGAATGATCAAGAGTAATCTTCACAATTTTACGTTCTATCTTGGGAATGAAAGAATTAAACATGCAAAATTCCATTTTGGAGAATAATGTAATTTGTTTGTCCTTTTGTTGAGCTCTAGTAAGAACGCCTAAAGATGAATATCCAATAACTTGACTTTTTGGATGATCTTTGGTCCATTTTGTCATACATGGATAGTTCAGATCATATGTCGGATTGATTTCCGAAGCAACATCCTCAAATTCTGATTGCACATCAAAATCATCATTCAGAGTCTGATCCTCCCCTAGGAAATCTGCATGGGATTCTATAGTGAGAGTTGAATTATAGTTGTTGACTCCTGGTTAGCAACTCTCCCCCTGAACAAGTGTATCCTTTTGTGGGTGTGGCGGAATTTCAGATGCCTTTGGAATTGGTGGCTCTGTTTCAAGATCTTTGGCAGCATCATTAATGATTTTCTTCAATTCGTCCCCCTGCTTGTGTTTTTCTTTTGATTATGAGGAAACTGCTCTGTCTGGCTCATCGAACAAATTCATAAATTCCTCATAAAGATTTGAGAGATGAATTGTCATTGGATTTGTCGAAGGGAAAATCTCCTCAGATGGATAATCATCTTTTTGATACTTCTTTAGATAATTATCGGAAAAAGTGACAGAATAGGTTTCCTCGATCTTTTTTGACTTTTTGTTCAGAACCCTATATGCCTTCGAAGTAAGAGAGTACCCTAAAACGAGTCATTCGTCTGCTTTCACATCAAATTTGTTCATTTTCTCTTTGGTATTGAATATAAAACAACTAGAACCAAAGACATGGAAGAACTTAACATTAGGTTTTATTTTATTCAGAATCTCATAAGGTGTGATTAAGAATATTTTATTGATCAGAGAGCGATTCTGAGTGAAACATGCAGTTCCGATAGCATCCGCCCATAAGTAAATTGGAAATGTCGCAATGGATAACAATGTCCTTGTAGCTGCGCCAAGAGAATGGTTTCGTCTTTCAATGAAGCCGTTCTGCCGAGGAGTGTAAGGAGTAGAGAAGTTGTGTGAAACTCCTTTGTTAGTTAAAAATTCTTTAAACACTTGGTTTTTGAATTCAAAACTGTTATCGCTATGAACTTTCGAACAGGCTTTTGAAATTGAAGCTCTATCTGGTTGATGAATTCCTTTAGCTTTGAAGTGGCATATGATTTCTATCTAAGAAAGAAATCCAAAGTAAATATTGAAAAGTAATCAACAATAACCAGAATATATTTGTTACCACCAATGCTTTCAATGGTAGATGGATCAAAACATTTATATTTAACGGTTCTAGCGGCTTAATGATTTTTGTGTTGATAATAGTTGAATGACTCTTCTAACTCTGCTTTCTTGGTTCACATGCTGCACATGGATGCTCCTTCTCAAACTTCCGAAGGGGAGTCCTCACCCACGATCGCCAAGTAAAAGTTTGTTGATGTCATTGAAATTCAGATGCGAGAGCCTTCATTGCCAAAGCCAACTATTATATGAAGATGCTTTCATTAGAAGGCAAATGGAAGGATTCCCTTTGATCGTTTTTAAGTTTAAAGGGTACATATTTCCCTTTCTTTTGGATTTTAGAAGCACTTCTTTTGGTTTTTTCTCTATAACTCAGATCCCTCATCATCAAATAACACCTTCAATCTGACATCTATTACCAATTAAGAGACACTAATTAGATTATGTTATAGGCCTTTTACTTAAGCTACCTTTCGGATAGAAATTTCTAGATTAGTAATCATCCCATAGACTCTAATTTCCACCGTGGCATTGTTTTGCAAACTTTATTCTGTCACCATCCTTCAATGATTGGAATTCTCTCAATTCTTCTCTCCTTCCAGTCATATGATGTGAACACCACTGTCAATGTACCATTCAGAGTCGTACTGTTCGTCACACATAACGTACAAAATGTAGAGAGATTTAGTAACCCAAACCTTCTTTGGTCCTAGTGAGGATTTCTTAAGAATAGGAAAAGTTGTATTTGTATCAACCCAGAAGGTTCTTTGTAGCAAAACACTATTCTTCGCCTAGAATATTTTAAAAACCTTAAATTTTATCTCCACAAAGATTAATTTCAACTGCATTTGTTTTCCGTTGAATAAATTCTTTGTGTTTCTTAGCCATCCTTTTCGCAAAGGCTTTTTCCTCCCTTTTTAAGTTAGCTTTGTAATCCTCAAGAAAAATCTTTGGTTCCGAAACATCTTTACTTTTCCCTTTACATCTTTTGATGTATTGACATATTTTGAAAATTTTGTTTTTAGAGGACAATTGGATTTTTTCTTTTCCAAAGCTTTTCAAACTTGAGGTTTTGAACCTTGTGATTTTAGAATACATTTTGTTTCTGGTTTCTTAACTAGAGAAGAATTTGTATTTCAAACTGAAGATCTTTCTGAATTAATAGAATTTTTTGTTGGAATTTTTATTTTCAAAAGCGCTTTCTTTCTTGTAAGTTTTTCCTATATCTAGCATTAATTTGCTTTTTCCTAGCAACAATTACTTCAGCAGACATATGAACGTTAAATTTAGGTTTCTCTTTTCTGATTGGCTTTTCATGTTTTTCAAAAGAGCTTTCACTAGAGATATCCTTCGTGCGACTTGGACCTACCTGATCGTAACGATGGTCAACATGATTCAGTGGTTTCGAAACGTATTTTCCTTTCGTTTTTTATGAGGTCATTTCAGAAAGGCATTTGGTTACGTCTGCATTTGTCTATTGGTCCAGACCAGAAAAATTTGTCACAACCATCAGCATTATCATTATTAACAATGGACGTCAGTTCTGATGTATCATTTTTGTCCAGTCCATTTTTTATGAAAACTTGATTAGGAACAGGTTTTACTTTTGGAAAGACCGAGGCTTTTTCTTTTAAAACACTAGAACCTTTATTTTCTACAATACGAACATAGACAATTGAATTGTTAGAAATCAACTTTTTCTTTCGTTTAGTGTCATTTCGTACAAACGCAGAACAATCTATCTCATGCTTTACATAAATCTCACTCATGTCGCTTTCATCAAATTCAGAAACTTTTTCAATATAAAAGTATTTTTTAAATTTAATTTTGAGCACAACGAGTCAAAATTTTGCATAGTATTGGATTTAATTTGTTCTTTATCATTCTCATCCACCATTTGTTTTAACATATTCTTATGTTCTTTCGACTGAATATATGTGTGACATCCCCAATTTCACGGTCAGAAAAGACCGATTTGTTTATGCTTTGTATTAAAATCAGAGTAATCCTTTTTAAGGAAAACAGTTGCGGAAATTGTCCCAAAAACAAAATATGATAAAATTTATCAAAATGTTTCTCAAAGAGAATGTATTTTTATTAAATAATAAAACCTCGGGATGTCATGTTCCGATATAGACCAAAAGCATAAACATAACAAAATAGACCTTACAACAATTATTTATAACTACTGATCTATAATTCAAAATCTCTCTTCAAGTCCACCAACTTATACTCTTGTGCCATTACCTGTAATGCAAAGAAAACTGAATGGGTCAGGCTTGGGAGCCTGGTGAGCATATAGGGTTTTCAACCCACAATAAATAATTAATTTAATTTCATCAACCAATAATAACCCAATTACTCATTCCTATTATTCTCATTTTACATCCCTAAAACAAGTAACACAAGGGATCTAGTCTAAGAATATTTCATCGAGGCGACAACACATGCTTCGGGGGTTCCTCAGCAATATAAGTCAAATAAGGCAACCATGAGGGGGATGGAATACAACGAATGAACACCCAAGTTCATTAACACCTACATGTTATGAGCCTGCTAGCGTTCCACTGGACTGTTTAGAAAAGTCCGTGGTCGTCATCTAAATTCCGCTAGATGACTGGATTACAATGACATCGAGGCCTCTCATCTGTTTATCACACAACTATCTACCCATGCTCTACCTGACATATTAGTAGATATATATATATATATATATATATATATATATATATATATATATATATACATAGTTTAAACCTTGTATAGCATTCTCATTCAATACATATTCCAAAACAACAGATGAGATACATACACATAACACATATTTCATAGAGAATAAATCGTATCTATGAGATAGAAGAAAGTGAATATACATTCACACATATAACACAAAATATACACATAACACGTATTTCGTATAAAATACTTCATAATTATGCGTTAGAAGAAAGTAACCACACACTCACTTGATCAGAAGATGATCACACAACACTACGTCTTGTAGAAGTAGTATTCTTCGGTAGATCTGGAAGATCTTCACAAAAAACCGGACTCGTCTTAGGCAGAGCTTCGGCTTGGAAACTCTTTTCTTCTCGGGATCTTCGGGCTCCGGGACTCGCTTCGGGTCTCGGGATGATACCGGGGCTTCGGGGGTACTTCTTTGCACATAAATCGAGGTAATATGGGTGAGAGATGAGAGAATGAGCAACCAAAGTCGGATGACCCTTCAAATCTATTTATAGGGAAAATCTGGCCCTTGCCACATCGTGGAACCTTTTTCCACATTGTGGGCTTGGTCGTCACTGCATGCGTCATCTCAAGTTGCATCTGGGGGACTCCTGGAGGTGTCAGAAGGCTTGCCACGTCGTGGTCTCTGACGCAGCTTTGGGGTTCGCGCCCCGAACTTCAGAATTTCACAAATTTCGCATACGAACTCCGTTTTCGACGTTCTTTATATCGACACGAAGGTGAGATTATTCTCTACAACTCTCTTTTAGACTCCATTGGCTAATTTTGACTTTATTTTTAATATATTATAAGTATATTACTTATATATTATCTTTAGTAGGCCGGGACAAGAAAACTCCGTTCGAAATTCATAACTCCTTCATCTGAACCTCGTTTTCGTCTGTCTTTTTATCGTTGGAATACTATCGAAGATATATTCGAATCTCATTTAGATCACAAAGGATAGATATCTATCTACCTTATATTCACTATTTACGTTGCGCTAGGTCATGCCGGTTCTATCGCGAAACTTCGATAGGTCATAACTTCTTCGTTATAACTCGGATTTTGGCGTTCTTTATATGCACGGAAACCTTGTGACATATACTAGAACTTGGTTAAGACTAATCCTTCTAAATAATCTTCCATGAAAAAGTTATTTTTGATGCTTATCCTCTCTAATTTGACTAGCCCGGATCTACGGGCGTTACAATTATCTCCCCCCTTAGGATGATTACGTCCCAGAATCATGAACGAAATAGGACTTGCATAATGATTCCACACGTTATTTCTTCATCCAATGTAATAACCATAACTTCTATTTTTCCTTGAAAGAGTATTTAACTCTATGGCTTTCTTGACCGCAGAAGATTCCTAATCTTGCATCTGCTTATCGTACTATGTTGTACTTTCAATAGTAACCTTCAAGTTACCAAAGAAGTGCTTATTGTGGAATCCTTCCACTTATCAGGATAAATTCTTTTATTTATTTATTGTAACAGACTGGTGGGTCGTGTTCTAACGACCTCTCATGATAGTCGGACTCAATTTGATATGACCACTAGGGTCGGAATAACAACCATCTTACTAGTCATTACCGAAACAATGGTAATGACATACATGAATAAAAACGAACTCAATTACAAGCTTCTTGGTAACCTTGTGACTTTCCCTGATCCAAGCGTGAGTCCTGTGCTTCCAGTAGTATAGATCTCTACTACTATTCACACCTACTCATACTCATCCCAAGTATTGTCTCGCATTCCCCAAGTCCTAAAATCACAAAACAATTTAACACATACTAATGTGTCCAATTAATCATAAAAATTCTCCTAGACTCTACTAGGACTTCTTCCATGCGTATCTTCAATCATTAATTCTACTTCAACTCGGTTGGTGATGGAAATTCCAGACGATGGGATAACTTCAACAATTACACCAATCGTTCCATCATCTTGCCAATAGTAGGTGTACTTCAGATGTATCGTACTCCTCTTAACGTTCCATTATTTTATCAGACATATTCTGAAGGCAAGATACCACTCTTATGATATCCTTCGATAGGTGTCATTCAACACATCAGATAACAAAACCAGGGTTTATATTAATTCTTGAAACTGTTACACAAAAGTTCAAGTTCACCCTATATTATGCCTCTAATAGGCTACACTTCATGATACTAGCTATACCTTGATACGAAGTCTTCATCCTTGATTCCTCGCTTTATCATCTGCTTCGTCAAGTATCATTTAAAATTCTTCTCCCTTTGGTTGTGGTTGTGAATTTGGTTTTGCTCCCTCATTCTTCTTTGGGCCGTCCCTAGATAAATTCCCTTCTCATCGGCGTTCATAACACACCCACTTTTTGGATACACACTTATTGGCATAATTCCCTGTCTTTCCACACTTGTAGCAAGTCATCTCTTCGTCGCATCTCTCAAAATGTTTCAGTGGAATACTTGGCTTTGTAGCTTCTTCCCTCTTTGGGCAGTCCTTCTTGAAGTGCCCTTCCTCATTACATCCGTAACATACCTTTTCGTTGAATGTACATTCATTGGCATAATGTCCATGCTTTCCACACTTAAAACATGTCACCTCCTTGCCACTTTTTCTCGAGTTTTTATTTTTGCATTTCACGCACCATTTTTCTTCATCTCCTCTTTTTCTAGACTTCGAGAACATGTTTCTCTTGTAAGACTTTGAACACCCCTCAAATTTCCTCTTCTTGCCAACTTCAACCTTGTCGGCGATACAACCATTGATCACTTCTTCGACTGACTTAGCAACCCTGGTAGTTGTCTCACGAGTAGGTTCCTGGTGTACTGGCATAGTATGTTCATCCTTACTTTGTTGAAGTAAATGCCTTGTTTCCTCCATCTGATGATCCAACATCATTCACACCATTGCGTATACTCCCGCCATCGTGATTGGCTCAGGTGCACTCCCAATCACGTGTGGCTCAGGCTGCGGGTTATCGTTTCCCAATCCATTTTGTGTGTTTTCCATTTCGATCTATACACCAAATTAGGTGAATTTAGATCTTTATTTCGATAGACGTTTAAATCCTCCTTTTCACTCCGAAACGTTTACATGCTAGTTCTAATACCGTATTCGTACGCTTAGAATCCTAAACACATAAGGTTTCCAGATTCGGTCGGCAATAGACCATAGATCCAAACAAAAATATCATATATGGAAAACATATAGCATTTAGCACATAAAAGCATTTTTGGCATCTTTCCTAAAGCATACTAGTGCTCATGTCAATTTAGGTGTACTGCCTAAAATATAAAAGACACACTCAACTCACAATCATCGCTTAACATCCTAAGTTTAAGTCTAGTAATTTCCTACAAATTCCTAGTTCGCTTAAACAAATGCTCTGATACCAATTGTGACATCCCCAATTTCACGGCCAGAAAAGTCCGATTTGTTTATGCTTTGTATTAAAATCAGAGTAATCCTTTTTAAAGAAAACAGTTGCAGAAATTGTCCCAAAAACAAAATATGATAAAATTTATCAAAACGTTTCTCAAAGAGAATGTATTTTCATTAAATAATAAAACCTTGGGATGTCCTGTTCTGATACAGACCAAAAGCATAAACAGAATAAAATAGACCTTACAACAGTTATTTATAACTATTGATCTATAATTCAAAACCTCTCGTCAAGTCCACCAACTTATACTCTTGTGCCATTACCTGTAATGCAAAGAAAACTGAATGGGTCAGGTTTGGGAGCCTGGTGAGCATATAGGGTTTTCAACCCACAATAAATAATTAATTTAATTTCATCAAACAATAATAACCCAATCACCCATTCCCGTTATTCTCACTTTACATCCCTAAGACAACTAACACAAGGTACCTAGTCTAAGAATATTTCATCGGGGCGACAACACATGCTTCGGCGGTTCCTCAGCAATATAAGTCAAATAAGGCAACCATGAGGGGGATGGAATACAGCGAATGAACACCCAAGTTCATTAACACCTACATGTTATGAGCCTGCTAGCGTTCCACTGGACTGTCTAGAAAAGTCAGTGGTCGTCATCTAAATTCCGCTAGATGACTGGATTACAATGACATCGAGGCCTCTCATCTGTTTATCACACAACTATCCATCCATGCTCTACCCGACATGTTAGTATATATATATATATATATATATATATATATATATATATATATATATATATATATATATATATATATATATATATATATATATATATATATTTATACATAGTTTAAAACTAGTATAACATTCTCATTCAATACATCTTACAAAACAACAGATGAGACACATACACATCACACGTATTTCATAGAGAATAAAATCGTATCTATAAGATAGAAGAAAGTGAATATACATTCACACATATAACACAAAATATACACATAACACGTATTTCGTATAAAATAGTTCATAATTATGCGTTCGAAGAAATTAATCACACACTCACTTGATCAGAAGATGATCAGACAACACTACGGCTTGTAGAAGTAGTATTTTTCGGTAGATCTGGAAGATCTTCACAAAAAACCAGACTCCTCGCGGGCAGAGCTTCGACTCGGAAACTCTTTTCTTCTCGGGATCTTCGGGCTTCGGGACTTGCTTCGGGTCTCGGGATGATACCGGTGCTTCGACGGTACTTCTTTGCACGTAAATCGAGGTAATATGGGTGAGAGATGAGAGAATAAGCAACCAAACTCGGATGACCCTTCAAATCTATTTATAGGGTAAAACTGGCCCTTGCCACGTCGTGGAATCTTTTTCCATGTCGTGGGCTTGGTCGTCACTGTATGCGTCATCTCAAGTTGCATCTGGGGGACTCCTGGAGGTGTCAGAAGGCTTGCCACGTCGTGGTCTCTGACACAGCTTTGGGGTTCGCGCCCCGAATTTCATAAATTCACAACTTTCGCATACGAACTCTGTTTTTGACGTTCTTTATATCGACGCGAAGGTGAGATTATGCTCTACAAGTCTTGTTTAGACGCCATTGGCTAATTGTGACTTTATTTTTAATATATTATAAGTATATTACTTATATATTATCTTCAGTAGGCCGGGACAAGAAAACTCCGTTCGAAATTCATAACTCCTTCATCTGAACCCCGTTTTCGTCTGTCTTTTTATCGTTGGAGTAATATCGAAGATATATTAGATTTTCGTTTATATCACTAAGGATAGATATCTATCTACCTTATATTCACTATTTACGTTGTGCTGGGTTGCGCTGGGTCAAGCTAGTTCTGTCGCGAAACTACGACAGGTCATAACCTCTTCGTTATAACTCGGATTTTGGCGTTTTTTATATGCACGGAAACCTTGTAACATTTACTACAACGATGTTAAGATTAATCCTTGTAAATAATCTTCCATCAAAACGTCATTTTTGATGCTTATCGTCTCTAATTTGACTAGCCCGGATCTACGTGCATTACAATTAAAGTAGGTTAGATCTGATCCCATATCGGCTGGGAAGGAGAACTAAGCATTCCTTATAAGGGGTGTGGATACCTTCCCTATCATGACGAGTTTTAAAGCCGTGAGGGAAGCAGATCCCATAAGAACTCTGCAATTAAGCGTGCTCGGGCGGGAGTAGTACCAGGATGGGTGACCCCCTGGGAAGTCCTTGTGCCGAGTGGCCCAAACCGGACAATATTGTGATACGTGCCAGAGGGGAATTTTACAATATGCTTCTATTTTTTCAAGTCTATTTTTTTACGAATTGGTAACCTAATTAGAACTAACAATTGATTCACACTTATAACACTCCACAATGATTTCATCCTCTTTCAATTCAAGAAAGGGTAAAATCATTTTGTATATACTTTTACCTATTTTACAATCAAGATGCAGTTGAGTAGTATTAAAATATAAGCGCTTAGCAATTAAACAAAAAATATTTCTTTGTTTAAAAAGTACTAAATTATCTCTCTTAAGATAAATGACATCATCCTTTGACCTAGTGAGCTCTAATTCCAACTTCTTTATCCATATTCTTCTCTCTTCACTTTTATTTGTTACACTGCCGATTTGATCAGTTAAGTTAGCATTACTAAGACGAGTTCCCTTTAAACTATCACTACAATAAGAAACAGTATAATTTAAAGTGTCTAGTTCTGTTTCATAACAAGTGATAGGAATATTGATCGATTCGAGTATAGAGTGTACCTTATTGATGACCTTCTCACATTCTTTCACATGTTCAGAAATAGGCTTCACAGCAAAACAATTTTCAAAAGCTTGGCCACCATCAGTCGCATTGCCCCTTTGTTCCGAAACTACTTTTTGAACCATCAACACTCTTCCTTCATACTCCTGCACTTCAGACTTTGCCACAAAACACCCACCGTGTGTGGTTTTTCGAACTTCCTCATCTTCTGAATCAGTAGACCATACTTCTACACGTCCATCTTTGTCACTACATTCCTGCATAATCAAAGCAGGCTTTGCGTTCGCAACACACTTCTTCCGAAGCTCCTCTATCTTTTCAATATAGTAAGCTTCATCATTCTCTATTTATTTCTTTTAACTCATCCTTCTCAACGTATACTCTATGGAAAAATGATTCTTGCCATGACAGTAATTGGAGTTATAGCTTGAATCCCCTAACAACTTCTTTTCTTGCTAATCCTCTTCCTTTCAAGAGTTCTTGAAGCTATATTCTCTTAACTTTTTTGAATTGAAGTTTCCCTGCCTGTTCCTCTTCTTAAATCGACCAAAAATTCTTTTTGATGAACTTTCTAGGATTACATACCATTAGAGAATATTCCTCTTTGGGAAGTTCAGTATCCGAAAAGGCGAATCTTGTTCAACTACCTTTTTTCCTTTCGTAACCAAGGCCAATGAACTGAGGCTTGAGACAAGCTTCACATCCTTTGTAACCTCATCTTAATGGGATCTAAGAATTACCACAAGCTTTGCCAAGGAGTAACCCTTGAACTGTTCATAAGCTTTTAGTGTAGATACAACCGCTTTCCTTTCAAACCATAATCTATTCAAGAATGTAACCTTATGCTCTATTACTTCACGCTTGAGATTATGCTTTAGCATCCTACTCAATAGATGATTAAAATGGTTGAAAGTCTGATCCAATTTTTCATCAGACTTCTAAACAAAGGCTCTAAACTCATACAGAAGAAACGTTTACACGGAGTGTTCCAAATCGGTTTCACATGAATAAATCTCTTTTAACCTAGAACATATCTCTTTTGCCGATTCACATGCACTAACCAGATGAAAAGTGTTTGGAGGAAGAGCAGGCCTAATTATTCTCATCGCCTTGATATTACTCAACAACTTATCCTTCTCATCTTGAGAAATATTAGTGTGTTCAATAAGAAGATCATTGTAATCAGCTTGAGCCTTTATAACCTTTCTTGTCCCTGTGTGCGAGAAAGTCTCCTGTTTCATTGCTTGCCAAATGGTTAAACCATGTTCTTCAAGACCAAGAACATAGTCGTCGAAGTGCAAGGCCCAGACTTCATAATCTTGTGGAAAAAGAATTGGGATCCTTGTAGTAAAACCGATACTGCTAGAGAGATTGAAAGATAGAGTATGAGGATCTTTGTGATTCATCTTCTCAAGAGTTCACAGAAGCGAATATATAATCAGATGTGTAATAATGTGAATCGAGATCTAGGATAAAAAAGAGATCTACATACGGAGCCTACAACCGATTGAAGTATTTGACGTACCAAAAACAGATCCAAGAAAAACGATAAACCATAGTTGAAAACTCAATAGAAGAATATCGAATGAATTATCTCCTGCTTTGATACCAATTGTTGAAACAATAAAAAAAACTTGGATCGATAGATTCTATAAATGATGTGAATAAAACAACAGAAAACAATAAAGATCAAATAGTTTCGAATGCTTATATTGAATAGATTTAGAAGAGTTCAACGTGAACTTCTCTATAAAAGCTAGGTAGAACAATACAATCGATAAACCTAGAACGATACAAGCATGCACATTAAATATTCTAACCCTAACAAACTTAAACAGAAATGTACATGCCTAACCCGCTACAAAATGAGACTATTGTAGTGCAAAACATTTGACACAACATATTAATAACCCAAAAGACATGTGTTACATATAGGAGTTACGTTCGAGGAACCTGATTGGGATGAGTAAGGAGCATAGTGGTCTCTATTACTTGGAGTTGATTGAAAAGAAGAGAGCATCAATGTTGGTTCCAAGTAAGTATGATGTTTGGCACAAAAGATTTGGGTACACTTCAGAGGGAGTACTTCGTACAACAATTAGGAAATATAGGTACATGAAGTGATTTTTGTGATTCTTATATTCAAGCAAAAAAAAGCAAACTTCCTTTTCCAATAAGTTTTTCAAAAACATTATAGCATTTTGATTTAATACGTGTTGACAAATGGGGTAGATATAAACATGCTTCTCTTGATTGTGGTCATTACTTTTTTTCTATTGTTGATGATTATAGTCGTGGTGTTTGCGTATACTTTATGAGAAATAAATTTGATGCTGCTTAACTCTTAGTTTATTTTATAAAATGATTGAAACACCGTTTGATAAAAATATCAAAATAATAAGGGCTGACAATTGGTCAGAATTCAAATACTTGTTTATGCTTGATTTTTAAAAAGAAAAGGGATATTGTTAGAAATCTCACGCCCTTACACACTCGAGCAGAATGGGGTGGTTGAAAGAAGCATATGCACCTTTTGGATATGGGAAGGGCCTTACGGTTCAAGGATTCACCTCCGATAGATTTTTGGGGTGAATGTGTATTAACAATAACATACATAAAAAACAAGCTACTAACTCCAGTTTTAGGAAACAAGGCACCACATGAGATTCTTCTCAAAAGGTTTCCCACATATGAACACTTGCATGTTTTTGGTTGCTTAGATTATGCTCACAATACAGTGGGAAAGTATGACAAGTTTAATTAAAGAGGGTGACCCTGTGTTTTCCTTGGATACTCGATAGGCTAAAAGGGATATAAATTTTATGAACCGAAGGATCAAAGAATATATTTAACATGTAATGTCACCTTTTTTGAAAGCAAGTTTCCGTTTAGAGAACAATATGAGGAACATAAGAAGATTGAGCATGAACAATTAGTTGACGCATTAAAGAAAATATAAGATGATATCACTATTCCCAGAGACCAATCAAATGGGACTACTGAACTTAATCATGAACACAACCCACTTGTTTCGGATGTGCCACAGTCCATGTCTCCAAACCACAATGAATCAGAAAGAGACCTTAGATTTATAAACAAAAGTGATACCTATGTCCAAACCGGTTAAGAAATAGGGATTAGACATGGAACACAGATACGCATGAAACCAAAACAATTAGAAGATTTTGTGACTGATTTGCCACCATGAGTTGACAACTCCTCATACATCCCACTTCTGGCTCTTCGGCATTCGATAACACACTGCTATATCCTCTATCTCAATTTATTTATTCCAATTAGTTTTCGAAATCCCACAAGGTATTCTTGGTTGCATTCACTTCGAATGATGAATTGAAGAATTTCTTCCAAGTAATGAAGAATCCAAAATGGGTTGAAGCAATGAAAAAGAAGATAACGAATCTCAAAGAAAATGACACTTGTTCTCTTACGAAGCTCCCATATAGAGAAAGACCTATTGACTCGAAATGGATCTACAAGATTAAATACAAACCAAATGGAGAAGTTGAAAGATTTAAGGCTCGCTTGTAGCAAAAGGGTACACTCAAGTAGAGGGCATTGATTTCCATGAAACCTTTGCTCCGGTGGTAAGGCTAGTAATTGTCAGATATGCCTTGGAAGTAGCAGCAAAGAAAGATTGGGAGGTACAACAGATGGACATAAATAATGCCTTCTTGCATGGTGATCTCAAGAAGTATACATGAAAGTGACTTAAGGGTTTTGTGAAAATAATAAAACTTGGGTATGCAAACCACACAAATCCATCTATGGCCTTCATCAAGCCTCTAGGAATTGATATAAAAATTTCACGAAAGCTCTCATTGCATTTGGTTTTCAACAAAGCAAGGTTGATCATTTGACGTTCACTTTTCGGATGGATTCTATGCATATTGTTGCTCTTATCTATGTTGATGGCATCATGTTGATAGGAAACAATACAAATAAAATTAATGTGGTGAAAAATCACCTACAAAATAGTTTTAGCATTAAAGATTTGGGTCTAATCAAATACTTTCTTGGCATTGAAGTTGCTCATTTAAAGGAAGGATTTGTGATTAGCTAGAGAAAATATACTATGGACATCCATGAAGATTTTGGTATGATCGTGTGCAAACCTAGTAACTTCCCAATTGAAAAAAATGTTAAACTGAGAAAGGATGATGATAGCGATGAAGTTGATATGATTTGTTATAGAAGATTGGAAGGGCGTCTACTCTATTAACGGCTACACGACCGTGCATAACATTTGCAGTGAACCAACTTAGTCAATTCTTGAACAATCCTCGAAAGAATCACTTGGATGCAACACATATAGTGATTCGCTATTTGAAAGCCACAACTGGTCAAGGTTTATTTTGTAACGCCCGAGTTTCGGGGCTAAGCATTTTTAGATGATGTAATAGTCTAGGTCAACTATTGTAACTCTTCTTGATGTAATAAAGATGAAATATTCTAATTCTATGTGAATTATGTGTATTTGTGTGCTTATTACTTTATTATAAATATATATTTAATAAATAATAAAAATAAGCGTTAAAATTAAAGTGTGAGATAAGCCCGATATCTCTACATAAATTTTAGTGGTCGAAACAAGGATTCCGAGGATATAAAGAACGTCAAAATCCGAGTTATAACGAAAAAGTTATAGCCCGTCGAAGTTTTACGGAAAAACTGATACGACAACGGGAGACGTAAATAGTGAATTTACGATGAAGAGATTTTTAGCCTTAGTGATCTAAACCAAAGTTGTAGTATATGTTAAAAAGAACGCCCAAATCTGACTTCGTATGAGGAAGTTATGATTTTTCTAAGATTCGGCTTAGCAGTGCACGGCCTGAAACTCGAATTTTAGTTCGAGCGGTTTTTGGCTTACGCAATGTAAATGAGAGTTGAAGATCTCATTAATAGGAAATCAACGGTAAAAAGACAGACAAAAACAGAGTCCGTAAGTAGAAGTTATGAATTTTACGCAGACGTTTAACAGTATAATCTCCTTGTACTGTTAAATTTAAGATCGGTCGAGAATTAGCCGACGGAGTCAAAATGAAAGTTGTAGATCTTATTATTACCTACGCGTGGATATAAAGAACGTAAAAAACGGAGGTCGTATGTGAAAGTTACGGATTTTAGAAGTCGGAAGTGTGTTGTGCGAAAATGGGTGATGTGGCACAATCTTGGCCATTGCGTTCTCCCCAAGGCTTGCCACCAGATGGTGACATGTGGCACCAAGTTCAGCCACATTTCACCCTATAAATAACACCTCTCCTACCCTCATTTTCTTCACACCTTTCCCATTCTTTCTTCTCTTTACTCTCTCTCTCTCTCTCTCTGTGTCTCTCTCTCTCTCTCTAGAACCTCTCTCTAGCCCCGAAATCCCCCGAAAAGCCTAGGGAACCTCCCTAGCACGAGGCGGAAACCCCAGAGTGCTCGATGGCTCCGAGAAGAAGAGATTTTCGACTCGGAAACGCTGCTCCAAGCAAATCCTGGTTTTCTATAAAACCCATTGTAAGTGAGCTACGCCTACGCTATTTTTAATATAGTTTTTATTTAATTATAGTAACGTTATTAGGAACTTATAATAAATACTTGGGCTATTATTATGGGTTATATAAGTATTTTTTGACACTTATATAATAATAATAGCTAGACTATTAATTAGTCTCGACGAATAATAAACTAAACTCTAGTGGTAATAATACTAGGTTTCGTCGAAGAAAATTCTTTTTAAGAAGCGAAGTGTTGTCTGAGTTCGGAATCACCACCTCTTCAGGTGAGTGCATAGTTACTTTCAACTTACACATAAATATGAAGTATTTAATATAAATTACGTGCTATGTGTGCATATTATCTTAATACTTGCTATCTATGCTGGATGAACGTTTTATACATGTTTTCAAAGATTTAAACTGTATATGTATTTTATATCTACAAAATGTGTTGGGTAAAACATGGGTAGATGTAATAGTTGCTGTGTGACAAAATAAAATAATGAGAGGCCTCGTTATAGATGTTATTGATGATCCAGTCATCTAGCGGAGTATAGATGACGACCACAGACTATTCTAGACAGTCCAGTGGAACACTAGCAGGCTCGCAACCTGTAGGTGTTTATTCGAACTGTGTGTTTATTTGAACTGTGTGCTGATCAGATGTACTCCACCCCCACATGGTAGCCTTAAGGACATTTGTTGCTAAGGAATCCCCTTAGCAGTAATGTCCATCCCGATGATAATCCTTAGGATAGGTCCCTTCTGATAGATGCTTAGGGACGTAATGTGAGGATAATGGGAACGGGTAATCGGGTTTGTTTAATTTAATTAAGTTAATAAACTGATTTATTGTGGGTTGAAAACCCTATGTGCTCACCAGGCTCCCAAGCCTGACCCACTCAGTTTTATGTATTACAGGTAGTGGCGCTTGAGCATATATATGATGTTTGGACGAGGGATTACGGATATAGGCCTGTAGATATGAAATAATGTAGTAAGGCTTGTATTGTACTGTTTATGCTTTTTATTTGTACGAACATGACATCCCGAGTCTTTTAATGAAATACATTTCTATGGAAATGCTTTTGATAAATCTTTATCATATTATTGTTTTGGGACAAATTCCGCAGCACTTTTATTTAAAATGTTACTCTGATTTTTAAACAAAGCATAAACAAACCGGTCTTTTCTGGCCGTGATTTTGGGGATGTCACATATTTCTTGCCTCATATGGATCTTTGCATCTTATAGCTTATTGTGATGCTAGCTAGTTAAGCTGTCGTACAACTAGATGGTTGTGCATATGATATTTTATTAGTCTTGGAGGTTCTCTGGTTTCGTGGAGAACAAAGAAACAAACAGTTATATCGAGATCTTCAGTTGGAGCCGAGTATAGGTGCATTGCAAGCATAGTGTGTGAAGTTTTATGGCTAAGATGGCTTCTTCAAGACTTAAATGCCGATCAAAATGGTCCTACACCTCTTATGTGTGACAATGAAGCTGCAAGACACATTGCAACTATCCTATTTATCATGAAATGAGAAAACCTGTTGATATGAATTATTTTTTTGTGCGTGAAAGAATACAAAGCGGGGAAATGAAAACTGTTACAATTCAAATGGACTTTCAAACTTCATACATTTTTACCAAAGCTCTAGGGACAGACAGGTTCAAGTTTCTCTGTGACAAGTTGGGTGTTCATGGCCTATACAAATCCAACTTGAGAGACACTATTGAGATCGAAGATAATTACAAATTGAATTATATTTAGTTGTTTTATCTTTGCTTAGTAATTATCCTATTGTTTTTAGGATTCTGGTTAGACTTCTAAAAAAGTCTCCCTATATCTGATTTTAATAAATTTGAATAAGAAAATGTTTTCATTCTCTAAAATTTTTAGGTTCATTTTCGTATCTTAACCTAATAACATAAAGGAAGGAATTTCCATCAATGTAACATATTTAATAGATATTTGTATTTTTGTCCAATAGAATGGGAATTATCCTCATCAAAGATATGGATAAAGTAGAAAACATATAAGCAAAAAATTATGTCTTCAAAAATTTAGATATCCTCCTACATTTTATTCATACTTATGTTCCTACTACTCATTCAAATGTTGACATGTATCATGACACATATTTAATAACACATTTAATTAAATTAATAATATTTTATTCTACTTGTCATGACACGAATACAAGTTGGATGGATAAAAAATATATTGGAAACAAAACCCAAATGTAATTATTATTATTATTTTTAAAATAGGTAATTGAACGACAAACTAAATAATGTCTAAATAATAATAATAATAATAATAAATTATTATTATTATTATTATTATTATTATTAAAATGGGTAATTGAAAGACAAAATAAATGAAGTCTAAAAATTAGGGTTTATCCACCAACACATGTACAAAGGTGGATCACATGGGAACGAGAGATGGCCAAAAAGGTTGGTAGGGGGGGTTATACCCTCCACGAGTCTTGTTCCTGTACCAAAGCACATGCTATCCACATGCTACTTAGTTGGCTCTCAAAGATCATGTCTATATATCTATAAATTTGGAATAATATATAATTAATGTAAACTTCGATTACTAATGCAATTGATTATAATATCGGTTTTCATAAAAAGAAAGATTTGTCTAGCAATAATACGATCACAAATGTACATCAATTTGACATGACATGAAAGTGACTACTTTAATTGGATGGAAGAACGACTCTATATTTGATCTATTGTTGAGGATATGAGCATTTATAAGTGAAATATGAAGTTCAAATATCTGTATCATCTTATTAGTTTTACGACATTGTAATATGTGTTCCATTTACATGATTGTGGCGCAGGCTAGTAGGATATACAGCAGTTATATTTATCTTTTTCTAGCGACTGATCATTGTATAAATATCTGATCTGAAAGATGGTAAACCGGTAGGGAGAAAAAGCGAAAGGGTTGGGAGGATTATGTCGGTTAGGTTTCTAACCTAATTCAAATGGAATTTGGAGTTATCAATGCATAATGTTCAAATTGTCTGTGTTAAGAGTCTTTCAAATGCATATATGCTACGTGACTTTGAATTGACTAATATAAAAGTAATATATCATGTCTAATTTTTTTTGATCAAGTGATTTCACACATACAATGACAAATATTGATCATAGTACTAGTTAGCTAATAGATGGGAGCACGACAAGATATCCTTGTTTATTAGATTTATGATCAAATCTATAACAATATTAAACTAAAAATATATACATGATCTTGAATACACGATATATATATATATATATATATATATATATATATATATATATATATATATATATATATATATATATATATATATATATATATATATATATATATATAGGGTTAGCTTCATTTGAGACCACCTATATCTTGTGAAACCGTGAGACGCATTTTTTTATTTTTTTTAGTTAATTCATGTTCCGAAAATAATATTTAAAAAAAGAATTTTTTGATTTTTCCATTTATTTTGCATTTTAAAATTATTTTTAGAATATGTTCAGTGTAATATTCTATTTAGAATATTTCACGTATTTTTAAAAAAAATAGAATTTTTTTTTATTTTTTTTAGTTAATTCAAGTTCCGAAAATAATATTTAAAAAAATAATTTTTAGATTTTTCCATTTATTTTGCATTTTAAAATTATTTTTTAGAATATGTCAGTGTAATATTCTATTTAGAATATTTCACGTATTTTTCAAAAAAAAAAAACGGAATTTTTTTTTAATTTTTTTAATATTTCTTTTAGTTAATTCAAGTTCCGAAAATAATATTTAAAAAAAGAATTTTTGGATTTTTCCATTTATTTTGCATTTTAAAATTATTTTTAGATTTGGTCTCACGGTCTCACAAAATTAAAATGGTCTCAAATGAACCTGAACCTATATATATATATATATATATATATATATATATATATATATATATATATATATATATATATATATATATATATATATATATATAGGTGGGTTCAATTGAGAAAATAAAAAAGATTGAGAATGGGGGAATCATTCTCAGTCACTCATTTAATCTAAGCATAAAAGACACGGTGACAAACTTGTAAATATCGTAATAACCTTCAATCTCAAATACGTAACTATAGAGAATTAGATAACTGTTCGTTCATCATCAAAAATTTTCCTCCAACCTTCAATAATCATCAAGATTTCTTCAGCTAAACCGGAATTTCTTCGCTGTTCATGAAATTGGAATCGGAGTTCTAGACTCGCTATCACAGTCGACATTGAGAGACTTAGAATCGGTACTCACAGGTTCCCAATCGGATTTTCGAAAATCAAAATCAAACTGAGAAATCGATCAGAGATAGGATGTCGCATCTGAAGTCGAAATCGGAAGTATATGATGATTTGAAATTGATAACTTGATGTTTTTAACATTTTTAAAATAGTTAACTTGTTTGCACTCCAACTGTTTGATGAAATGCATAAACTAAATTACCACGTTATATTCACATATGAATATGTTTTCTCACCTGAATCAGTATATGATTATTAAAAATACAAAACAAATATGCAAGTCTGTATGTTATTCATATGTGAATAACATATAAAAGTTATATATATTTGTCAAAATACCTTCAATATTCATAAGTGAATATACCTTGTAATATTCATATGTGAATATAGTGTGTCATATTCATAAGTGAATATTGTTGGAATAGTGTCTAAGGCTATAACTATATTCGGTGGTGCATGGTCCTTTTGGGTTGCCTTCACCATAGCAACTTGAAGGATGATTTGTTAAGAGAGAGTAAATATTATAAGGAATAATATTTAGCTATTTGATTAATATAAGTCATAAATTAATTGGTATTAATTTGGTGACTTAAAGAGATTAATTAAATAAGAGGGTATAAACTGTCAATTGTTTGATAGTTAGACTTTGGACTATAAATCCATTAGGATGGACTTTGGACGGTTTCTAAGAGCTTTAGGATAGCTCAAAAATAGTCCATAAGGATATCTATGGAATGGATTTGGATAGCCTTAAGTGAAGATTATCCAATTAGGGTTTAGGGTGAAACCCTTAAGGAGTCTAAAGGTATAAATAGGCCCTTGGGGTGTGGAATTCGTGGACAATCTTTCAGAACCTAAAGCAAGGAACCTCTGGTCGAATTCCATCCCCTCTCCTCTCTCCTAAATCATCTTGCTTGCTATTGGTGTTTGTAAGCCATTAGAGGAGTGACAATTGTGACTCTAGAAGCTCCAAGACAAGAAGATCAACAAGGAACTCAAAGGTATGATTCTAGATCTGTATTAATGTTGTTGTTTAACCTAATTAGCCATTAGAAGTCTTGGATTCAAAAGCATGTTTGATAGAAAGCCTAGATCCAAGCAATAGGGTTTTGCATGCGCACATAGGAAAGTTCTTATGGCTAAAACCCAACAGTGGTATCAGAGCCTAGATTGGTTTTCTACAAATTGTTGCTTGAATAACTGAAACAAACCTGCAAAATTCGATTTTTTTTTGGTTTTGAGTCACTGACTCGTCGAGTTCCATGGTGGACTCGGCGAGTAGGCCTGACTCGGCGAGTCCCCTTGTGCACTCGGCGAGTCCAAGCGTCAGGAAGGGCCAGATTCGGGATTTCTTTGTGTTTATCTTATCCAAACTTTCCATAAACTAATTAGATCAATATGAATCCGTTTTTTTGATAAATATAAGTGTTATCTTGATCTAGTTAAAGGTAATTATCAACTAATTAAATATTTAGTTTCTTTATATGATAATTAATTAATTATTTTAATTATTTTTGGTAATTATCCTCAAAGAAATCAAAGATAAATCAAATAAAGATAATTAAGATATTAATTGTTAATTGAAATTATTTGTTATGTGATCCTCAATGTTTTTAAATGTTTAAAACCTACCCTATAGTTTTGAAATTTAAAATTTGTGATTAAAAGCTTTAATTTAGACAACTTAAATTTCAAACCATAGATTTTGAAAAGTTTAAAATACAACCCTATACTTATATGATGTTATTAGAATAATATATATGTATAACTAAATGCTAGTCTTACCGCTAGTAGGCCTCATTCACGAAGCCGATCTATAAGGTGGGTATAAGGTTGCGGCCTATAAAATGGCGCTTAATGGGTGTACACTCACACCCACCGCTTGCTTGATTGGTGGAGGGTCGTTAGCCGAACGGGTAGGATAGGGCAACCTCATCCTCTCATTAAAAGTATAATAAGAAATACGAAGTAACTAAATCTTTTTCAAATTTCCCAATCTTGGTTACTTTAGGAAAGGTGAATTGATGCAATCCCATGAAATTACACTTTGCACCTTGCTAAGATGTTAGTGGAGCGTGTGTGGTTTACCGGCACACTAATTGGTTCTAAGCAAAGGTGGCAAAGGGTGATTCATTGTTTATCATAGTTCGATGGAGCGTGTGTGGTTTACCGGCACATCGAATAGGTGATCGTAACAATGAAGGCACCATGTAAATTTGCATGGTAATTCACACCTGCTTTGTGATCCTCGGCATCCCAGTCACAAACAAGAGGGGCATATCGAGATTTAAACATGCCATTGAATAGTTCAATGAATCTCATCCGAACCTAGGAATTCTCAAAAACACTTAGGACTAAAAGTTTAAGTTTTGATGGAGAATTAGTGAATCGTCATTCACTTACCGTCAATTTATTTGCATGTTGGATTACGGCATCCCTTTTCTAGTATGTAAATGTTCTTGTTGGATCCTAGCCCTAATTTTTCTTATTGGGTGATAATTAGGGATTCTTGTTCTAATCTATCTTTGTCCTTTCTATAGATGTCAAACGCAAACAACGCTGCTGCTAGTTCTTTCACGTTGATGAGCCTTTGCCAAAAGGTCACCTTCGATGGAACGAACTTTGGCGAATGGATAAGATACATTCGCACCATTGCTCGCTATGAGGATAAAGAGTATGTCCTCGACGAGAAGCTCGAGAAAATCAACCCCGAAATTGCTACTCCCGCCGAAATCACCGCCTTTGAAACTCATGAGCGAGATGCGACAAAAGTACATTGCATCATGATCGCCACCATGAACTCTGAATTCCAAAAGTCCTACGAGGACATGTATCCAAACGAGATGCATCAAGACTTGTTGGAGAGGTACCACCAAAACGCGAGACAAGAGCGTTACGAGATCTTCACTAACATGATTTCCGCTAAGATGGGTCATGGAGAATCTCTTACCGTGCACTTGCAAAAGATGCAAAGGTATGTCGACCGCCTTCGCAAGTTAAATGTTGACTTCGGCGAAGACTTGGCGATCGACATGGTGCTTCACTCTTTGCCTCCAATGTATAATCAATTTAGGATGACCTACCACATGAACAAAGAGGAGGTCACTCTAAGTAAACTCCAAGGTCTCTTGAGGGTTGCTGAGAGCAATTTCAAGGACAAGTCTGTTGCACCAACTCCCAATCCGTCTACTGCTCCTGTCTTGGCTATTGGTCAAGGGAAGGGAAAGAAGAGGAAAGCTTCTTCAAATAACTATCGAAAGGTGAAAGCCCGAGATGGTTCCTCTTCTAGTGGGACCAAAGTTGATCCCTCTAAGCCCTGCTCTAACCCGAAGGAGGCAGAGTGCCACCACTGCCACAAGATAGGACATTGGAAGCGAAGCTGCCCGGACTACCTGCAAGCCAACAAGGAAGGAAAGATCAAGCCATCTTTCGCAGGTATATATGCAATCAAATCTAACGATTCTAATCATGCTATTTCTTGGGTTCTTGACACCGGTTGTGGTTATCACATTTGTTCTAATGTGCAGGGACTAAGAAGAAGTAGGGATGTGGAGCAAGGAAGGATCAATCTAATCATGGGGAACAGAAGATCGTCGCCTGTGACCAAGATTGGAGTGTATTCTTTAGTGCTTAAGAATAGTTTAGTTTTAGATTTGAACAATTGTTGCTATTCGCCAGAAATGGCTAGAAACATCATTTCATTTCATGGTTTATATAGACAAGGTTTTAGATTTTCTTTTAATAATGAGAATGGTTCTATTTTGGCTTATCTAAATGGTGTCTTTTACTTTGAAGCTATACCATGTAATGGAATATATGAAACTGTTATGATTGTTGATAACTTAGGAAATGATGTTTTGAATATTGATTCTTCCACTAGTATGGATAAAGCATCCTTGTGGCATTGTCGTCTTGGACATGTCAACAAGAAACGCATAGCCCAACTCCAAAAGGATGGAGTGTTGGAGTCATTCGACCTTAGGGAAGATGACACATGCGAATCTTGTTTACTTGGAAAGATGACTAAATCACCCTTCACGAGTACTTGTGAAAGGGGTGAGGGACTATTAGACCTAATACATACCGATGTATGTGGACCTTTTAGATCAACCACGAAGGATGGGAACCGCTTCTATGTGACCTTTACCGATGATTATAGTAGATATGGGTATATCTATTTAATCAAGCAAAAGTCAGAAACCTTTGAAAAGTTCAAAGAGTTCAAGAGTGAAGTGGAGAATCAATTGGGCAGGAAAATCAAGATGCTTCGATCCGATCGAGGAGGAGAGTACCTAAGTCTTGAATTCCACGATTATCTCAAGGAGTGTGGAATAGTTTCGCAATTGACGCCTCCTAGGACACCGCAATTGAATGGTGTGGCAGAAAGGCGTAATCGAACCTTATTGGATATGGTTCGCTCTATGATGAGTCGTGCTTCACTACCTATCTTCTTTTGGGGGTATGCCTTAGAGACTGCCGCCCATATCCTTAACCGAGTCCCTACCAAGAAGGTTACGAAAACACCTCACGAGATGTGGACGGGGAAAGCTCCCTCGTTGGCACATATCAAGGTTTGGGGTTGCGAGGCTTTCGTAAGACGAGATACTCACGACAAGCTTGAACCTCGAAGTGAGCGATGTATTTTCATCGGCTACCCGCAAACTTCCTTTGGATATCTCTTCTATAGACCGAAAGATAATGTTACCTTTGTTGCGAGGAGAGGAGTTTTCCGAGAGCGAGAACTCATAAGCCAAGGAGACAGTGGGAGGCAAATCGAACTTGAAGAGATTCAAGAATCGATAGATGAAGGAACCTCCACCGCTGGCGTTCAACCCGAGGAGGAAACTCCGGTTGAACCGATTGACGAATCCTTACCTCTTAGACGTTCCGATAGATTTAGAGTTCAACCCCAGTTTTATGGTTTTCATATTACTACCGAAGGGGACACGTATATTAGTGATGGTACACTAGTAAATCTTGATGAACCTAATAGCTATAAGGAAGCCATGGCAGGCCCGGAGTCTGCGAAATGGAAAGAGGCGATGGATAGCGAGATCCAATCCATGTACGATAACCAAGTTTGGAATTTGGTTGATTACGTGCCCGAACGTAAGACCGTAGGGTGCAAGTGGATCTTCAAGAAGAAGACCGACGTGGATGGGAACGTACACACATACAAAGCGCGATTGGTTGCGAAGGGCTTTACTCAAACTCCCGGAGTTGACTATGATGAGACCTTCTCGCCAGTTGCGAAGATTAAATCTATTAGAGTGATGCTAGCAATTGCCGCATTTCATGATTATGAGATTTGGCAAATGGATGTCAAGACCGCTTTCCTTAACGGAAAGTTGGCTGAGGATGTTTACATGGCTCAGCCAGAGGGGTTTGTGGATCCGAAGCATCCGAATAGAGTGTGTAAGCTTGAGAAGTCCATTTATGGACTTAAGCAAGCGTCTCGCAGATGGAATCTTTGCTTCGATGAGAAAGTCAAAGAGTTTGGATTTGTACGAAGCGAAGACGAATCTTGTGTATATGTCAAAGCCAGTGGGAGTGTAGTAAGCTTCCCCGTTCTATATGTCGATGACATATTACTCATAGGAAACGACATCCCGACTCTGCAGGAGGTTAAGTCCTGGCTCAGGAAGTGCTTCGCTATGAAGGACCTCAGAGAGGCTTCTTACATTTTGGGAATAAGGATAGTAAGAGAAAGAAGTAAGAGACTAATTGGACTTAGTCAGAATACTTACTTAGAGAAGGTACTAAAACGTTTTAGTATGGAAAACTCAAAGAAGAGAGAACTACCGATACAAGGAAATGCCAAGTTGAGTAAGACTCAAAGTCCGAGTACCGAAGCCGAAATAGCAGAAATGAGCCGAGTACCATACGCTTCCGCAGTTGGCTCAATCATGTACGCTATGACTTGTACTCTCCCTGATGTAGCCTTCGCTTTGAGCATGGTTAGCAGATATCAAGGGAATCCTGGCAAAGCACATTGGATTGCGGTGAAGAACATCCTTAAGTACCTTCGGAGAACGAAAGAATGGTTCTTAGTCCTTGGAGGGAGTGATGACTTGAAGGTGCGAGGGTATAGTGACGCCAGCTTTCAAACCGACAGGGACAACTATCGTTCGCAGTCGGGCTGGGTCTTTACCCTAAATGGAGGAGCAGTGACATGGAAAAGTTCCAAGCAGGAAACCATAGCTGATTCAACGTGCGAATCAGAGTACATCGCAGCGAGCGAAGCGTCGAAGGAGGCAATATGGCTGAAGAACTTCATCGGTGATCTTGGAGTTGTGCCGGCCATAAAGGAGCCCATGGAGATTTTCTGTGATAACGAAGGTGCGGTTGCCTTGACCAAGGAACCGAGGGATCATGGTAGATCTCGACATATCGACAGAAAATATCACTTCATTAGACATTGTGTAGAAGGACAACTCGTAGTGAAGAGGATATCATCAGAAGATAACCCAGCAGATCCGCTTACGAAGGGACTGAGTAGGGTTAAGCACTTACAGCATGCTAGGAGTATTGGGCTGAAGGATGATATTAGCATAGATTAGATAGTATTAGAAACGTATAATAGATAAATGTAATTAACATTTGATGATTAAATAAAGAAGTTTTATTTATGAGTAAAGTTACTATCACATGTTAGTTGTTTAACTATTGTTTCACTTTGCATGTTTTGACTTCCAGAATAATTGAGTTTATTAGGAATAATCGAATTATTCAAATGGTCCACAATCGTTCATATGTTGGGAGTAGATATGAATGAAGATTGTCGTGAATTGGTGTGTAGAGTGTCTAAATGGTGTTAGACATAGCAAGAGTTGCTGCAACGTTCATGAGTGCTTACGAACTAGTTTTGAGCATTGGAATAAACCCGCGCTTGCTGGAATCACCTTATGGAATATGATATAAAAGGTGATCGCAAGACGATAATATCATATGGTCTTAAAACCTAGATATATGGTTTATTATTTGTTAATTGATTGTGCATTGATAATGCGAAAACGCATCAGTAACTTGATGTTATAAAACGCATTGTTGTGTATAGTTGGTTAATGAATAAGTAAATGCATATAAGTCGAAGTTTATCTGTAAATTTTATCCTAAGAGGGTAGAAGAGATATCTTGGCCACTCGATGATTTGATTTGACTTATGTGCCGGGCCCGGTCAGAACTGAATTGATGTGTTCGATTAAGTTCTATGTCAAATAAATCGAAGATCGAGAAATCTAAATGCTAGACTAACCATTCCATAGGATTGTCAGCATGATATCTAACAGAGGACTGTACGATCCCTTATCTAAAGGACAAGATTGATTAGATCAGAGTTGACAGCGTCTTTGAGAGCTACGATTGCAAACCGTATTATACTTGTATAATTACTAGACTTATCCAAGTGGGAGACTGTTGGAATAGTGTCTAAGGCTATAACTCTATTCGGTGGTGCATGGTCCTTTTGGGTTGCCTTCACCATAGCAACTTGAAGGATGATTTGTTAAGAGAGAGTAAATATTATAAGGAATAATATTTAGCTATTTGATTAATATAAGTCATAAATTAATTGGTATTAATTTGGTGACTTAAAGAGATTAATTAAATAAGAGGGTATAAACTGTCAATTGTTTGATAGTTAGACTTTGGACTATAAATCCATTAGGATGGACTTTGGACGGTTTCTAAGAGCTTTAGGATAGCTCAAAAATAGTCCATAAGGATATCTATGGAATGGATTTGGATAGCCTTAAGTGAAGATTATCCAATTAGGGTTTAGGGTGAAACCCTTAAGGAGTCTAAAGGTATAAATAGGCCCTTGGGGTGTGGAATTCGTGGACAATCTTTCAGAACCTAAAGCAAGGAACCTCTGGTCGAATTCCATCCCCTCTCCTCTCTCCTAAATCATCTTGCTTGCTATTGGTGTTTGTAAGCCATTAGAGGAGTGACAATTGTGACTCTAGAAGCTCCAAGACAAGAAGATCAACAAGGAACTCAAAGGTATGATTCTAGATCTGTATTAATGTTGTTGTTTAACCTAATTAGCCATTAGAAGTCTTGGATTCAAAAGCATGTTTGATAGAAAGCCTAGATCCAAGCAATAGGGTTTTGCATGCGCACATAGGAAAGTTCTTATGGCTAAAACCCAACAAATATATCATCTAATATTCACAAGTAAATATACTCTGTAATATTCACATGTAATATACCATGTAATACTATGTAATATTCACATATGAAATATCATTTAATACTCATAAATGAATATACCATCTAATATTCACAAGTGAATATACTATGTTAATATTCACAAGTGAATTCATCGTCCAATATTAAAATATGAATATACTATGTTTATTATATGTTATATTCATATATGAATGATACTTAAATTGTAAAAAAAAATCATATTTTTTATTCATAAGTGAATAACGAATGTACTGTAATAAAATCTGCTGCATTGTTATTCATTTATGAATAACGATAGCTGAAAATATAAAAAAATTAAATTTTTTATTTTATTTTAAAACTATATCAATATGGTTGTCTATTTGTAGAGAATAAAAAATCATGAATTTTGATATATTTAAAATCATTTTTTGATAAAAATAGCTTATAAAAATAAAAATAAAAAAAAACGAAAAAAACTATGTTTTTGTATATATTAAGGTAATGATTACCATAGTTTAAGGAAATATGTTATGTTGGAAAACACATGTGCATTCGTTTCCCATTTCCACCGGTACGTTGGAGCCTTTTGCGGCAAAAATAAATGATTGGCTGAGAATGATTCCCCCATTCTCAACCTTTTTTTTCTCAATTAAAGCCTCCCCTATATATATATATATATATATATATATATATATATATATATATATATATATATATATATATATATATATATATATATATATATATATATATATATATATATATATATATATATAGGGAGAGGTTCAATAGAGAACCAATATGAGTGGAGAAACCAAGAAACCTATTAAGATGGTTGGATCAAAAAATTAAGAGCCATTGGATTTGAGACGTAAAAGAATAAAAAACAATAGTGTGAAGCTGATTATAACCAAACACGTAACTTAATGGAGCATTTTCGTCAAACTAAAACTTATTAACTCTCACTATTAATTAACGACGTTAATTCATAAGTTTCATATATCAGTCAAATCAATTTTACCCTCTCATTGAAAATGATCTTTTACTTCACCGATGAACATCGATTTCAAACGGATCTCCAGCGACGATTCAGTCAATATCACAGTGAATCACACGAAAAGTTCGTCAAAATGAATCTAGAAGGTATATTTGACTGCTATTCATTTTCGATTATCTCATTTAATGCATTTTCAACATTATATTTTTTCGATTGATAAATTTCAAAACGAAAAATCTAAACAATCTGATACATTATGTATTTGATGAATCTATGAATAAAATATTTTATTAACAAAATCATTTTAGATTGATTTGAAACATCGGATGATAAACTTTTAATAATTTGTATACATAACAAAAACCTAATGATTTAAATTTCTTGAAATTGATACAGAAATCATGAATATCTATATTACAAACTGAAATTTCTTAAAACTTTGTGAATCTAACTTGAATATGAGTTTATTAAGTAAACCGAAACCCTATTTTCATGAACTTTTGAGAATTTGTATAATTACAAAAAACCTAATGATATAAATTTCTTCAAATCGATACAGGAATAATCAATATCTAAATTACAAATCGTAATTTCCTAAAAACTTTATGAATCTAAGTGGTTTCTGAGTTTATCCATTAAATTGAAAAACTAAGTTCACATTTTGAATTCATCGTGTGCTTTGTGATTTATATTTGATTATTTTGAAAGGATTCAATGTTTCTGAGAATTACATTATTTGACAATTCACAAAGTGAATCATGGTTATATATAAATTTAACATATCATTTATTCAAATTGTGAAATTCACATTGTGCTACCAACAGATCATATATATATATATATATATATATATATATATATATATATATATATATATATATATATATATATATATATATGCTACCATCGTTGGTTTGCTGGAACGTTAGAGCGTCAAACGTGAAATAGACGGTTATGATTGAATCTCAAGATCTTTATTTATTTATTTTCGAAATCTCAATGAAACCTTCCCTTTGTGTGTGTGTATGTGTGTATATATATATATGTATATATATATATATATATATATATATATATATATATATATATATATATATATATATATATATATATATATATATATATATATATATGACGGATTAATTGAGATTCTGAGAAAAATATATAGAGATCTTGGGTGAGTTGGGATAAGGTGATGTCTTCCAAGGATAATGGTGGTTTAGGATTTGGTAGTTCTTTTGCTCTTTGGGTCAGGGTAATTAAGGTTATTCATGGTGTCAAGCGCTTTTTAGATGTGGCTGTTGATTTTAAGAAATCCTTATGTGTAACAACCGTGTCCAGATTGGTTAAACTTAATTGTATCTAGGACCTAAGATGGTTTTTTGAAGGAAACTCTGTGCCACGACGTGACCTAGGAAGGCCACATTGTGGAAATGGTTTATTGGTTGTGTGATTTTTTTTACCACCACTGCATGGCCAAGGAAGGTCACGACATGGAAACTGATCAGACCTAAGACCTTGACTCTTTGAGGGTTCCTTTTATATTTAAGCCCCTATAGACTGATTCTAGGGTTCTTTTGTTTGTCTATATCCCCGTCAACCTCAGGAAAACCCTAATCCTTTCCCTTTTGGTGGTTTTGGCTTTTTTTGGGCGGTTTTGGTTCTTTTGAAAGGATGTGAGGAAGAATTGGTGCAAGGATCAAGCAAGCAACACCTTATCATCTTAGTTATCACCTTTTGGACTATTTGTAAGGATTGAAATCTCTACCTTTTGAGTTATTCTCTTAGATCTAGGTTGCTTTGGTCCCCTTTTGGTTTATAGAGTTGATTTGAGTGAAAGGATGGAATAAAGTTGGCAACTTTATTTCTCTCTAGTGTCCCTTGAGCATCATATCATATAGGTCTGAAGTTTGGTTGTGATTTGTGAATCTTACATGACTTTTAGGTCATTTTCTTTCTATTTGACCTAAGTTGAGTTGACTACATGCATAGGGCATGCATGTCTATCAAGTAATCATTTGTATGGACCTTTGGTACCCCCTTTAGATTCTGGAAAAGTTGCGGTTAAGGACTTTTTTTTTATTAAGGGACGCATGTTTAAGACATTATGGATTTTGGCTTTTTTAACCTAAGGTTTGAGATCTTGATCTCTTCGGGTGTCTTAATGGATAAAATTGGAAAATTTAACCATTTAGACCATAGTTTGGACCAAATCCGACCTTTTGAGCTCCTGGAATGGAGGAAAGCAGCTCAATCCATTAAGCTGCTGGAAACCTAGTGCCCAAGACGTGGCCGTTGGTTGCTAGGGCGTGGCGACTGGAATTTCTCGTATGTTTAGCTAGGTGAAGACAACGACATGACCAAGGAAGTCCAGCAGGTAGCGGTTAACTAATGTTAACTATAACCTTGACTTCAACGGTTGACTTTTTCGTTAATCTCTATTTTTAGAAGGTAGACTTACCGTTTGCCGTGTATGGATTGTTAGGAGGTTTTTTGCACCCATCGTTTGGTGGTGAGAGCTGTTAGTTGTGATCGTTGCATATTTCTGCAGGATTTTAGTCAGCATCGTGACTCAGGAGAGTCACCTCACTATAACCATGGATAGGAGGCACTAATGTTGTCCCAGTAGGATTTGTTATATGCTAGCTGCCTTTGTGAATCTTGCATGGTATCTTGGGTTAGGCCCATTTTATGACAAGCTAGGGCCATTGTATGTTAGGCTAGGACCACAGATCAGGCAGGGCTAGGCCCAATGTATGTTATATGCTAGCTGTCTTTGTGACATTCACATTATATGTTGGGCTAGGCCCAATGTATGACTATTGGATTAGGTGTCTAAGCCCATAGCTATATTTGGTATGTACTTGATTTGATTATGAGCATGGTCCTTTTGGGTTGCCTTCACTCATACAACTTGATAGGATAACTAGAGGAGAGAAGGAGTAGGATTTATTATATGAATAATGAACTGATACTCAGAATGATTTTATTAATATGTTATTTGGAAATCATATTATTAATTAGTAATTAATCAGAAATTAATTTGATATTAAATTTTGGATTAAAGGAACTATTTAATAATGGAGGGACTGGTTTTGCAAATCATTGATAGTTGTAAAGTTGGGCTGATGGACTCATATGGGAGGACTGGACGAAATCTATAGGAGGCCTTATAGAATTCATCCAAGGATTCTATTATGAAGGTTTATGGACTGCTTAAGGCCTAAGCAAGAAAATTAGGGTTTCCACCTTAAAACGCCAATACTATATAAACCCTGTAAGGCTAAGGATTTCACCCTAAGCTTCTAAGAGTTTCAGCACTTGGGGCACTAGGCTTTTAGAAGTCAAGATCAAGCAAGGATTGTTCTTGTTATCACAATATAACAAGTGAGGTAATGTCCTAACCCTAATATATATATATATATATATATATATATATATATATATATATATATATATATATATATATATATATATATATATAGTCATCCAAGTATTTATCAGAATTATTTGCACTTGTGTCATGTTGCAGATTTTTGTGAAAATGATGCCACCCGCAAACCTTATTAAAAGAGGCCCCTCATTACCCCTTAATGAGTTTTTGATTGTAATTCACGGGAAACCACACAAGTAATTCAACATCTCTCTTGATGACGAATGAACCGTATCTTTGCCTAGGATCTATCTGCTTTTATATCAAAGATTCTTTGATACCATAATGTCCAAAATTTTCTTACCTTGATTGTATCTTTTCTTTTAGCACACTTAAGCATTGAAATCATCGAGGTTATGGGTGTTACCAACTCAGACCTAGATTTCGCAAGTCTGGAAAATGATTTCGCTTATTATTCCCATAAGTTAATGGGTCTGCCCTCCATATCAATGAATCGTTCTTCATTGCTGTCGAAACGTATGACGGTTCATTTTTAGTTGGGAGAGGTGATACATTTGATGGGACAGTTCATTATCTTCTCGTGGCTCAAGATAAAAAGTGATCATCACTTTTATGCACGTGGCTTTCTCCGATTGTTTGGATTACATTACCTGAGTATTTATATACTAATTAATTATTTATAGCCTTTTTTTTTTTTTTTTTATAGTTTTACATCCTAATAAATATACCACATGCTCATTGGTTTTTGGGTGCTTAAGATTTGAACTTATTCAAAATGAGGATATACGAAAGTCATTGGAAGGGCTGCTACTATGCGGGAAATGAGTATTGGTTTATAGGTATGCAAGCCCGCATCCATAAACTGCTAGTGAGAGTCAACTACCGGGGTACAAGACCAACTAATTCAATGCCACTTGAGAGCTTCAAGATGACCCTCGAAAAGTCTCGAGACGTACAACAACAGATTGGCAGCAGAGGGGATTGTCGGGTGTTTTTGTGTTGGTTCATGTAGACATTGATCACCGGGAAATTGATTTATATATTGGGTAAAACTGATCCATAGACTATGTGTTATCGAAAACGACTAGCAATTTTTTTTTGAGGTACAAGGACAAATATAATTTGAACATCTTATTTGTAATATGACATACAGACATATCATTTATTTAGTTTATATATTTATTAGTTGTTTGTTGATTTTAATTGCATTTTATATTTTATAAAACCAAAAGTTATACATTTTATGAAAGTAAAACTTATACATTATATAAAACCAAAACTTATACTAAAAGAAAAACCACATGTAGCAAGCAAAAGAAATAAAAGAAAAAGTCAAATTTATTTTGGAACCATGGTCCGAAACTGTACTCTGGAATTCAGGTGACCTCTCCAGAACAACGTGTGCTGAAGAATTTAATTACTTTACAAAAAACACAAAAAAAAAAAAAAAAAATCATTTTTATCAAAAATATCAGTTATAAAAATTATATTACTCAATTTCTCATCCATGTATATGGGAAATTGAGTAATCTAAGGGGGTGTTTGGATAGGAAAAAAAAAAGTGCTTATTGCTTATTCCCACAATAAGTTAATTTAAGTGTTTGGATAAAATCCAGTTTATTAGGCTAAATAAACTAATTTTAATAGGCATTCCTCCCCATGTTTATTGCTTATTGCTTATTCCCACCACAAATAAGCTATAAGCAATAAGTTAAAAATCTAATCCAAAGACCCCCTAACCGTATAATGGATAAAAATTTTAGTTAAATGAGATTATATATAAATGACTAAGCCCAACACACTATACAAGATTACAAGACAAGACAGCGGACTTTTCTTTTTATTTGCAACCTTAACTATAATCTCGTATAATGTCATTGATGTGGAATGAACACAGCCTTTTCCTTCTAGACTTTTCTGTCCTGGTGCATTGACTATAAATGGGTTTTGTTTATGGAATATTTAACACGATTTTAATATAAAACTAAGGGTTAACTAACAGTTCGAGTGGTGCCGCGCACCCTCTGATTACTAATACATCCGCTCCTCTAGTTCAGTATCAATGCACCAAACATTTGTATTTAGACAATCATATTATGGGTGAAAAGGTTCACATCTCCATGTTCCTTTTTTAATACCTATATACTGGCATCTCCACGAATGGTCTCCCTTGATAATTGTTTGCACGATTTCGAGACAATACAACATTAATCTAACCTAAAGTTCCGACCATAGGGGAGTGTTAGTTTTTAGTATAATTGTATTTATTTTGTTTATCAAGCTTCTTTGAATATCTCGTTTTGCATGTATATATCTTTGTATCATCTTTTTGTATGAATACCATAACCCCAATTAGCTAATTCATCAAAAACTTATACAATCAATGATATGCATTTGTTGGTTGTCAAAATTAAAAAATGTTATAATCCATAAAACAAACTATGAAATTCTTACCATTATAAATATTAAAAAATATTGTCCACATAGATTTACAGGAAAAAAAAAAAGTACTTTGCTATTTCATGCACTTTACCTTCTTTCATTATAACGTACAAAAGGCCATCTACCCACTTTTAGCAATATGATATCGAAATGACTGATACTTGCTATTTGCTAACATTTCCTAGACTTATGACCATTTGTTTTGAAGAGTTGTATACAAAGTAATGACTTGGTACATCCTTACGATTCAGAAAAAAGAATGGAAACAAGAGTTTTGGGTGGTCGTCGCACCAATTGAGCTTAATTAGGAAACTACAGGTAACAATATCCGACATGTCAAACCGTGTATCTTACGTTTTTCACGTATTTAGTTTTGCCTTTAATCAGATTAGGCATACATCAAAACCCGACCTGAACTAAAAGGGTTGATTGTCTGGACTAAATTCAATTAAAAACAAATACGAATTATATAGTAATATAAGTTATTAAAATATTATTATTAAAATGGTTGTTATTATTATTTTATTTTTAATGTTGCTATTATTGATCGATTGGAAATAGGATAGGGGAAGTGGGTAAAGTCTAAATACCAACCACTGCCCTTAAGGCTACCTAACTGATAGCAACAATAAGTGTGTTAGATGGAAACAAGGAGGAGGGTACTGATGGAACAAGCAATTAATGCATGAATTTAGACGTTTCAACTATATCTGTTTTTTCTTTTCTAATTATTGATTTATTTACTTTTTCCAAATACAATTTTTGGTATTCCAGATTTTCTTATAATACTTTTGTTAAATAAGAACTATATAACTTGAAAATATATTTCCATGTTTTTGTCAATATTGTAACAAAATAACTACAAATAAAATTAAAATATACTACCTACGTTCATATTTAATATCCATTTTTTATTTTTAAAGTGTTTATTTTTCAATTTTAAACCTTAAAACATTTTATTTGTGTTATATATTAGTTGATTAAATTTAAAATAATGAAAAAAACATTTAAAACACAATTTATACATATATTTTGGATCAAGTATTATATATCAAAAATACAAATATTTATGATCAAAGTTAAATAATAAAGACTTCAAAAATTAAAAATGAAGAACAAATATGGGATGGATGAGTATTCGTGAACTCATGACAAAACCAATATTTTTTTTGCCACATAGAATCTTTGCTATATATTTGTGGTGTTATTTTATATTTTGCGGATTAATTAAGCTATTTTCAACTATCAATATCAAAGACTAATAGTTAAGCATGTTTCGGGTATCATGTCGTGCACATTTTCGACATTTTGTTCGACTATATAGACATATATGATCATCGCGCTAAACTCATTAGGTTACATATCTTAACGTATTTAGTGGTTAGATGATTCTATCTATAAACACTTATGTGATTATTAGTCTCTTTCCATTGGTTGGTTATTCGTTATGCCATTCGATTATATTCGTATACAAAAACACCGTTCAAGTATGATGTTCACGTGGTGATATATATTATCATCGGGTATGTATTTAAGATGAAGACTAACATAGGAGAAGACAAACATGAAAATTATAATAAATTCAAATCATAATTCTATCATCTCATAATGTTACATCTTTTGTCAATGTTCTATCATTCACGAGTTCGAGGAAGGACTCATAAATGATGGACTGAAGGATATAAGTACTGTTCAAGATTGGTCTGTTAGTTGAAGATGAAACCACCAAGTTCAGCCAAACAGCTTAGTAGTTCCTTATCTAGTATATGTATTGTTACTTGTTGGTTCCAAGATTAACCTAAAGACAAAACATAAAATGGCCATTTATGTTTATTTAAATTACATATATGTTTTTACTAATATATGAGATTACAAGCAATCATAAAATCTTGTATCATAAAAAATAAGACTATAGAAAGAATTATTACATTAAAAATCTGGTCGAATAAAACATTTTAATGAAAGATGTTCGCTCAGAAATCATAGGGAAATCAACTTATTAGGACAAAAAAAAAACAACTTATTCACTTCAGAGAAGTGTCAAACAAACTTCGGTGAACTAGTAGAATAAAACTTCTAAAAAAAACCTAAATCAAGACTAAACATAATATTTAAATTGTTTCGGTGAAGGTGGCCTTCGAACAAGAGAGAAGATTATATTAAACTCTCAGGAACTATTACAAACATTTAATGTTGTATCTCACTTTAAGCCCTTACTAAAAAGTAGCAACTAACAACAATTGGGATATAATCCTAGATATAGGCAATCAAAGGAAACCATAATTTTGATAGGTTAGTCCATCCATAATTAGCCTATGAATGGGATGCCCTAATTTCTATCCATTCATGAAATGTCATGTTCTGGAACCTTCAACCTCATGAGCACTAGTTATACACATGATGAAGCATAATTGTAACATCCAGTTTCAACAAGTTTCTTATTTCGGGATTGTGGACGATAAATGGATCAAGTAAAATCCTTAAGCTTCAAAGGAATGGGGTTTAGATCTTATTGTATAATGATAATGTTGGATAAGTGATTAAAACCTAGGTTTTGGTCTTGGAGTCAAAGGGTAAAATGGGAAAAGTGTTGTTCGGACTTCTTCTATGAATTAAGGTTTTTAGTTGGATGTGTTTTAAGTAAAAAGTAATTAGATAAGGTTGTGGGGCTCGTCAATGCCTTTCCGTACATATAAAAAATATTGAAAACGGAGTTAAAATGAATAAGTTATGAATGTTTGAAGTTGGAGTGAAATTTGATGAAAATTTGTTCTCACGAGTTGAGAAGTAACTCTTACGACGTGAGAGTCGTCACGAGGTGAGAGTATATTCTCACGACATGAGAATTGTGTAGCCCAAAGGCCACAAATTTTTTTAGGGTTTTCAAGGTATTTAAAGGTAATGATTCATGTTTTAGGATACTTTCTTAGCCTCCATCATATCTAGAACCTCTAGAGAGACCCCTTAGCCTCTAGTTTCAAGATTTGAGCCTCCCCTCTTCTCTCTCATCCAATTTTGCAGTTTTTTTTATGTTTTTAGAGCAATGTTTTCATGTAATATTAATCCTTGAAGCTTGGTAATTGAAGATCCCAACTATCATCTACCTTCTAGACCTTTATAAGTTATAAACTTGAAAGCTTTATTGCATTTAATTTTTGGATCTAAGTGTATTGGTGTTTCGATCCATTCTAATGAGTTTTAAGTGACAGTTTAGGAATAAATTTTGCAACTTTATTACTCTCTAAGGTCCCAAGAACATTATATATTTCAGATTTGGACTCCAACACCTTGTTGATCAGTTTAGAATGTTTTCTGGATCTCATTGACTATGAAAGTTTTGATTTTTTTGCCTTCTCTTTCAGCCATGTAATTTATTTTGGTCATTTAGGCTATTTTGGTGTATCAAATTTTAGATCTTGAAAAATTGAGGCAATATTTTGGATAAAGTTTGAAACTGTATCCATAAAAACATCATATTGATTCAGATTTGAAGGTTGGAGAGTTGGACTTAATAGATTTAGTTGAGAAAGATGCGTTATTGGACCCTTTGAGACTTAAAACCTAGATCTGAGTTGTTTGGTCCATTCTATTGGATAAAGTTGGAAGCTTTATCAAATATAAAGCTATTTAGGAACTAGATCTAAGGTTATAGGCCATGGTCTGGATACATACATACATACATATATATATATATATATATATACACACACACACACACACTTTGAAAACATAAGGGCATTGTTTTTATAAGTTAACACACACACACACACACATATATATATATATATATACACACACACACACACATACACACACATACCTTGAGAAACCATGTCGTAAATTACATTGACAAGTCAACAAGGGACCACTTACTTTAAGTGTTTTAGGCCTAAAACCCCTTTAAGGCCGAAATCACCATCCTAGAACTTCCTAGGACCGAAAAGACTTTTTGGATGACCCTCAAGAGAGAAATCAACACAAAACAAGTCCACTTAGGCCGAAAACTCCAAAATGAGCCCACTAAGGCCAAAATCACATTTAGTGGGGGACTTAAGACCAAAATCACAAAGGGAATAGGGTGATTTCGGTCATATGTGGCCGAAAACACCTCTTTGACCTCCTTTTTAAAGTGATTTCAGTTTAGGGAAGCAAATAAGGGGCTTTGAATTTATGAAATGAATTTCCACCATTTTCCCATGCAAAATATTACCCCCCCTCCCCCTAAGTATCCCAAGTAATAACCATCAGTTTCCCAAGCAAATATCAACTCATTGTACCCCTTTTACTTAGAATGAATTCACCTTAAATCAATCCACCACTTTCAACCCCCCCCCCCACCCCCCGCCGCAAGTATCCCAAGTAATAACCATCAGTTTCCCAAGCAAATATCAACTCATTGTAACCCTTTTATTTAGAATGAATTCACCTTAAATCAGTCAACCACTTTCATCCTCTTTGCTATAACCTCAAAAATCTATCAAGAACAAAACCAAGAATCTTCCAAGTTCAAAATCGTTTAAGTGGTCCTTAGATTTTGGTAAGTATTTTCGAGATTTCCTAGTGATTGCATAAATTTTTATGTAGTTTTCATCCTATTTACACACATTAAAATGTGTTAAAACCTTTAGTATAACATTATTCTCAAGTAAGTTTCATCAAACTCATTCAAGAGTTTAAGCTTGGAATATTTATATCATCTCTTCAAAACAACTCATAAATCCACTCAAGGTGAGTTCATACCCCCACATTTTCAAGATTTTTCATGTTTGGTGGGGGGGGGGGGGGGGGGGAATACAAATACAAGTCCAAATTTTGTTTATCATACAAATATTTACATGTTTCATCTTTATGTTAAAATATGAGTATTTATGCACAAGATGTAGTTATCACTAGATTTCTCCAAATATTTGAGATATATTGGTTTTAAAATGCAAAATTAACAAAACAAACATACTCTTTTTCATAAGATCATAAGAAAATTTATGATTTGAAAAACTCCTCTGTTTATGAAGCTTTTTACAAAAAATAACTTATATAACAAAAGGAGTACATTTTAGTAGTTCACCATTTTGTAGGTTACAACCCAAAAATTATGATGTTGACTCTATATTTCAAAACTAGACAAGATATTTAATATGTGTTTATATAAATGATTATATAAATGTTCTTGATAAATAGACATGATAAACTATAATTGGTATAGTTTGAGAGTTACAAACACTACAGTATCAAATAATTATTAAATGTATAATTATTTTACTTACAAGATAAAGAATTTTCAACACTATAGACGTAAATCAGTTGATACATACTTGTAAGGCACTACTTCACTGTACCCACTCGAGTACCCACTAAGGTTATGAATTATAACTAGAGTCTTTTGTGGGGAGAGCGTGACACTTGTGTCTATATATATATATATATATATATATATATATATATATATATATATATATATATATATATATATATATATATATATATATATATATATATATATATACGGGATTGACAACCCTGCACCTAAACTGTTAGCTGCAGTTAGATCGGCAGGTCTGGGGTGACAAATGTCGTAACAGTTCCGACGTCTGAAGAACATCGTTCAGACCACTAGTCGTATTAGTATGGTTATAATAACTCACAATGAGTATCGACAATACATTGAATTTATGGGTTAACATGCTTTCAAGTAGTTTTATTTAAAGATAAAATTACATAACACTACCTTTCAGTACAATATTGCCTACATTTTTAGTATTTGGATTGAGACTTACATTTCATTTATAAGAAAATATTGGATTTTCTGGACATATACGCTATCTTTTTACACGAAACAGTTATAATCTTCCTTGCATACAAAATTGCTTATGAACTCACCAACTTAATTGTTGATGCTTTTCAAAAATCACTTGTATTCTCAGGAAACCAGTAAATAGGTAACCACAAGAGTATTTTGGAGGACAGGACATCTTCACATCATTTCATTCATTTTTGTCACATGCATTTGGAGTCATTTAAACAACATTTGAATAAAATGTAAACTTATTTACTATTCAATGTAATTGTTGTGATTCTTGTTTCATTTATATTCAATTGTTATGATGCTGTCTAGTGATGTCCTCTGCCCACGGACATTCAGCCGTTCCAGTTCGGGGGTCTGACATAAAATCATTAAAAATGTGATTTTCCAAAAAGTTTTATAAGAAAAGGGGTGTGATACGTGTAATCAACCAAGATCAGGTAAGTATTTCCTAAAATACCTATACATGTGTTATACTTATTGTTTTGGTACAAGTATATGAGAATTGCATGCTTGATTAGGGCTAATGATCTGCTCAGGGTTGCATGATAAAATACTAGGATAAATGCCTTTTATATGCCTGCTGGTTGAGCTTTTTGAAATGCATGCTAGTATGGATTTTAGATTGTTGGATAGAATGGCCTGATTAGGTGAGGTATTGGTTAGATTACTCGATGATCGAATGTTGCTTACTTTGTGCTTTTACGGAGCTTCAATAATATCGACTAACAATTAAGCAAATACGTTAGGTTTCATGTAGCGGGGATTAGATAATTTTAGAATGTTAGGTTTAACTCTATTATGCAGCTCTTGTTTGAGTCCAACAGTCGTAGTGTGAGACCTTATAGTTGATGAAGTTTCTAGTGCATGTGTCATGTAATTCTATTGGTGAGGTATTTAGAAGTTATTAGAGGGAGTCTTTTCTGGAGCCGATGTCGAAGGGTGGTGTGAAGGGAACCCTAGGCTAGCCTAGGAAACATGGTAGAATGTGCTTGCGTGAGCATTTTCGGAAGAGGAATCCTAGAAGGAGATTCTAGGAATATTAGTAGTTACATAGAGGATCTAGAATGATTCTTGAGTAAAGTATAGATTGGCGTGGAAGGTAGTATTGGGCTAGTACTACTGAAAGTACAAGATCCGTACTCGAATCTAGGAAAACACTAGGGATTTTAAGGAACTGGTTGAGGGTAAATAACATGGTCTGGCACCATGATTCATTGTAGTTTGTTCTCGTCTTCATTGGCCTTTTGGTAATGGTTGTTCAGATTTAGGATGGATTAGATGATTGTTTGGGCATTAGTGGTGTAACGATGTGAAATTTTCAAACCAAATTTTCATTTTTCAAACACGGTAAATTACATATCACATTTCTCCAAAACTTCAAGTATCAATGTCAAAACATAATTTCAAAAATAGTTTATAACAAATCCATGATCCAATAATAAATATAACTCTAGCTCAAGTGTGTATATGTGTGTGTGTGTACAATCAAGCCAATGCCTTCCCGCGATCCTTAGAAGTAACTGAAACACATAACGCATAAAACGGTAAGCACGAAGCTTAGTGAGTTTCCCAAAATATCATGTACATATAATTTGCCACTCGAGGCTATAGCTCTGTAAGACCCTCCGTCAATGTGTCTCAATGGGACCCTCCATTTCCATAGCTCGTTGGACCCTCTGGTCCGGTCTAAGTGAGGACCCTCCGGTCTCACTGCTCGTTGGATCCTCCAGTCTCATAGTTTGTTGGACCCTCTGGTCCAGTCTAAATATCTCCTAATATAGCACACAGTACATATCACACAGAGAATGCATAACTCATGCAAGCACATAAGACCCTCTGGTCACACATAATTACCATTCTAGGTAAATTATAGTGAGAAGACTCACCTCGTAAGAACTCGGATAATCTCGAACTCGAATCACCAGTCCAGCCTCCACCTAACACGCACACTAATTATCCCTAATTAATAATGATTGTCACAAGGCTAGACTAACCCTTCTATACACTCACAGAAGGGTAAAATACAATTTTACCCCTCCATGGGCTTAATAGACCACATGTTGACCAAAACCTAAAAGTCAACCGAAAGTCAATGGCAGGGAGTACGCTACGTGTACCTACTCTCTATGTTGGGCGTACTCGGCTGCCAAATAGGCATTGGGGATGCTCGACCCCTACGCTGCGCGTACTGTAATTACACCCAACGTACGTCCCAATTTCACTCTGCTCACATATTTGGCATTAATCAGTTAACACATAGGCTCATATCTTAGATCTGGACTCCTTAATGTATCTTAATCCCTAAAGTCAGTGACTTTAAGCCTTTGCATGGCTGATTAGGTTACAAATACTACAAACACCCATCCCCTTACCTCATGAAGCTCATAACTCATGCATGGCTCACTCCTAACGTCCAAGATTGGATTTTTATGACTCTACTCCACAAAATACACAGAAAGTCATAGATCAAGGTTTCTGGAGCTCATTATCACATAAAGTCTCCATCTTTTGGGACAAAACCCTACAATACTCCATATGAATGTACCAAACAAAAGAGTGAGAAAGCTTGAAGTTTATACCTTTTCTATGAAGCTTTCCACACAGCTAAGCTCAGATCCAAACTCCTGGGGCTCTCACCCCTTCCTCTCCAAGCTTCTTCTCTACTTCAAGAACACAAGATTACACTCACAAGCTCTCAAATGCATTCTCCAACTATAAGGATGGACATTTAGGGTTAGGAGGATTTGGTGCCTGGGAATGGCGGCCAGGAATGAGGACATCATGTCCTTTAAATAGGGAGCCCACTAACAATTAGGGTTTCATTATGGGCCTAGTACACCCAGTGTACTAGGTGGCCTCCACGTCACATGCATGCATTCGAGTACGCTGAGCGTACACTCTAGTACGCCCTGCATACTCGTTCACCGCCGTTTGTCTAATAAGGGACAAAATGGACAAGAGCTTAAAAGATCAAGGTTTTACAAGATATACCTGGACTTGGGATGTTACAATTCCCCCCCCCCCCCCCAACTAGAATCAGACTTCACCCTCGAAGTCATGCTCCACACATAACTATGGATGTTGCTCCTGCATCTCCGACTCCGGCTCCCAAGTCAGCTTGGAACCCTTCCGATGTTGCTATATGACCTGAACCAGAGGCACATCCTTGTTCCTCAAGACCTTAACCTTTCAATCGTAAATCACAATTGGCTTCTCGATGTAACTCAGGCTCGCATCCACCTGAATGTCCTCTAGTGGTACCATTGTCGTCTCATCAGATACACACTTGCTCAACTGGGATACATAGAAGGTGTTATGGATCCGACTCAATTCAACATGTAGCTCCAGCTAGTATGCTACACTACCCACTTTGGTAGTCACACTGAAAGGACCGATGTATCGGGGTCCTAGCTTACCCTGCCTCTTGAATTGGATCACCGCTTTCCATGGGGATACCTTTAGGAGCACCAAATCTCCGACCTGAAAGTCTAGCTTGGATCGTTGCCTGTTCGCATAACTATTCTGATGACTATGGGCTGTCAGTAACCTCTGTCCGACCTGTTGAATATGCTTGGTCTTATTTAGCACTATCTCCATGCCACCCATCACTCTCTGTCCCACCTCTCCCCAGAAAATGGGAGTCCGACACCTCCTCCCATATAGAAGCTCAAATGGAGGCATACCAATACTCGAATGACAGCTGTTGTTGTAAGAAAACTCAGCCAGTGGTATGTAGGTGTCCCAACATCCTTCGAAGTCCATGAAACATGCACGCAGCATGTCCTCAAGTGTTTGAATCGTCCGATCTCTCTACTCGTCTGTATGTGGGCGATACGCACTGCTGAAATGGAAGCGCGTGCCCAATTCCTCATGAAATTTCTTCTAAAACCTGGAAGTGAAACGCATGTTGCGATCTGAAACTATCGAGATCGGCACTCTATGCCGACCTACCACCTCTCTCACGTAGATCTCGACCAACCTTTTTGTAGAATTGCTCTCACTAATCACCCAAATCACGTTAACTCCACACGTCGTTCTCGGTAGTTTGGTGATAAAATCCATGGTAATCTACTCCAACTTCCACTGGGAAATCTCTAAAGACTGCAATGGACCATGCGTTCGTTAGTGCTATGCCTTGACCCGACGGCACGTCAAGCACCTCTCAGCTACCCATGCAACATCCCTCTTCATACAGGGCCACCAATAGTCTCTCTTCAGGTCTAAATACATCTTAGTGGACCCGTGATGGATCAAGAACCTCGGTCTATGCACCTCTTCCATCAATATACGCCGAGCTCCTCCCTTTACAGGGCACCCAGATTCACCCTTGGAAAGTTATAAGTCCTCGGCTATATGTCACAAACTCGGATGCCTGCCCAATCACCCGCTCTCTCTTGCGATTCTCCGGTTTCACGACCTTCGCCTGGGGCTCTCGGATGGTATCAAGGACTGTAGTCATCACCGTCATCCTCATACATATGTCTCGAATCGGGGAACTCTCTGCTCGATGGCTCAGGGCGTCGGCTACCACGTTAGCCTTACCCGGATGATACAAGATCTCGTTGTTATAGTCTTTCACTACATCCAACCATCTCCTATGTTGCATATTCAGGTTGGTCTAGTCCATATGGTACTTCAGGCTCTTGTGGTCCGTGTATGTTGTACACTAAACCCCATATAAATGGTGGCGCCAGATCTTGAGGGCCAACACCACTGCCTCCAACTCTAGATCGTGGGTGGGATATCTCGTCTCATGGGGCTTTAGCTACGTTGATGCATATGCTATCGCATTTCCTATCTGTATTAGCACCGCTCCCAACCCAGATATGGATGCATCACAGAAAACCACAAAGTCCTCCACTCCCTCAGGAAGGGCCAACATCGAGGCTTCGCACAATCTCTGGCGAAGAGTCTCAAATGAGGTCTGCTACTTGGGACCCTAAGTAAAAGTAACGCCCTTCCAGGTCAACCTGGTGAGGGGGATGACAATCTTGGAGAAATACCTGATAAATCTCTGATAGTAGCCAGCCAACCGTAGAAAACTCCTAATATCGGTGGTGGATCTCGGCACCTCCCATCTCATAATTGCATCAATCTTGGCCGGATCGACTAAAATCCCATTCTAATTAACGAGGTATCCCGGGAACTGGACCTCTCATAACCAGAAATCACACTTGAAGAATTTGGCATAGAGCCTTTCGGATCTCAACACTCCATGAATATCTCTCAAATTCTCCTCATGCTGCTCTCTAGATCTTGAATACACAAAAATTTCGTCGATGAAAACATCACCGATCGATCCAACATAAGCCTACACATCCGGTTCATGAGATCCATGAACGTTGCCGATACGTTGACGAGTCCAAAGGGCATCACCATGAACTCGTATTGCCCATAACAAATCCTAAAGGACATTTTGAATATCCTCCCCACGAACTCTCATCTGGTGATATCCAGACCTCAAATCGATCTTGGAGACCCAAGACACACCCTGCAACTGATCGAACAGATCATCGATCTTTAGAAGTGGATAACGGTTCTTGAACACCAGCTTGTTCAACTCCCGGTAATCAATGCACATCTGGTGTGAACCATCGTTTTTCTAGACAAAAGGATCGGCGCTCCCCACGGCGAGCTACTTGGTCAGATAAAGCCCTTCCCCAATAGCTCCTGGAGCTATGAGGATAACTCTTGTATCTCAGGCAGCGCAAGGCGATAAGGTGCCTTTGTGATAGGCGCCACCCCCGGAATGAAATCAATCCGGAACTCCACCTGCATCTCGGGAGGCACACCCGATAACTCCTTGGGAAAACATCTGGAAACTCACTCACTATCGGAACCTCAGCAATAGAACTCGGTCTCTCAGTAGCAACTCGCGTATCCATCACATACGCTACAAAACCCCTGCAACCCTACTGTAGACTCTGCCTTGCCCTAGCAGCTGAGCAGAATGTTGACCCGGATCTGGTACCCTCGTGATACACAGTAAGAACTCCCTCACTAGGGTCTCATATGGTCACCAATTAGCGCTCATAGTCGATCACGAATCGACTTAACCAATGCATGCCGACAATGATACAAACATCACCCAGCGTGATCGGAATTAGATCTATCGGGAAATAAATACAAAAAATATTGAGCACACATCCCCGAATCATATCAGTCACAAATACCGCATGCTCATCGGCTATGGAAACTCTCAGAGGTCGACTCAACGCCTCTCGTTGGGTACTGATGTGACGACTAAACACTAATGATACAAAGGATCGACTTGCACGTGAGTCAAATAACACCAAGGCAAGTATAGAACTCACAAAAAAAGTATGTAAGCATAAAACAATATAAGCATAATATAGCTCAAAATAGGATAAGTACAAGAACACATACTGGCCACGACATCAGGTGTTGCGCGGACCTCCTCCGCTGTCAACGGAAAGTCTCTCCCGCTAACCATTGGTACCTCGGCCTTTGCTAGCCGGCTCTGTGTAGCTCGTAAATCAGTAGGGGCATATCTCTATGCTGATCCTTATAGCAGCTGTGGCCACTTGGCCTTCCGATGGCCGTTCTCGTTGCAGTGAAAATAGACTTTAAACCCCTTGGGGAAATCCCTCACAATGTGCCCCTCTTTTCCACACTTGTAGCAAACACCTGTTCGACATAATCCCTCATGAATCTTGCCGCACTTCCTACAAGTGCGGCCCTTCTGGCCTCCAGATCTCGAATTAGCGGGCTTTGCTCCCTTAGCTGCCAGCTGAGACTGTGCCGGTCGCCGATCCCTCCCCTGAGACTCCGCCTCCTCCATGGCCTGAGTTTCCAGCTCAATCTCCCTCTTTTGGGTATTTGCATGAAGCTCAACAAATGACCGGTAAGCCGAGTTCGCCACAAACTCTCGAATATGCCTCCTCATAATGCTAAAATATCGGCTCATACATGCCTTCTCGGTAGACATGTGCTTAGGGAAAACATCACCCTCTCATGGAACATCCTCGTAATCACTGTCACTGACTCTGTCCTCTGCTTGAGGGATAGAAACTCCTGGGCCAACTGTTCCCTCTCCACAGGGGAACATACTCATCTTGAAACGTCATAGTAAACCTCTCCTATTTCATTGTAGTGAGCTCTACAGAAGTCTAGCTGGCTATCACATACTTCCACGAGTCCTTCGCCCCCAAGCGAAGCTGGTTCAGCGTGAAACATACCCGCAAATGCTCCGGACATGAACAAGTGTAGAAACACCCCTCGATATATGAGATCCATCTCATCGCAACAATCAAATCTTGAGTCTTATCAAACTCTGGTGGCTTCGTGTTGTTGAACTCTCAGTACATCAATGAGTCATCCTCTATGGCCTGGCAGCAGCGACAGCTGGCAGTGGCTGCAGCAGCAGCCGCCTCGGTAACAGCAGCATACCGCTCATCAAACGTCTCAATCAAAGTGGTATTAATAGACCCAAACATCTCTGGGATGGCCTCTCGAATTGCTGCAGCCACCTCGTCATGAATCATCCTGCGAATCTCATCATCGCTAAGTCCACTGCTCTCCGGGTTGTGGCGCGTACCCACCATGATGTCTCTGAAACATAACACAAAATAATCAGAGGCTCGATCGAGAATATTCACACTCAATCACTCGACCCTACTTGTTCCTTAGCACCCTAAGGATTCTTACTTAGACTGCTCACCGATCCGGTGTTTCCAGTAGTAGAGATGCACAAAACCCGAATCCGATCCGATCCGATCCGGATCCGAATCCGATCCGGTTTCTCTTACGTCATCAAAAATCCGATCCGGTCAAAATCCGATCCGAATCCGGTCAAAATCCGATCCGGTTCTAACCAAAATCCGAATCCGATTCTAATCCGATTTGAAACCGGTTTAAACCGATTTTAGTGGGTTTTAATCGGATTTTGGGGTGGATTTCGATCCGGTTTTTAGCGAATCCGGTTTACGATCCGGTATCAAATCCGATTTGGAATATAGGATTAGGATCCGATTGAAAATCCGGTTTTAAATCCGATCCGATCCGGTTTGGTCAAAACCGGTTTTGACCCAATCCGGTTTCGGATTGGATCCGGTTTTGAATAGTGAATCCGGTTTTTGTGTGCATCTCTATCCAGTAGTATGGGCCCAATACTACTTTCCACACTGCATCTGTGTCCATTCCAAGTCTTCCTCCTAGGATCCTAGTTCACAAGTACTCTATATCTTGCCAAACACAGAGTACTCTCTTAGTATACCTCTCATAAGCTCTTCTCTACTACAAACTTGCACTTGAAGGAAATCACTAGCAGTAGTAACCCTTAGGCTAAGGCATCACAAATCAGGCCACTCTAGTCCTAAATTATGAAATACCTAGCCTACTCTCTAGCATGACTAATATATCACATAATATCTCATTAATATCTCATAACACAGAAAGTAAGGGTATTTTGGGAAATCACCGTTCGGGCTCTGGCTGATTGTACGCACTGCTCTTTCGCCTTTTTCTCTTAGAAAAATTGTTTCTCTTGAAATTTTTTCTCAATTCCTCAGTTTGAGTTCGAACATGCCCGAAGTTGCATCTGAATCCCTCAGAGCAAGGCTCTGATACCAACTTGAAACGATGTAAAATTTTCAAACCAAAATTTCATTTTTCCAACACGGTAAATTACATATCACATTTCTCCAAAACTTCAAGTATCAATGTCAAAACACAATTTCAAAAATACTTTATCACAAATCAATGATCCAATAATAAATATAACTCCAGCTCAGGTGTGTGTGTGTGTGTACAATCAAGCCGGTGCCTTCCTGCGATCCTCAGAAGTACCTAAAACACATAACACATAACACAGTAAACATGAAGCTTAGTGAGTTCCCCAAAATACCACGCACATATAATTAGCCACTCGAGGCTATAACTCTGCAAGACACCCCCGTCAATGTGTCTCATTTGGACCCTCCAGTTCTACATCTCATTGGACCCTCTGGTCCGGTCTATGTGAGGATCCTCCAGTCTCACTGCTTGTTGGACCCACCGGCCCGGTCTAAGTGAGAACCCTCCAGTCTGATAGTTCCTTGGACCTTCTGGTCCGGTCTAAATATCTTATAATATATCACACAATACATATCACACAAAAATTCATAACTCAAGCAAGCACATAAGACCCTTTGGTTACACATAATTACCACTCTAGGTAAAGTATAGTGAGAAGACTCACCTCGTAAGAACTCGGATAATCTCGAAATTGAATCACCAGTCTAGCCTCCACCTAACACACACAATAATTATCCCTAATTAGTAACGGCTCTCACAAGGCTAGACTAACCCTTCCATACACTCACAGAAGCGTAAAAGTCCATTTTACCCCTCCATGAGCTTAATAGACCACATGTTGACCAAAACCTAAAAGTCAACGGCAGGGAGTACGCTGCACGTACCTACTCTCTATGTTGGGCATATTCGGTTGCCATGCATGCATCGAGGATGCTCGTCCCCTACGCTACGTGTATTGGAATTACGCCCAACGTAAGTCCTAGTTTCACTCTCCTCACATTTTTTGTCTTAATTAGCTAAGACATAGGCTCATATCACAGATCTGGACTCCCTGATGTTTCTTAATCCATAAAGTCATTGACTTTAAGCCTTTGCATGGATGATTGGGTCACAAATACTCAAAACACCCATCCCCTTTCCTCATGAAGCTCATAACTCATGCATGGCTCACTCCTAACATCCAAGATTGGATTTTTATGACTCTACTCCACAAAATACATTGAAAAGGGGTAGATCAAGGTCTCTGGAGCTTATTATCTCATAAAGTCTCCATCTTTTGGGACAAAACCCTAAAATACTTCATATGAATGTACCAAACAAAAGAGTGAGAAAGCTTGACGCTTTATACCTTTCTGTGAAGATTTCCACACAGCTAAGCTCACATCCAAACTCCTGGGGCTCTCACTCCTTTCTCTCAAAGCTTCTTCTCTACTTCAAGAACCCAATATTACACTCACAAGCTCTCGAATTCACTCTCCAGCTATAACGACAAAGATTTAGGGTTAGGAGGGTTTGGTGTCTGGGAATGGTGGCCAGGAATGAGGCCATCATGTCCTTTAAATAGGGAGCTTACTAACAATTATGGTTCCATTATGGGCCTAATATGCCCGAATTACCCACTGGTACCCCCAACGTACTAGGTGGCCTCCGCGTCACATGCACGCATTCGAGTACGCTGAGCATACACTCTAGTACGCCCCACGTACTTGTTTACCACCTTTTATCTAATAAGGGCCACAATGGACAGGAGCACAAAAGATCAAGGTTTTACAAGATATACCTAGAGTTGGGATGTTACAAGTGGCCATGCATTATTAGGTTCGAATGGTTCAAACCATGGTGAGTTAGCGGATTTGAGGTCTCGATGGCCTTGCTCGAGGTAGTGCCAGTTGAGTCATGAGACTCAAGAATGAAGCAATTGTGATGATCGACTTGAGGATTATAGCTAGAGGCTAGGTGATTAACAGATTGGGATGTCACTATCCATGATGGGGGTAATGTCCTTCCAGCTTTTTGTGTTTGGGGGAAAATAAGACCATACCTATGATTTTCAGAGTTAGGATGTAGGCCCAACATGGGGGTAGTTGCGGTTTTTAGCAACAAGTATGGCAGTGTGGGAATGGATAAGAGGATCATTATGGTATGGGATCCTTGAGATGAGATTAAGGGTCTGCTTTCTTTGAATATAGTGCTAGTTGATTGTTTCAGGTGATCAGGGATGTGAATCGACAACGACAAATTTTGTTGTCTCTGATGTTTCCAAACTATGAGCATGGTGCATCTGATTAGGTATTTGCAGATGAAGTGTGTGGTAGTCTATTTGTTTCTAGATAGAGATTCGGTGTGATGAATGGACAAAATTATTGCTTGAGCATCTGCATGGGATTTTTAATGTTAGTGGCGGGTATGATTGGGGAGCTTCCGAGGTCTCCATATGAGATTTGGAATCTCTTTGAGTTTGCTTGGTCTTTATTTGGGAGATCATGTTGATTTATGTTATACATTCCAAGGTTCTGTGATGGTATGCACTTGGTTGAGCCAGTTTGAGTTTTGGTCTGTTGCAATGTTAGTTGGTGGTAGTTTGAACCGCAAGTGGAGGAGAACTGGGTATTGTTCTTGGAGGATCATCGATCTGTTAAAGTTTATGGTTTCAAAAGAATGGATCACAGGTATCTGTAGGTCACGTATGCGAGATTTTGTTTCAAGATTTGGTGAAAATGAGGTATTTGGGCAAGTTGTCATTAGATATATGTTCTCAGGAATGTACGAGTTGTCTTCTCTACTGGAAGCTTTTGGAAAAGGAATTTTTTTGTACCTATAGGTTCCTTTTGATAATACTGATGAACAGAGTAGTAGGCATTTGGGGGGCTCTGGTTGAGAATCTGTTCTTAAGGGATTTGTCAGCTTGTTGTATAGATTGCTATCTATAGTCTAAAGTGGGCAGTTGTTGATCGGATAATCAAGTTTAGAGTTGGGTATGTTTAGTTCCACATGGGTTTTGTTCAATAGTTTATTGGACCACTGGATTAGTTTTCCATGTATTCTTGACCGTTAGTCATTTTATTTATCATCAATAGCTGAGGCTTTTCGAAGGTCTCTAGCTATATATCAGTGGAAGTCAATGGATGCGTCAACCTATCGTCATAATCTATATATTATACATTTTCGTTTCTGTGTGTGGGTACCCTTAAATATTGGTTTGAATGTATTATTCATAGCAGGCTCGGGTTTGATAGTAGTCCTTGGTTATTGGGAGTTCAGATATCTACGCAGTATTGTTTAACTTTTCAGGTGTGGCTTGGGATCTACGCAGAAACCCATTTTTGGCATAACATGTCGATAGGGTTGGTATTTGGATTGATCCGACAAGGGTTTAAGAAACATTTCTAGATAACTTTGGAAGTTTTATCGAGCTAATTACTTATTGGTGGAACTTGTTCAGTTTCAATCAAGGTGTGTGATCTTGTTTTACTTATTCATGAGGATGTTCCTATTAATGGTTAAGGGTCTCCATTTTTTTAGATGTATTGTTACTTAACCCTTTGGGTAAGGTTGTGAGGAAGAAGGAATGCAGTAGATCAAGGGATTGGTTATGGGTTCCGCTCAAGGTGGATATCGTGGTAGTTCATCGAGTATGATCACGAGGGGAGTATAGGTGGGCTGAGTAAGATAGCATAAAAAAATTTGGTTTGAAATTATTAATATGGTTCTATTGTAGTTTACATCTTTTGAAGTGTAAGAAGAATACGAACTCATATCTTATTCTTTGGTTGTGTTTAACCATGTTTTCATTCGATTTTATATTAAAAGCAGCCTGTACTATGAAAAGTATAGTGCACGATAGAATAGTGTGGCTCAGGTTGTGTTTGCTTAGTGTTGAGAGGGATGTTTATTGGGTTCTTGCAAGTCATTGGCTTGAAGGTTGATTATCTTTAGGCCCATATGATGTTGGTTGTGAGTCTTCAGGCCAATAAAGGAATGACAGTAGGATCAGCGTAATACCGGGAGATTATCGTTTTAGTGGTTAGGAGGTGTCTTATTGTATCGTGAACCAGTAGTTGCATGATTCATATCGGTGGGAACCAATAGTCATTTGATTTAGAGTCTTAGGTCTCTGATTGTTAGTCTTATTTGATGAGTTTTATACACAACAACTTTCCTATGTGCTCATGCAAACCCTAATACTTGGATCTGGGTTTCTCTATTGTACATTCATTGTATCCAAGACTTACAAACCCTAACCTAGCATACATATTTCGAAATTATCAAGATATACCAGATCTAGATGTTTACCTCTTCAAAAAAAAAAAAAATTGAATCTTTTTCTTCATGGAGCTTAGAGTCACAAGTGTAACTCCTCTGATGGCTTACAAACACCACACAAGCAAGAAGGAAATATGAGAGAGGGAAGAGATGCTAAAAATCATCCCTAGGGTTTCCTTGGAATCAAGTGGCCAAAAATTGTGTGTAGGGGTCTCTATTTATATTATAGGCTGCTAGGGTTTCAGTCAAAACCTAATGGACAGCTTAATCACCAAGCAGCCCATAGAACCTTCTGGAATAGGGCATATGGACGAAATTATAATGGACTTTCATCATAATTTCGTTCACCCTTTAATCCATTAGGTTCCCAGCCCAAAAACCAACTATCACACATTTGACAGTTTAAGCCCCTATATTTAATTAATCTCTTTTATCCACCAAATTAATTCCTAATTAATTTATGAGTAATATTAATTAAATAATATGATTTCACTTTTAATATATTAATCATATAATATATTAATAAATCATAATTTCCTTTCTCTCCATAAATTGCCTTGTCAAGTTGCTTTGGTGAAGGCAACCCCAAAGGACCATGCACAACCGGGTCAAGTACATACCAAATATAGTTATGGGCTTAGACACTAATCCAAAAGTCTCCCACTTAGATAAGTTTCATAACTATATCTCATATATGAAGTCAGGATCCGGTTAGCAATCGTAGCTCTTATACTCTGTTCTCAACTCTGATAAAAAAACTTGTCTTTTAGATAAGGGATCGTATAATCCTCTGTTCTAGATATCACACTAACAATCATATGGAACATAGTCATACTTAATGTTTAACATATTGTTCCTCGATCTCTAATTTTTTTTGACATAGAACTTAGTTGAACACATCAACTTCGACCTGATAAGGCCCGACACATAAGTCAAATCAAATCATCAAGTGGCCAGATATCGATTTCAACCTCTTGGAATGAAAGGAACATATAAACTTTGACTCACATGCTTTTATTATTAACTGGCTAAATCATACACAAAAATATGTTTTATAACATCAAGTTACTAATGCGTTTACGCATTATCAATGCACAACCAACCAACAAACAATAACCATATCTCTAGGTTTAAAGATCATATGATATTATCGTCTTGCGGTCACTCGTGATAAATTCCATGAAGTGATACTAGCAAGCACGAGTTTATTCCAATGCTCAAATCACAATTCATCAGCACTCATGAAATTTGCAACAAAACTTTGCAATGCCTAAAACCTTTTAGACAATCTACAAATAAATTCGTGATAGTCTTCTTTCATCTCTACTTCCAACATATGAGCGACCGTGGTCTATTTGAATCATCTTATTATTCAGGAAGTCAAAACATGCAAAATTGAAACAATAGATAAGCAATCGACACAAGATAGTAGCTTTAATCATAAACAATACACCTTTGTGAGGGGATCTGGTGGGTAATCTTCTGACAATACCCTATTCACCACGAGGATTCCTTCTTCTACCCGATGTCTAATGAAGTGATATTTTCTGTCGATATGTTTGGATTTGCCATGATCCTTTGGTTCCTTGGTCAAGGTAACCACACCTTTATTATCACAGAAAATCTCCATAGGCTGCTTTATGGATGAAACAACTCCAAGGTCTCCAATGAAGTTCTTCAACCATATTTCCACCTTTGATGCTTCACTTGCCACAATGTATTCTGATTCACAGGTTGAATAAGTTGCCGTCTCTTGCAAGGAACTTTTTCCATGTCACTGCTCCTCCATTAAGGGTAAAGACCCATCCTGACTATGATCGATAATTATCCCAATCTGTCTGAAAACTAGCGTTGTTGTACCCTTGTACCCTTAAGTCATCACTCCAACCGAGGACTAGAAACCATTCCTTGGTCCTCCGAAGGTACATAAGAATATTCTTAACTGCAGTCTGATGAGCAATACCAGGGTTTTCCTGATATCTGTTGACCATGGTTAAAGCGACGGCCACATCAGGGCGAGTACAAGTCATAGTGTACATGATTGAGACAACTACGGAAGCGTAAGCTACTCGGCTCATCTCTGCTATCTCTACCTCTATACTCGGGCTCTGAGTCTTACTCAACTTGGTATTGATTTGGATTGGCAATTCCCCTTTCTTGGAACTTTCCATACTAAAACTTTTTAGTACCTTATCTAAGTATGTATCCTGACTGAGTCCAATCAGTCTCTTACTCCTGTTTTATATTATCCTTATTCCCAAAATATACGCAGCTTCTCCGAGGTCCTTCATAGCGAAGCACTTCCCAAGCCAGGACTTCACTTCTTGCAAGGTTGAGATGTGGTTTCCTATGAGTAGTATGTCATCGACATACAATACGAGGAAGCTCACTATACTCCCAATGGATTTGACATATACACATGACTCATCTTCGCTTCGCAGAAAACCAAACTCTTTGACTTTCTTGTCGAAACAAATATTCCATCTGCGATATGCTTGCTTCACTCCATAAATGGATTTCTCAAGCTTACACACTCTATTGGGTTGCTTCGCATCAACAAAACTCTCTGGCTGATTCATGTAAAATCCTCAGCCAACTTCCCATTAAGGAAAGTAGTTTTAACATCCATATGCCATATTTCATAGTCATGAAATGCAGCTATTGTGAGCATCACCCTAATAGACTTTATTTTCATGACTGGTGAAAAGGTATCATCATAGTCAACTCCTGGAGTTTGTGTAAAGCCCTTCGTAACTAATTGTGCTTCATAAGTGTGTACTTTTCCATCCATGTTTGTCTTCTTCTTGAAGATCAATTTTCACCCAACCATCTTACGACCTGGTACATTATCAACCAAATTCCAAACTTGGTTGTCGTACATAGATTGAATCTCACTGTCCATTCTCTCTTTCCATTTAGCAGACTCCGGGCCTGCCATGGCTTCCTTGTAGCTGCTAGGTTCGTCCAAATTTACTAGTGTACTATCACTAATAAACATGTCCTCTTCAGTAGTAATATGGAATCCATACAATTGGGGTGGAACGCTAGCCCTACTGGAACGTCTAAGAGGTAAGGACTCATCAACAGGTTCAACATGAGTTTCCTCCTCAGGTTGATCGCCAGTGTTAGAGGTTCCTTCATCTCTCAATTCATGAAGCTCTTCAAGATTAATCTGCCTCCCATTGTCCCCTTGGCTTGTGAGTTCCCTCTCTCGGAAAACCCCTCTTCTTGAAACGAAGACAACATTGTCACTCGGACTATAAAAGAGATAACCAAAAGACTTTTGTGGATAGCCGATGAAATAACACTTCTCACTACGAGGTTCGAGCTTGTCGTGAGTCTCTCGTCTCACAAAAGCTTCACAACCCCAAACTTTGATATGATCCAACGAGGGAGCTTTCCCTGTCCACATCTCATGAGGTGTTTTGGCAACCTTCTTGGTGGGAACTAGGTTAAGAATATGTGCGGCAGTCTCTAAGGCATACCCACAGAAAGATATTGGTAACGAAGCTTGACTCATCATAGAACAAACCATGTCCAACAAGGTTCTCTTATTTCTCTCAGCCACACCATTCAATTGTGGCGTTCTCGGAGGCGTCAATTGCGAAACAATTTCGCATTCTTTTAGATAGTCGTGAAACTGAAGACTTAGGTACTCTCTTCCTCGATCAGATCGAAGCATCTTGATTTTCCTGCCCATCTGATTCTCCACTTCATTCTTAAACTCTTTGAAATTTTCAAAGGTTTCTGAATTTTTCTTTATTAAGTAGATATATCCATATCTACTATAATCATCTGTAAAAGTCATGTAAAAGCGGAAAGCATCCCTTGTGGTGGATATAAAGGGCCCACATACATATGTGTATGAGATCCAGTGGTCCCTCACCCCTTGCACAAGTTCCAGTAAAGGGTGACTAGGTCATCTTCCTAAGTAAAAAAGACTCACGCATTTCATCATCCCTAAGGTCGAATGACTCAAACACTCCATCCTTTTGGAGTTGGGCTATGCGTTTCTTGTTGACATGGGCAAGGTGACAATGCCACAAGCATGCTTTGTCCATACTATTTGACGAATTAATATTCAACACATCATTTCCTAAGTTGTCTACAACCAACACAGATTCATATATTCCATTACAAGGTAGTGCATTAAAATAGAAAACACCATCAAGATAAACATTAATAGAACCATTACTATTATCAAATGAATATCGAAACCCTTGTCTATATAATCCATGAAAAGAAATGATGTTCCTTGCCACATGTGGCGAATAACAACAATTATTTAAATCTAACCCTAACCCATTACTCAAAACTAAGGAATAAACTTCAGTCTTGGTAACAGGCGACGATCTTCTATTTCCCATGACCAAGTTTATCCTTCCATGCTCCACTTCTCTACTTTCTCTTAGGCCCTGCAAATCAGAAAAAATGTGGAAACCACATCCAGTATCAAGAACCCATGAAGTAGCAAGTGATGAGTTATTAGATTTAATTGAATACATACCTGCAAAGGTGGGCTTTATCTTCCCGTTATTAATATCTTGCAGATATTTAAGGTAGCTTCGTTTCCAGTGGCTTTTCTCATAGTAGTAAAAGCACTCTGCATCCTTAGGGACAAAAGATGGTTTAGCGGAACCAGCTTTGGTCCCACTAGAAGAGGAACCATCTTGGGACTTTCCGTTTTGGTGGTTCTTAGAAGGAGCCTTCATCTTCTTACCCTTTTGTTGCCCAACTGCCAACACAGGGGCCGATTTAGTAGGAGTAGATGCAACAGATTTATCCTTTAGGTTGCTTTCAACAATTCTCAACAACCCTTGAAGCTTGCTCAAAGTGACCTCCTCTTTGTTCATGTGGTAGGTCATTCTGAATTGGTTGTAGCACGGAGGCAAGGAGTGGAGGATGATGTCGATAACCAAATCCTCATCAAAGTTAACATTTAACTTTAGAAGACGATCAACATACCTTTGCATCTTCAGCAAATGTGAGGTTAGGAATTCTCCACTCCCCATCCTAGCGGTGATCATGTTTGTGATGATCTCATAGCGCTCTTGCCTCTCGCTTTGGTGATACTTATCCATTAAAACTTGATGCATCTCAAATGGATACATGTCCTTGTAGGAATTTTGGAGTTCTGCATTCATAGTCGCGAGCATGATGCCATTAACTTTCGTATCATCACATTCATGTGCCTCAAAGGCAGTCATTTTTTCAGCAGTGGCAGTTTCTGGATTGATCTTTTCAAGCTTTTCGTCGAGGACATATTATTTTTCCTCGTAGCGAGTAATCATTCGAATGTTTAGGATCCACTCGTTGAACTTGTTTCCATTAAAGATCACTTTCCCACATAAACCCATGAGTGAGAATCCAACAATAGTTGCATGAGTGTTGTTGTTTGCGTTAGACATCTGAAATAGAAAAGGACAAGTTTGATTAGAATGAATCCCCAATTAATCACCCAAATGTGAAATTAGGGCTAGGATCCAACAACATTATTTACAACTTAGAAAAGGGATGCCGTAATCTAAAAGCATATAATTTGAAGCTAAGTGAATGACAATTCACTAATTTTCCACCATGAAAAACAAAAGAAGATTTAGTTTTAAATGTTTTTGGAAAAACTCCTAGATCTTTGAGATTCATTGAACTTTTCAATAACATGTTTAAATCTCGATATACCCTTCAAGTTTGTGACTGAGATACCGAGGATCACAAACAAGGTCTGAATAACTATGCAAATCAACATGGTGCACTGAATGTCACTATCACCTAATCAATGTGCCGCTTAGCCATGCACGCTCCATTGATCTATGATAAACATAGAGCCACCCTTCGCCACCAATGTCAATTCCAAATTAGTGTTCCGGTTAACCACACACACTCCACTAACGTTTGACAAGGGTAGAAAGTGTAATTCCATGGAATAGCATCATTTTCACATTTTACCCTAAAGTAACTAAGATTAGGAATTTGAAAAACATTTAGTTACTTGTAATATTCATTATACTTATAATGAGGAATTAAATACCCTATCCTATCCATTCGGCTAATGACCCTCCACCAATCAAGGAAGCGGAGGGTGAGAGTGGACACCCATTAAGTGCCATTTTATAAGCAACAACCTTATACCCCCCTTATAGACCGACTTCATCAATGAGGCCTACTAGCGATAAGAGTAGCTTATTCTTTTATATATATATATATATATATATATATATATATATATATATATATATATATATATATATATATATATTAGTCTTATAATAAATAAAGTACAAGGTTGAATTTTAAACTTGTAAAATTCTAAGGGTTTGAAATTTAAATAATTCAAAATTAAACTTTTTAATAAAAAATTTAAATTCCAAAAATTGAGTGCAAGTTTTCAACTTTTCAAAACATAAATGATCAAATAACAAATAATATGAATTAAACAATTCATTTTGTGATTATCTTTATTTGACCTAATCCAATTTTATTCACAAGATAATTTCCAAACAATTTAAACAACCAACATTTATCATATAAAGAAACTATTATTCAAATGATTTGAAATTACCTTTTGTTTTGGTAAGGATAATCATTTACATACAATAAAATTCAGATTTTATCATTCAAAAACAGATTTGGCAATTATCCTTCAGCAAAACAACAAGAAATCATGAAATCTTTCTGTCTGACAACTAAACTCATCGAGTCCACATTGGAACTCGTCGAGTTCATCAGATAGTTGACAAAAATGATTTAAAATCTTGAATAAATAAACTAGGCGTCAATACAATAGAAACCAAACATAGCTCTGATACCACTGATGGGTTCTATACACAAGAACTTTCCTATATGCTCATGCAAACCCTAATACTTGGATCTAGGTTTCTCTATCGTACATGCATTGTATCCAAGACTTAAAAACCCTAATCTAGCATATATATTTTGAAAATATTAAGATATACCAGATCTAGATGTTTACCTCTTAAAAAAAAAATCTTGAATCTTTTTTTCTTCTTGGAGCTTAGAGTCACAAGTGTAACTCTTCTAATGGCTTTCAAACACCACAAAAGCAAGAAGGCAATATAAGAGAGGGAAGAGATTCTAAAAATCGGCCCTAGGGTTTCCTTGGAATCAAGTGGCCGAAAATTGCATGAGGGATCTCTATTTATATTATAGACTGCTAGGGTTTCAGTCAAAACCCTAATGGACAACTTAATCACCAAGCAGCCCACGTAACCTTATGGAATAAGGCCTATGGACGAAATTATAATGAACTTTCATCATAATTTCGTTCACCCTTTAATCCATTAGGTTTCCCAACCCAAAAACTAACTATCACACATTTGACAATTTAAGCCCCTATATTTAATTAATCTCTTTTAGCCACCAAATTAATTCCTAATTAATTTATGACTAATATTAATTAAATAATATGATTTCCCTTTTAATATATTAATCATATAATATATTAATAAATCATAATTTCCTTTCTCCATAAATTACCTTGTCAAGTTGCTTTGTTGAAGGCAACCCAAAAGGACCATGCACAACTAGGTCAAGTACATACCAAATATAGTTATGGTCTTAGACACTAATCCAACATTATCGGTATGTTTGGGTGTTGGAGCAGTGGACTGATGATTACATGTCATTCAAGTGAATATTTAAGGTTTTTAGGCATACATTTTGGAGTTGGATTGTGGAAATTCATGATCGGTTTCTCGTAGTACTATTTTTGCATGATTTGGTAGTGTTCCTAGTCAAGGAACTAGGGATATGTATGATGAATGGATGATCATCAGACTTAGGGTATGTTTTTGGAAGTTTAGACTGATGGGTTCCCGGTTCCAGGAAGTATATTGATGGAATTGGTTTGTTGTTGTGGTTTTTAGAGCTTCCTGTTTGAGTGGTTCTCACCATAAGTTGGGTCTTCAGTTTAGGAGAGAAAGATAGATGTTGCATTCAAGTATTTTTCATGTTTTAGGGTTGTTTGTTGGTATCTATCATTTTTCGAGTGTTATCTTGATTTTTATTTATAAGATACATTGATTTTGAAGTCGTTAAAGGAAGCTAGTGGAATGTGTTGGAGTTGTTTTGAGAGATCCCAACCAAGACGGATTTCGAGGACGAAATCCAATTTAAGTAGGGGTGAGTTGTAACATCTAGTTTCAACAAGTTTCTTGTTCTAGGATTATGGGTAATAAGTAGATCAAGTAAAAGCATTAGGCTTCAAAGGAATGAAGTTTACATCTTATTGAATGCTGATAATGTTGGATAAGTGATTAAAGCCTTGGTTTGTATATTGGAGTCGAAGGGTAAAAAAGGAAAAGTATTGTTTCAAACTTCTTCTATGAATTAAGGATTTTATTTGGATGTTTTTTAAGTAAAAAATTAAATAGATAAGGTTGTGGGGCTCGACAACACCTTTCAGTGCGTATAAATAACACCGAAAAAGGAGTAGAAACGAAGAAGTTAAGACTGTTTGAGGTTGGAGTGAAATTTGGTGAATATTAGTTTAGGCTTTCAAGGTATTTAAAGGTAAGGATTCATGTTTTAGGGTATTTTCTTAGCCTTCATAATATCTAGAACCTCTTTAGGGAAACCTTAACCTCCATTTTCTAGATTTGAGCCTCCCTTATCCTCTCTAATCCATTTTTGGAGTTTTTGACAGTTTTAGAGGAATGTTTTCAGGCCAGATTGATCCATGAAGCTTGGTAATTGAAGATATCAACTTTCATCTACCTTCTAGACATTTGTAACTTATAAAGTTCCAAGCTTTATTGCATTTCATCTTTGGATCAAAGTGTATTTGGTGTTTTGGACCATTTTAATTTGTTTTGAATGAGAGTTGGGAATAAAGTTTTCAACTTTAATTATTACTCTCCAAGGTCCCAAGAACATTGTATGTTTCAAATATGGACTCCAACTTCTTGTTGACTAGTTTAGAATGTTTTCTGGACCACCTAGACTAGGAAAGTTTTGATATTTTGCCTTTTCTTTCAGCCATGCAAATTATTTTCGTAATTTAGGCCATTTTGGTGTATCAAAGTTTAGATCTTGAAAATTTGAGACAATATTATGGATAAAGTTGGAAACTGTTTCCATATAAACATCATATTGATTCGAATATGAAGGTTAGAGACTTGGACTTAATGGATTTAGTTGAGAAAGATGCATTCTTGGACCCTTTGAGACTTAAAACCTTCATCTTGGTTGTTTGGACCATTCTAATGGATAAAGTTGGAAGATTTATCTATTGTGAAGCAATTTGGGAACTAGATGTAAGGTTATCTGCCATGGTCTTTAGATATTAAACACTTAATGAAGATATTGGCCTTCTGACCAGAAGTAAAAATGTGACATGAGATGTGTCATGATGTGATGCTGTCCTGAATCGCGGTTGTATTGTCATTTGCATTCTCACAACGTAACCAAAGAATGGCTACGCATTGACGTTGACTTTGTCTAAGCTGAACATAGACATTTTGACCAGTTTGACTTTTGCTCAAACTTGGGTAGAATTGAGTATCTGGCTAAGGATTTGTTTCAATTTGGCTTTAGGCAGCTTGGGTTGAATGTTCTGTTGTTGAAGTAGCTATTGGGCATTTGTTGAATAGTTTAGGTGAGTCTCCTCATAGTGTTAGTGGGTCTAACGTACTAATGTTGGCCCATGATTTATTATGATTCGGATGCTACTTGTTTGTGTGACTCTTGCATGTGTGGTATGTAGTAAGTATACCGGGTGGGGCCCGATGCCAGGTGGCGCTTGATAAGTATATTGTATGATATCTGTATTTGTGATTATTACATATCTTCTGTGTTTCTATGTATGCCAGGCGGGGTCGATGCCAGAAAGCGACTAATGAATGTATCGGGAGGGGCATAATGTCCGGCAGGACCTGATGATGAGTAGGGCATAATGTATGTATGTGTATATGATATGTATGGTATGTGGTAATTTGGTAAACTCACTAAACTTTGTGCTTACAGTTTTTTGTTTATAGTTTCAGGTACTTCTATTTTCAAATGAAGGGCCTGGCTTAATTGTACTGCGTTCGCTGGATATTTGTTCCGCATTGACTATTTATGATTTTACTCTGATGTTTTAATAATAGTTTTATTATGTCCGACATTTAGATAATGAATGAATGGTTTTGACTTATTTAAAATGAAATTTTTACTTGGAAATTGTGGGATATTATAATAATTCATTAGCATTACCCATGAGCTCGTGCATGAGCATCATCTTTGAGAATTATCCATGAGCATCGACCATTAGCATCATCCATGAGAGTTGTCTGTGATTTTAAATAATCATCCATGATCTAAAATGCTCATCTGTGATTATAAATGCTCCTTGTTTCATCATGTAACATATTGATTTTTACCAAAAGATTTACATTTTTACTTTAGCAAATACCTCAAGTATCATAAAAACCAAATCAAAGAAAATCACAGGTATATCAATACAATCATCCCAAATTAGAGTATCAAAATACATAAATCATAAAATATATAGGTCTGAGAGTACAGTTAAGCCTTTGTATTTCCACGATCATTGGAAGTACATGAAACACATTTAATCCGCAAATATAAGAATAAAGTTTTGTGGGTCCTTTAAAAAATATCCATATAGAGAAACATAATAAACAACTATGAGTTATCAACAACTGTTAGGGATTATTAGCAATCTCATCGGGCTAACATCATGTCATGTGGCTTAACAACATGTTTCCAAGGTCATCATCAACCCCATGGATTTTCAGCAATCCAGCTGTTATCAGCAATTCAATTTAATTCTCACATAACATTAATTAACAACTAAAACACAACTGGTCATAGATAGAAATACCACATTGGTAAAATAGTGTGAAGACTCACCTTGCGAATAATAGCAAGAATTACAGCAACTCTCACACATACATGGTAGATAGGAGCAATAAGACACCTAACATTAGTAAAGGATACCCTTTCAGTTTACACCCTTAAAACCCTAGTTTGACCCAAAAGTAAACAATAGTCAAAGTTAATGGTCAACCCTACTAGGCCCTGCGTACAAGCTACTCTACACATGTCATAGAGCTTAAGTGGTTACATGCCAAAACCAAGCTACGCCCAACATTGCAAGAATTATGCCCCGCATACAGTCTGAATGCCAAAAGTACTGATAAGCTCATACTACATAAATCTAGCTCCTCACACTTCCCGATATGAATGAAAGGGGAAACTTAATGGAAAAGTTACCGACTTTGTCCATTTTCATTCTATAAACGAGTAATAAACCAAACCTTAAGTCCATGAACTGCACTAATGCTTAAGATCTCATGCATCGGGTAGATGGGAGTGATCAACCTCTCAACGTTATGATCCAACAACCTTAAAAACAACAAGAAATGGTCTTCAAGTGGTATAGAGTGGATCATACTCACAAGAACCAAAGTTATGGGACAAAAAGCATACAAAAAGTATAACTTTATTCTTCTTGGAGGTGTAAAACGAGATGAATCATATGGACTACAATGATTGGAGCTCCTAGATGCTTCTCCAAAGGTCTTCTCCCTTAAAGGTGCACACTTTAAAACCTCAAGGTTCTCACAAAAATGGTTAGGGTTTCGAATGAAGTGTATGGGAGGATGGAGTTTGGTTATAAAGAGGCCCTCAAGAGGTTTAGAGCCTTTAAATAGACTCACAACCTCAAAATTTAGGGGTTTTGATTCTGCATACTATGTGTTGAACAACTAGACTTACACATAGTGTAAGTGAATAAATGCTCGCATGAAGTATTTCTCCTATGCTGAGCATAGGAGCCTATCCTACGCCCTATGTAGGACTTAAATATACACTTAACACGAAATAATCCAAGGAAAATAATACATGTGGGTTCGGGTATTATAATTGTCCCCCACTAGAATCAAACTTCGGAATCGAAGTCCTCAATACCATGTCTACCACTTCATTTCGTAGAGTCTTTATCCTTCAATTGATAATCGCTACCGGCCGCTCGACATAAGTCAGAAAATTGTCAACTTAAATATAATACAAAGGTACTACAATTGTCTCATCTCCCACACACTTCTGCAACTGGGACACATGGAAGGTGTTATGAATCTGACTGAGTTCATCTTACAAATAAAAGAGGTAGGCTATGTTGCCGACTCTAGAAGACACCTGGAATAGACTGATAAAACTGTGGCCCAACTTGCCCTGCTTCCTAAATTGGGTGATGCCTTTTGAAGGTGAACCCTTCAGAAGTATCATATCCCCGACCTGAAATTTTAACTCAGATCTGCGTCAGTTGGAGTAGATCTTCTGGCAACTCTAGGTTGTCTAGAGTCTCTACCTAACCTACTGAATGAGGGTCATCATCTTGTGTACTGTGTTCATGATCCCCATGACTCTCTAATAAACCTATCCCCAACAAATCAGGGCCTAAATATTCCTAACATAGACGATCTCAAAGGGAGGCATACCAATGTTTGCGTGATAGCTATTGTTTTACCAAAACTTAGTCCAAGGGAGGTAAGAGTCCCAACTCTCACCGTAATCCAAGATACAATCCCTTGTCATATACTCAAGAGTCAGAATTGTATGCTCGCTCTATCCATCCACCTGTGGATGCTATGCAATGATAAAGTGGAACTGGCTAACCAACTCCTCATTAAACCTCTTCCAAACTTTGGAAGCGAACATCCTAGTTTGAAAAAATAGATATAGGCACCCCTTGGAGAGCAACTACCTCTTGAGTATAAATTTTGGCTAACTTCTCAGCTTTAGAACCCTCTCATATTTCCAAAAAGTGAGCACTCTTGGTCAAAAGATCGATAATCAGTGAGACAGTGTTCAAAGCCTTTGTAGTATTTAGTAACTTCTTGATGAAATCTATGGCGATCTGCTCCCATTTTCATAATAGGACCTCTATAGGTTGAAATTTTCCAAGAGGGAGCTGATGTTTGGCCTTGACCTTCCGGCAGGTCAAGTACCATTCCACGAACCAATCTATATCCATGTTAATACATGGCCACCAGTAACTATGTCTTAGATCGCGATACATCTTTGTCGCACCCAAGTCAAAAGAAAATCTCAACTTATGTGCCTTGTCCATCAAAATTTGTTTGGTCCCACCCGAATAAGGCACCAAAATCCATCCATGCAACGTCAATAATCCTCAACTATAATAATATAAAGTTGATATCTGATCATCTATCCACTCGCTCTCCCGATACTCCTCTATGATGCCGTATAAGTGTGCAACCAAAATCATCTCAAAAATTGGAGTCACAACTGTCATGCTCAAATATATATATATATATATATATATATATATATATATATATGTATATACATATATAGACACACACACACAGACACACACACACACACACACACATATATATATATATATATATATATATTGAATTGGAGTACTAACTGCCATACGACTCAACGCGTTGTCTACCACGTTGGCCTTACCCGGATGGTACAAAATCTCACATTCGTAGTCTTTAACTACCTTAAGCCACCTCTACTACCTCATATTCAAGTTGGCTTGATCCATCAGATATCTCATACTCTTGTGGTCCACGTAAATAGTACATCATACCCCATACATGAAATGGCGCCAAATCTTGAGAGCGAGAAACACTGCCCCCAACTCCAGAGACCCCAACTCTAGATCATGAGTAGGATAATTCGCCTCATAAGGCTTCATCTTCCATGAATCTTAAGCGATCACATGTCCCATATGCATTAGTATTGTACCCAAACCCATGATCGATGCGCCACAATATAAAATGAAATCATCAACTCCTTGAGGGAGGGGGGGGGGGGGGGAAGCACTGACACCTCACAGAGCTTCTATTGAAGTGTCTCAAACATTGCCCACTGCTCAGGCTCCCAACGGAAGGTGAAATCCTACCTAGTCATTATATTGAAAGGAACTTCAATCTTGGAGAAATCTATTATGAATCTCCAATAATAACATGTTAGCTTGAGTAAAATATGAATCTCAGATGGAGACTTCGGAACGTCCCACCGCATAACCACCTAAATATTGGCCGTGTCGACTAATATACCATCCTGGTTGACGAGGTACCACAGAAATAAGACCTCATGTGAACAGAAATCACCATTTGAGAACTTGTCGGATAACCTGTCCATCCTAAGAACTCCGAGAAGCTCACACAAATGCTCCTCATGCTACTCCTCGGTCTTAGAAATAGACCAGACTATCATCGATGAAATCAATCACTGATCCGTCCAACATAGGCATACGTACTCGATACATGAGATCTGTGAACATTATCGTTGTGTTGGAGAGCCCGAAAGGAATCAACATGAACTTGTAATGGCCATAGCAACTTTGGAAATCTTTCTTTGGGATATCCTCCTCCCAAACCCTCATCTGACAATAATCGGATCTCAAGTTGATCTTGGAAAACTAAGATGCACCTTGAGATTAATCAAAAAGGTAGTCAACCCGCAACAATGGATATCATTTCTTCATTGTCAACTAGTACAACTCCCAGTAATCAATGCAAATCCAGTGTGAAATGTCCTTCTTCTTGACAAAAAGGATCGATGCTACCTATGTTGGGCTACTTGGCTGAATAAACTCCCTCCCTAACAGCTCTTGCAGGGTGGAGCATAACTCATGCATCTCGGGTGGTGTAAGGCGAGAGGCACCACAGGAAAATGGACATCAGTTATTCACTGTCAACTTGTTCAACTCGCAATAATCAATGCATATCTAGTATGAAAATTCCTTCTTCTTGAAAAAAGGATCAATGCTCCCTACAACAGACTACTTGCTTGAATAAAATCCTTCCCATGTAGCTCCTACAGCTGGGAGCATAACTCATGCATCTCGGGTGGTGTAAGACGATATGGCGCCTTTGCAGTCGGCACGACAATAGGGATCAGATCGATTTTGAACTCAAACTGTTTTTAGGGAGGCACACTAGGCAAATCCTCCTGGAAAACATTAGGAAACTCCCTCACAATAGGCACTTCAAAAATTGAATTTTTCTTCTTAGCCAACATATTGACCATGTATGGAAGATACCCCATACATCCTTGCTGAAGACACTGCTTTGCCCAGACAGTGGAACAGAAGGCTGATACAACTTTAGTACCCTTACCATAGATACTCAGCACTCCCCACGAGGGTCATAAATCATCACTAATTTCTTTTCACATTTAATCAATGCCCTGAACTTGCTTAGCCAATCCATACCCTCAATCACATAAACATATCTCATCACAAACAACTAGAAATACAACAGCTGTCACACATACAAGGTAGACAAGAACTATAAGAAATATAACATTCGTAAAGGATACCCTTTCAGTTTACTCCCTTAAAACCCTAGTTTGACCAAAAAGTCAACAATAGTCAAAGTCAACAGTTAACCTTACTACTCCTTGCATACAAGTTGTTCTACGCATGGCATACAACTTAGTTCGATACAGGCCAAAACCAAACTACGCCCAACGTTGCAAGAATTATGCCACATATACTAGTATGAATCCCCAACGTTCTATTAAGTTCTAAATACAGAAAGTTAGCTTCTCAAATTTTCATATATGAACAAAAGGGGCGACTTATTGGAAAAAGTCTCGAACTTTGTCCATTTGCATGCCGTAAATGGGAAATAAACTAAACCCCCATTCCATAAAGTGCACTAATGCTCAAGGTCTCATGCATGGGGTAGATGGGAGTGATCAAACTCTAAACTTTATGATTCAACAACCCAGAAAACAAGAAATGGTCTTCAAGTGGTATGGAGTAGATCATACTGATAGGAATCAATGTTATAAGACAAAAAGCATAAAAAATGATTAACTAACTAGAACTAGAATGAGAGTTGCCAAGATGGGAACTTTATACCTCCTAGAGGTGGAAAATAAGATGATTGATCCGGATGTACAATGCCTGGAGCTCCTAGATGCATCTCTAAATCTTGCCACCCTCAAAGGTGTACAAAAGGTCACTTTAAAACCTTAAGGTTCTCACAAAAATGGTTAGTGTTTCAAAGGGACTGGATGGGAGGATGGAGTCTAGGTATGAAAAGGCCCTCAAGAGGGTTAGAGCCTTTAAATAGACTCAAAACCCCAAAAATTAGGGTTTTTAATCCTGCGTACTACACGTTGTGTAGCTAGACTTACTCCCAACATGAGTCCATCAATGCTTGCATTAAGTCTTTCTACTATGTTGAGCATAGGAGGGCATCCTACTTCCCGCATAGGACTTAAAAATACACTTAAGCCATGGAAAATCATATGTGCAAGTCGGGGTGTTACAATTCTCCCCCACTAGAATCATACTTTTCCATCGTAGTCCTCCATACTAAGTCCACCACCATTTCACCAGTTAATCAATAAAAGAACTCTAAACATGAAGAAAATCCTTGGAATAAGGAATCCAGGTAATATGTTCACCAAGCTGGTTACTACTAAGAAGCTAAAACTTTGCATGGCTTCAAATGGATTTCCAAAAGTTTAAAGATAAGTGGTTGGAAAGAGAGAGAGAGAGAGAGAGAGAGAGAGAGGGAGATAGAGAATATATTATTAAGGAGCAATGAAACTTGAATGGCAGATGAAATTGCTTCACCATTGAAGTCTTCAATACCAAGTCCACAACCTTGTTTCATAGAGTCTTTATCTTCCAATCAATAATCTCTATCAGCCGCATGTATTGTACCTCATCTGAATGTGTTTCATTCTATTTTGAAAAACTTGATTCTTTGCCAAGTGAACTGCATTTTATTTATCACAATGAAGTATACAATCTTCTTGCTACATTTCAAGTTCTGACAAGAAACCCTTTAACCATATGAGATCTTTGACTGCCTCTGTAAGGGCCATATATTCTTAGTTTGTGGTTGAAATAGAAACACTCTTTTGTTACCTTGACAACTATCTGGTTACTGTACCTTCGATCATTAACACATAACCTATTGTTCTCTTACTTAAATTTGAACATCCACCTAAATCTCCATCGTTGAACCCTTCGAAGACTACCTATTTCCTTTTGAAACATAGGGAAGACTAGTATGTTACATTCAAGCAACGTAGCATCCATTTTGCTCCTTCTTAATGTGGTCATTTTAGATTTGACATGAACCTATTTACATCTCCTACTAAATAAGCAATGTCTAGTTTAGTGCATTTCATTGAATGCATTAAACAACAAACTATAAATGCATAGGGAATTTTATCCATATATTATTTTTCTTCTTCCATATTTGGATATTTCTTCTTTGAGAGTGTCAACTGAATTTTTAAAGTTATACTTTTATGTTTTTCATCTGCCATGCTGATTTTTTTTTACAAATTTCTTGATATACTTGGGTTATGAAAGTTTAACATTACCAGTAACTCTGTTCTTGGCTATCCTCATGCCAATATTTGTTTAGCATCCCCTAGGCCCTACATCTTGAAATCACTCCCCAACTGCTTCCTTAGTTTGTTAATCTCTTTCATGTAGGATCTAATCATCAATATTGCATCAACGAATAACAATTAGATGATGTAAGAGGATTTGAATTTCTTTAAATAACAATAGTGGTCCATCTCACTTCCATTGTACCCATTCCCCTGCATGAAGTTATCAAACTTCAAGTAACACTACCTTGGATCCTACTTCAAACCACACAAAGTTTTCTTTATTTCTCACAACATATTTTCCTTGCTAACTGTAGGAAACATTATGGTTGGTGCATGTAAATGTATTCTTGTAGGTTGCCATAGAGAAGCTATTTTTTGGTCAAGCTGCTCTAGATAGAGATCTTGAGAGGCCATAATACACAAAACCATTTTGATTGCAGTCATCTTGATAAATGGAGGAAATATCTCTTCATAATCAATCCTTCTCTTCTGTTGGAACCCCTTGATCACCAGCCTTACTTTTTATCGTTTTGTTCCATCAATCTCATCTTTAACCTACAACACTCACTTGTGTTTGCAATGCATTCTGCATTACTGGGAGCTTAACCAAGGACCAAGTATAATTCTTGTCAAGTGAGCTAAACTCATCTTCTCTGGCCTTCCACTGGAGTCCTTCATACTTAAGTGGATCTATAAAAAGTAGGAGTTTTAGTCTCTACAACTTCATCATTTGAACTACTGTTACCTTTGCTCCCACTATCTCTAGTTTAATCAAAACTCCCAGTACTTGCTGAAATTTTACCTATCTCTAGAGTACTGACAGGTTTGATAATGTCATAATCTGAAGTTTCTTCTAAATCAACATGTTATTCATTTTATTATTGCTTGTTGCAATAATAGTTCTTGGTAAGTTCATCGTTTCATATAACATTCTAATTGAACACTATATCCTGACTTTCATAACTCTTTTATGCTCGTTATCCTAAAAGTGGTACACCATTTCGTCCAACCCATAACATATATAGGTGTACTTTCTTGTGTAAAGCTCGATTTTTCAAGAAAATTTCTTATTTATGAAATGTTTATTTATTTTGCTGGGAGACCTAGTATGTTGGGCATAAATGAGGTATGTTGGGTGTACCTCAAAGGATTTTAGACATGAGATTAAACCCATGGTACATTGGGCATAACATTGGTACGTTGGCCGTATGTGAGCTAAGGGAAACCACTAAAATTTAGGGTTTTCATCCTATTTAAACACCTTATTCCCCAACGATCTCTTATTATCAGCCTCCATTGTCCCTATAAGCACTATCTTGAAACCCTAACCCATTTTTAGAGAGAATTGATCCTTGTGTGTGTTTAGTGTATCTTGAAGAAGAAAAATCGTGATGAAAGAGCATTAATCAAGTAGGAGCTTGTAGATCCAGTTTTTATTCATATTTCTCAACTTCCTAGTGGTATAAGGTCTTAAGCATGGTTATTCAATACTGAAATCAAGTGCATGTTGGGATTTGAGCATATTTTGGTCCCATGAATGAGTTCTTATGAATAAATGTTACTCTAGAAGTTATAAAATGTCCCTTTTGATGTTTATGAGGTTCCTAGTCCATAATGTTTGCATCTTGATGGTTTTAAATCAACCATGCTTTAGTTAATGATCATTTGATGGAAGCAGAATGCTAAATCTAGGATTTGAGTTTCTTTGAGCCATGAAATGGCATCAACTTGGTGACTTTATCATTTAAGACGTCCCCGAAGAGCAAGATCCAGAAATTGGACATATAGAATAATCCTTAAGTTAGAGGTTTGGACTTAAAGCCCTAAGTGCTTAATGGTGTTTTGGAAATTTGGGACATACCTTGGGCATATGATAGCATCTTGAGCATATATGCCTGAGTCCCTGATTTCTTTTGGCGAATGCTAGTTCACTAGGCATACTGGTTGTATGCTTAGCATACTCACCAAGAACCCTTTTTGGGTTTTAGGTCATTTAGGCCATTATTGAACCTTATAACCTTTTGGGCCATCGTTGGATTTTGGTCTCTTGGGCCTTGTTTGGTTTTTAGGTCTTGTGGTCTTGGTTCATATGTTGCATAACCTATTAAGGGAAGGGTGAAATGGTCTTTTACCCATTTACGATGGTGGATTGTAGTCTGGACCATTTATGGGTAATTACCTTGGGTATTAAATAGGGTTAATTTGAATGCTCAGTGTGAGGAGTCGTAGCAGCAGCAGTCCATGGGTGTGCTTTGTCTATCTTCAGACTGAGATGAGTCTCCTCATTGTACTTATGGGTCAAAGGTACAAATTCCAGACCACTAGAATATGTATTAGGCTAGTAGTGAGCTGTGTGACACTTATTGATATGCATGTATGTTCTTGTTGTATTTGTAACTCTTGCTTGTATGACTGTATACGTAGCTGTAGGGTTGAAATAGACTCATAACGATTGAAAGATACTGAAGGAGTTGGAAAGGAATCAGAGAGTGGGAAGGAACTCATAGACTCGGAAAGGACTCATGGGTGAAATAGAATCGTTACATGTTTTTGCATGATATGTGTGGTATGTCATATTTGGGGAACTCACTAAGCTTTGTACTTGCAGTTTTAGTTTATGTTTCAGGTACTTCCAGTTTGAAAGGAATGTCCCAACTTGATCGCAACACATCCATCCATGTTTACCTCTTTTTATCATTTTGGGAATTGTACTCTAATAACTGTTTTACTATGACATACATGCGGATAGTTCGATATGAATATTTGATGAATTCTGTTAAATTAAAAATGAATTCTATCTATGATTTTTGGGATGTAACAAGTTACTATCATAGCCTTTGTTTGAAAGATTCAGACACACTCTCGAGTGTGTCTGAACTCAAACTGAAGATTTGGAAAGTTTTTAATAAAGAAATAACCTTTCTAAAAGGGTTACTACTAGAACGAAGGGGTGTGATGCATGCAATCAGCTGAGCTCAAGAAAGTGTTCCTAAATCATGATACATGTTTATTGATTCAGTATATGAATATGAGAATAACATGCTAGATTAGGTATAAGGATCTGCTTAGAAGTATGTAATAGGAGAGATGCCTTTATATGCTTACTCTAAGAGCCTCTAGAATTACATGCTAGTGTGGATTATAGATGATATGTTAGGATAGCCTGGTAGGCAATATTCTGATTAGAACTTGATGCTCGAATGTTTCTGGCTTTGTGCTTTTAGGAACCATTGTTAACACTAGTTAACTATCAAGAGAATATGCTATGTTACATGTCATGGAAATTAGATAATTTTAGAAGCTTAGGTTTTACCTTATTGCATAGCTCTTGACTGAGTCCAACGATTATAGTGTGAGACCTTATGGTCAAATAATTATCTAGTATATGCAACATGTAATTATATTTGTAAGGTATTTAATGGGTATTAATAGGGGATTCTTCTATAGTTTATTATAGAGAGTGGCCAGAAGGGAATCCTAGGAAAACCTAGGAAGGATGTTAGGATAAGAAGATGCATGGATTAACATGCTTATGGAATGTGGTTGTCACTTCGGGAAATCAAAATGCCCCTTTAGGAAGGTACGGATAGATGGGGGAAGGTAGTATTGGACTCGTACTGTTGAAAGCAAAGGATCCATACTCAAGTCAAGGAATTCATGAGGACACTAAGGGACCCGTTGGGTATGAGATTCTTTAAATTTTTATGATGGTTTATTTTCAAAATAGTGGTCACTCGATGTGGTTTAGGTTCTGGTGAGGGAGCAAATTCTGGTTTTAGAGTCGGATCCTTAGATGATCAGATGCAGGAGTTCATTTCATCAAAGATTAACCGCAACATTCTAGAGCAGACTGCTATGATATTTGATTCGATCAAGGAGGTCATAATGGAGTTGATGGATGATCGTATGAGCATATTCCGCATTGAGATGGTGGCCCTGGTGGGTGCATGCTCTTTGACTTTTTGAGAGTTCTTCAGGAAGAAGGGCCCTATGTCTAGAAAATGGGGGTCAACAGATACCTTCCATCCTAGTCTCTGTCCTAAGGAGGCGAAGGTCAAACTTGCATCCTGTATTTTAAAGTACAAAGCCCATGATAGGTGGGAGGAGGTAAACCATGCCTTGGGAGGCAAAGCTACTGAGGTGATGACTTGGGATGATTTTTTTTTCAAGGTTTAAGTTTGAGTTAGCACAAGTGATCGAGGTCTAGCAATTGGCGAGGGAGTTTCAGGACAATCACCAAACTAGTGAGATAGTGGCATTGATTACCGTTATGTTGAGGGAGAAGGCCTTGCTAGTTCTATATTATTCGGTACACAAGGAGATGAAGAAGGCCATGTACCATGATATGTTGAAGGATGAGATATGGGAGTTTGTGAGCATGTCTCGCTGCAAGACATTGGAGGACATGATAGCTAAGGCTCATTAGCGGGAGATTATTTTAAAGTATGTAAGGAAGAGGAATCCAGTTCAGGTACAAGTATCCGAGGACTCGGACAAGAAGCCCAAGGCTGTTTATTCACAGTCGAGAGGCCATTAGGTCCGAAGCCATTATGGCAACTGAGGCAAGGCACATGATAGAGTTTGTAGGATGGGTGGGTCCGGTTGCTACAAGTGCGACAAGACCGGGCATTTTAGTATTGATTGCCCCACCACCCAAGTATCTGATCTAATTTGATTCCATTGCAATAATAGGGGCCACAAGAAGGTCAAATTGTTCGAGTTTTTCTTGAGAAGTGGTGGCAAAACCTACTCCAGCTTCATTGAGGATCATTTACGGAGGCCAAGGCATGGCGGATGCGCCAATTGTGTGGAGTAGAGCATTCCAGCTGACAGTCGAGGAGGCTCGCATAACACCAAATGTGGTTACAAGTATACATTTTCTACCTATTTCATTTTTTGTTTTGATATTTATAATTATTATTATGATTGGTGTATATAGGGACGTTCGTAGTGAACGGTGTTCCAGCCATAGTTATGTTTGATTCGGGCACCACCTGATTAGTTGTGTCTCTTGCTCTTAGAAAGAGGTTCAAGGATGCTCAAGGGAACCTTAATTATCTGTTACAGGTGGAGATCATTGATGATCGTTCCGTACGGGTATCGAGGCTACATCGAGGTTTTGTTCTCAAGCTATTTAACAACTAGTACCTGATTAATTTGGTTCCTATTCCTTTGCGCGAGAGCAAGGTGATCATTAGGATGGATCGGTTGAGCCATAATGGGGTGATCATTGACTGCGGGCACCAGTTAGTACAATTTCGAACCCCAAGTGGGGGAGAACTTGTTATCCATGGTGAGGGTACCTAATGTGGACCGGCTTTCTATACAACTGCAAGGTCTCAAAGATATTTACACCGGGGTTGTTCCAGCTTTGTGGCTTATGTTTTAGAAACCAAATAGGAAAAGAAGATGATGATTGATGATATGCTAGTTTTTCGGGATTATGCAGATGTATCCCGAGGACTTATCCAGAGTGCCTCCGGAGAGGCGGTTGGGGTTTCATATTAATCTAGTTCCATGTGTGGCTCTAATAGTTAAGGAACCTATCAGTTAGAACCACTGCAGATGGAAGAGTTGTCTACACAACTACATGATCTATTAGACAAATGATTTATCAGACCGAGTACTCCACTAAGGGTAGAACTGATATTATTTTTAAAGAAGAAGGATGGCTCCTACAGGATGTGCATTGATTTTCGGGAGTGGAGCAAGTTTTCGGTGAATAACTATTATCTACTTTTGACGATTGTTGATTTGTTGGACTAGCTTTAGGTTGCATCTTGGTTCTCCAAGATTGCATTGCATTTAGGCTATCACCATATGAGAGTTTGAGAGGCGGATGTTCAGAATACGGACTTCAGGACTCAATATGGTCATTACGAGTTTGTGTTGATGCTATTCAGGCTCACCAATGCACCACCAATGTCCATGGATCTCCTCTAAGACCAAGGATCTGTATGAGGATTATCTGCGAGAGGTTCTAGAGACTCTAAGTAGGGAGAAGTTGTATGCCACATTCTCCAAGTGTGAGTCCTAGTTATGCGAAGGGCAGCTTCTTAAGGACCTTGTCAACCAGATTGGTATTTTTGTTGATCTGGCCAAGAGCAAGGCCATGATATAATGGGTGATTCCGATGTCTCCATCCGAGATTCGGAGTTTCCTTAGTTTAGTAGGGTATTGTCAAAGGTTTATCAAGAATTTCTCTAGGATCGCATTTCCGTTGACTAGGTTAATGAAGAAGTATGCTACATTCCATTGGCAGCGGAAGCAACAGGCAACATTTGAGAGTTTGAGGAAGAAGTTATATGAGACTCTGATCTTAACCCTGCCATAGGCTATAGATGATTTCGTGGTATGAATCAATTTTGGGATTGGGTGTAGTTTTGATGTAGAGGGGATGTGTGATAGCTTATGCTTCAAGATAACTGAAGCCTAATGAGGTGAATGAACTCAATCATGAATTGGAGCTGGTGCCGCTGGTCTTTGTCCTTAAGATTTGATGGTACTATTTGTATGGGGTTCATTGTATCATTTACACGGACCACAAGAGTTTGAGGTATCTGATGAAACAACCAAATCTGAACATGACGTAGCATAGGTGGCTTGATGTGGTGAAGCATTATTACTGTGAGATCCTTTATCACCCGGGGAAGGCCAACATGGTAGCCGATCCTCTAAGCAACAAGACAGATATCACCCTGATCAGGGATGTGTGTATGAGGATGACCGTGATTACCCCATTCTTAGAGTGGATCCAAGAGGCTCAGATAGAGGCTCTGAAGAAGGAACACCGGATGAGAAAGTGCATAGTAGGCCAGGTAGCTGCTTTTGATTATGATAGTCGGGGATTGTTGAACCTTTACCAGAGAGTCTGGGTTTGTTACTGCAGGGATCTACGACAGATCTTGATGGTAGAGGCACACAAGAAGATATTTTTTTATTCATTTTGGCGCAAAAAATGTATAAAGATATCTGAATCGATTATTGGTGTCCCTGCATGAAGCGGGATGTGGCTTGGTATGTGGAGATGTGGTTTACTTCCTGGAAAGTCAAGGCAGAGCACCAGTTACCTCATGACAAAATGGAGCTGTTGGGTATTCCCGTTTGGAAATGGGGGGAGATCACAATGAAATTTATCATGAAGTTTCCACGGATAGTGCGGGGAGTGGATTTGATTTTGGTCATTGTGGACCGATTGACAAAGAGCACTCATTTTATTCCCATTGAGGAGAGCATCTATGCAGAGAAGCTTGTATATATGTACATCTGGGAGGTTGTGGCATGACATGGGGTGTTGGTTTTAGTTTTTCAGATAGAGATGTTCGGTTTACCTCCCGGTTTCCATCCATGAGGTTGTGGAATGGCATGGGCACGTGCCTGCATTTCAACATAGCTATCCACCTATAGACTGATGGTCAAAGTGAGCATACCATTCATAGTTTGGAGGACAAGCTTTAGGTTCGTTTACTGGATTTTGGCAAGATTTGATATACTTACCTTCCTTTAGTGGAGTTTTTGTATAACAATAATTATCATGCCAATATTGATCTACATGCTTTTGTAATGCTCTATGAGATAGAGTGTCACACCCTGATTTGTTGGGGGTAGGTCAATCGAAGAGTCATGGCTAGCACAAAGGTGGTGTTTCAGACTATCGAGTTGATCCATCAGGTGTGCGGGAGGTTACAGACAGCGCAGAGCTGCCATGAAAGTTATTATAATAAGTGGTGGGCAGATTTAGAGTTTCCGATCGGGGACATGGTACACCTAAAGGTGTCACCTTCGAAAGGTGTCATCCGGTTCAGGAAGCGGGGCAAGGTGAGCCCTAGATATATCGGTCCTTTCATGGTTATTTCCCAGGTAGGCAGGGTTACATATCGATTGGAGCTACCCGATGAGCTCAATCAGATCCACAACACTTTCATGTATCTCAATTGCGGAAGTTTTTGGTTTATAATTCCATAGTAGTTCCTTTGGAGGAAATTCAGGTGTATTAGCGCCTGAATTATATAGAGATACTGGTTGCGATCCTAAACAAGAAGATGGAGACTATGTGTAACAAGGTTGTGGGTCTAATGAAGGTGCCATGGCAGCAACAGACAGGTTCAAAATGGACATGGAAGCCTGATGAGGAGATGAGGGAACACTACCCATAATTTTTTTCGGAGGCGGACTTCGTGGATGAAGTCTGATTCAAGTGGGGGAGAGTTGTCACACCCGATTGTTAGGTCAATTTCTTGTTTAGTAAGTGTTGATTTATTTTGCCTAGAGACCAAATACGTTGTGCATAAATGAGGTATGATGGGCATACCTTGAAGGATTTTTGACATGGGGTTAACCCCCTGGTACACTGGGCGTACCTCTGATAAGTTGGTCGTCCGTGAGCCAGGGGAAAACTATAAGCACTATCTTTGATTATCAGCCTCCACTATCCCTATAAGCACTATCTCGAAACCCTAACCCATTTCTAGAGAGAATTGATCCTTGTGTGTGTTTTGCTGTGTGTTTTATGTATCTTGAAGAAGAAGAAGCTTGGTGAAGGAGCATTGATCAATTATGAGCTTCGTGATCCATGGTTTATTCATCTTTCTCAGCTTCCTAGAGGTATAAAGTCTAGACCTTGGTTATTTTATGCTTAGATCTAGAGCTAGTTGAGATTTGAGCATATTATAGTCCCATTAATGAGTTCTAGTGAGTAAATGTTACTCTAGAAGTTACGAGATGTTCCTTTTGATGTTTCTGAGGTTACTAGGCCATAATGTTTGCATCCTGATGGTTGTAGATCAACCATGCATGAGTTAATGAACATTTGATGGAAGTAGAATGCTAAATCTAGGGTTTGAGTCTCTTTGAGCCATGCAAAGGCATCGAGTTAGTGAATTTATCGTCTAATACATCCCCAGGAGCTAGATATTCAAAATGAACATTTTGACTTAGATTATTAGGTGTTTAATGGTGTTTTAGCAATATAGGACATACGTAAGGCGTACTAAAACGTTCATTGAGTGTATGTACCTGAGTCCCAAATTTCTTTTGGCGAAAGCTAGTATGTGGGGCGTATTGATGGTACACTTAGCATACTCACCAGGAACTCTTTTTGGGTTTTAGGTCATTTAGGCCATTATTGGGCCTTATGCCTTTTGGGCCATTTTTGGGCTTAGGTCTCTTAGGTCTTGTTGGGCCTTAGGTATTGTGGGCTTCGGTCATGGGTTGAAGGGCCCATTAAGGGAAGCGTAAAATGGTCTTTTACCCCTTTAGCAAGTTGGATGGTAGTCTAGACCGTTTATGGGTTATTACCCTAAGTATTAATTAGGGTTAATTTGGAATGTTCCGTCTGAAGAGTCATAGTAGCAGCAGCCCGAGGGTATGGTTTTTCTATCTTCAGACTGAGCTGAGTCTCCTCACTATACTCGGAGGTCAAAGGTCCCAATTCTAGCCCACTAGAATATGTATTAGGTTAGTCTCCTCAATGTAATTGTCTTTATGAATCTTGCTCGTGTAAATGTATGCTTAGTTGTATGGGGTGAAATAGACTCGTACCGGTTGAAAGATACTGAGGGATTTGGAAGGGACTCAAGGAGTCGGAAGGGATTCAGAGTGTCGAATGGGAATCAGAGAGTCGAAAGGGACTCAGGGGTGAAATAGACTTTTTACACATTTTAACATCATATGTATGTGTGATGTATATATGTTATTTGTGGTATGCGGTATTTGGGGAACTCACTAAGGTTATGTGATTACAATTTGTTTTTTTTATATATATATTTTTTCAGTTACTTCCGGTTTGAAAGGGAAGGGTCTGACTTGACCGCAACACATCCACCAATGTTTTCAACATTTTTATAATTTTGGGAATTGTGCTCTAATAACTATTTTACTATAAAATACTTTCAGATCGTTCGATATCAATATTTCATGATTTGGGTTGAATTAAAAATGAAATATTTGTCTATGATTTTTAGGATGTAACATATTGCCTTTGCCTCTAGCTAGTCTCACTTAGAGTCTTTAAATTTTACCTAGAGACACAATTGAAAAGCTTCAAATGTTTAAATGAAATCCCATGACCTTTCCCTTCTTCCTCAACAATCTTGAACCCTATAGGCTGGAACATTCCTTTGTTGATTAGTTATGTATTTGTGTAGACTGAATCTCACCACATTTGTTAGTTATTTTTAAAACATCATTTAATAGATTATAGCGACAGAAGTCGTAGTTTTTTATTTTATAAAATGTATTGAACATTAGTTATTTTAAAATTTCAAAATCAACCCATTTTTATTCAAGTTTAAAAAACTAGTATCAAAACACACACCGGAAACCACGTATAAATGAAACATCATCAACAAGTCTTAAACTAGTGTCATTACTAAGGAAATACTAGTAGTAACTACCCCATGATAGTCTCAACCTCACAAGGCCATCAAATCTAGCTACATGTTCCATTGCAAGACCTAAAAACAACAAGCAAAGAAATAAGTGTTAACATCAGCACAATGAGTCAATCTCAAGCACATAGGTAGGGAAAACAACATACTTCATACATTATGTTTAGTCATGAAATTAATTCATAGTAATCGAAATATATAAATTATTTTTATTAATATATAATCCATATATTAACCTGAACATTATTTTCATTGTGGTAATTATTATTTATTTTCTTCGTTATAATTACGTTAAAGTCCCTCACTAGTTAGGTTCTAAAACACTGCTAACTCTAAAAAAAGGCCCAGTTCGCTACTAGTTTGACATGGTGACCCAGTGCACAAAATGGGGTGTGACTCCCATCCATAACACTATCCTTGGTTCTCCATGTTCACTACTCCGACTTTTCATGTACTAGCATGATGCGTTATCATTTGAGAGTGGTACAATGAAAATTCCAAACACATACCCCTATCGCATCCAAATGTGATGCTTGATCTGGCATCTCGAAGTAGCCAACATCACTTCAACCCCTATACACCAAGTACACCGAAACCATGTTTTAAAATGGTTACCTAGAAAACCACTCGACTTCCACTTGGTTTAATCGCTTTTCCTCCAATGATATCCTTCCACCAGGAAATCCAATGGGGAAAGAGCCTAAGATTGGGTTTCTACCATTTACCCCCGTTATATATATTCCCTTTATATTAACTAATTTTATAATTTATTAATTCACTCTCATGGGTCATACACGCTCCTCACCATTAATATTATTTAATCATTCTTTCATTTTATTTATTATTTCAAGGCATATTACATCATATGTCATACTTCAAAGGTATTTACTCAAAATTTCCAAATAACATCATATTTAAGCTTATAAAGAGATACACCTTTTAGCAACAAACTTTCTGACATGCATTTCCTAGTTCCATACAAGCATGTCAAAATAGAAACATAACATACATAACATCATCTTTTAGCATAAAAAACATTCCTCGCCTCTAGCATGTCGATAACATTCTTTTCATGTATAAAATGTCCATTTTAAGTATTCTACCATATAATAGCTTTCCTAATTCATTATTTTCTGTATTATTCCATAATATCTGAACTCATACATCACACAAACCAGATTATAACACCTCATATAAAAAAAATAGACCACACATAAGTAATAGAGCATGAAAATTCCAAACATGTGCATAAAAAACCATAAGAGATTATTCACCTCTAGTCCAAGTTGTGAAATATGATGAATTGAGGAGAGACACTGTCTAAAACGAAGTATAACACCCCTAAAAAATACGCAAGGAGCTGATCAGAAACATAACACCAAACGAAATAGTTTTGTTCACAATGAAAGTTCTCATGGAAAGGAAATTGTCGTTCCATGTTACAGGTATCAATCGTGATCTAGGGACCAATCAACTCTTGTCGTCACGCCGTGGTGGCTAGCTGTCCACATCGTGGGGTTGTTGGCAGTTACAAAATCGAAAACCAATGAACTGTCTTCTCCAGTCCCATTAAGGTTCAATCAGAGCTTCATTTAGGATGATATTAACCCTTTAAGACCGTATCTAAGTATCCATAATGACTAGGATGTGAATGGGACCAACCAACACATGTACACCATTGATTTTGCATCATCCAAGGTTCCCTATTGTGTGTGGTTTGAAGGAAAACAAAGACTAACTAAAGAGAAGTGTTCACAACTTCTAGAAAATCCTTAAATGACTCCAAGAAGATTTTTAGAGGAAGAGATCACTAAACACACCACCAAGAATTCTCCAATAATCTTCTTCCTTTACAATCTCTTTACTCCAAGCTATCACCATAGGCAAAAACACTTGGACTCTCTCTCAATCGTCATGGACACTAGAAGTAGAGTTTGGTGTCTGTAAATGGAGGATGATTCTCGGTTTGACTATTTAGTAGAGTTTAAATACTAGGTAATTTTCATGCTAGGCCCCCAAAGTGTGAGAAAATGACTATATGACTCATGAATATGATCAAGTAACATTTTCTTACACTTTGGCCCCTAAAGCTTAACTTTAACCATGTCAAAAGAAACTAAACAAGAACACATAACAGAACTCCTCTCGGCTACTCAATTTTTATGAGGTGTTTCTGAAATAGTCTTCTGCATTTTAATTCTATGGTCAGCGCATAAATCAATGAATTCTTTGTTTTTGTATTCGTCCTCATTATCAAATCTGAGACACTTGTTGTTTAATTTAGTTTTATTCTCCATAATAGCTTTCCATTTCCTGAAGGTACTGAAAAATTCAAAGTTCTGCTACAAGAAATAAACCTAAACTTTCCTTGTGCAGTCATCGATGAAGGTAACATAATTCCAGGATCGTCCCACTCAAGCAACTAATGTGGGACCAAAAACACTTGAATGAACTAAGTCCAATTCCCATGTCTTAAGCGGATGACCCATCTTTGTGAAAGTAACATTCTTATTTTTACCATGTACACATGGCTCACATTAATCCATTATCACATTCTTCATATCTAAAAGTCGTCCTTTAGAGACTAGCATCTTCATCTCACTCTTACTCATATGCCTAAGTCTTTGGTGCCATATAGTGGATGCCCCAAATCCTTCAACAACATGTTCCTCAGCTTCAAAAACTTCCACCATATAAATTGTACACTGGTTCTAACCTCTAGCAACCACCAAGTTTCCATTTGTCACCTTCCAATGATGATCACCAAATGTAACATGGTGACCTAAATCATCAACTTGACCTATTAATATTAAAATTATTTTCAACTGTAGAATAAACTTTAAATTCTTCAACGTGCAATTCATACCCAAAGTAGTCTAGAAGACCACATCCCGAACACCTATAATTTCTAGGCTCTTATTATCTACTAGTCTGATCTTCCCCTTCATATTGCCTGAAGGTCTACATTACATCTAGAATGACTAGAATGAAATGATGTACAAAAATCCATAATCCATAATTCAAATAAGTTTTCAACTACACAAAGAAGGGCATATCATTAAGAATTTAATACAATATTCATCTCATTCTTGCCTCTGTCCACAAAAGGATTTAAACATTAACTCTTGAGCACTTGTCTTTGTAGTTCCATTAGGCAAAATTTCCTTCCGGTTTTTTGATACACCTCTCTTCCAATACATTAATCTTCCTCTACTCCACCCCGTCTATTAGACATCCTTCCTCTGTCTCTACTTCTTAGGAGACTATTGCAAGATTATCCAGTACTTTGTCTATGCACATCCTCACCAAGTATTAAATCGCACATGCCTTCGAATGTCATCTTAGCGCCTCTAGTTGAGCAGCTAACTTGTAAAACCGAAAATTTTAAATTTATTTTATTCATTTTTATTTCATAAAAATGCACATTATTCTATATAAACACTTTTTATTTAAAAATCATCAACAAGGTTTTCAGAACATTATGAAATTCCAGGATCAGTATTCATCACTCTTTTCTCTTGTGTGTGTATAATCGAGCCCCCACTTTCCTGTGATTCTGAAGAACCTGAAACACATAACACATAACACGGTAAGAACGAAGCTTAGTGAATTCCTCAAAATACCACATATAACATATACGCCACTCAAGGCTACAATATGACCCTCTGGTCAGTGTATCTTAGCTGAACCCTCCACTTCCGTATCGTTGGACCCTCCGGTCCGGTCTATATCGTTGGACCCTCCAGTCCGGTCTATATAGTTGGACCCTCCGGTCCGATCTATAAACTCTGCATAGCATAAATCACAAAGACATGATGCATAGCATATCACATATAACTTAATACTCAATGTAAGCACATAAGACCCTCCGGTCACACATAACTACCACTCAAGGTAACGTATAGTGAGAAGACTCACCTCGGTTAATTCTTGAAAAGTCTTGAACTCGAAATACCGATCTAGCTGCTGCCTAATCACATAAATAAATAACTCTAAATTAGTAGTAGCTCTCAAAGGCTAGACAAGTCTCGTACTATGCTTCCCAGAAGGGTAAAATACCATTCTACCCCTCCTTGGCCTAATAGTTCACTGGTTGAATAAACCCTAAAACTCAACGGAAGTCAATGGTCCAACTTTGACCACACTCGTCGAGTTAGGCAACAACTCGGCGAGTCCACACGCGTAATAAGATTCCTCACAAGGTTTCACTCGACTCACTAAGTCACCCACCTAACTCGTTGGGTCTCCACTGATCACGAAACTCAGGTAAACTCAGTCTGACTCGTCGAGTCCTCCTATGGACTCGGCGAGTCTCCTCCATGACCAAACTCATCTGACCTTCTGAGGTCAGATCTGATTCACCAACTTGTAAATCTATCCTTCTAGAACCCACAAATCACATAAAGGTCCAAAAATTTACATCCATGAATCATGATTAGAGCTATAAATGGAGAACTAGCCATCTAAATTGAAACCTAGGCTCAAACTCTCTATGTGACTGCATAAAGTTGAACATAAGGGACCCTCTAGACCTCCCATGGTCTAGATCTAAGGCTTATTCCACATTGGGACCTCAAACATTCCATAAATCTCTAAAGAGAATGGTTAAGAAACCCTAGATTCATGAAATCAGTATCAAATAGGAGAAATGGTCCGATTTGTTACCTCAAAGTGAAGCTCCAGGCTTCATAACGTCAGTACGTCAACCCCCTCTAGTCCCTCTTGCTAGAAACTCATCTTCTCTTTAGAAATGACACACTAAAATGCTCAAGATGGCTCTTCTTTACTCTCTAAGCTCTCAAGGATGACTTAGGGTTTCTCCAGGGTAAGGATAGCCGCAATTGAAGACCCTAAGGCTCTTTAAATAGGTCCGAAACCCGAACAATCAGGGTTTTCCTCCACAACGCCGACTCGGCGAGTCCAATGCTCGACTCGTCGAGTCCATTCATTTAAACACGTCACCTGATCGCTCCCCTACTCGACGAGTTACTCCACCAACTCGCCGAGTCCCTTTGATTAAATCAAAATATATAAATAATATAACATACCCAAGAATCTGGATGTTACATAACTGTTGTCACAGTGTTAGATCAACTTTTAGGAAAATATGATATAGTAGTAATGTTTGGACTTCATCTTCAAATTTAATCTCAACCAACATCAAACTTGACATGATTGAGCTAAATTCATTAATATGAGCAATCACTAAGCCACCCTTCTGTTGGATATAGTGTCTAAGTCCATAACTATATTTGGTATGTACTTGACCCGACCCGACATGGTCTATTTGGGTTGCACTTCACCCGAACAACTTATGGATAATCTTTTGAGAATAGTATAAGTTATGATTTATTAATATATTATAAGTTCTAATATATTAATATAAAATCATATTATTTAACTAGTATTGATCTATAATTAATCTAGAATTAATTTAGAGATCAAAAGTATGACAAATTAAATATGAGCTCTTGTATTTATATAGTGTGGGCTAATGCTTATTTGGAATGGTCTAGGCTTGCATGGAAAGTCCATGGATACTCCATGGAGCTTTAACCCATGGATCTCATGGAAATGAAAAGACATGGGTATTAAGTTTTACATGGATGTAACCCTAATCCACCACACTATATAAAGGAGGTTTTGGTTCTTAAAATCACACTAGTTGTGGTGAGTATACTAAGAGGGCCGATTTCAAGAAGGTTGTGACTATTCTCTCAAGGTTCCAAAGTTTTTGGTAATTTGTAATTTCCATTTGAGGCATCCACACTATTGGTGCTAGGCTCTCAAACTCCAAGCAATCAATTACAACTACAAGGTAAGTAATTCTACTAGCTTTATTTGATTCAAGTTCCCCATGCCATGCTAGATAGGATATGAACCTTGGAAAAATAATTATTTGCATGTATCTTATTCAAACATAGATCCAAGGTTTCTAGGGTTGCATCTACACCATAGGAGTGTTAGGATGCTCAAGACCCTTCAGTGGTATCAGAATCTAGGCTTGTTTACTTGATACTTGACACAAATAACTTGAAAAATGAATTTTTTTTGTCACTGCACGTTTGAACTCATCGAGTGAACGGGGGGGGGGGGGGGGGGGGGGCTCGACGGGTCCATGAAGAAATGTATGCTACTCGTCGAGTCTGTTCATGCACTCGACGAGTAGAGGCTGCAATGTCCATATTATCAAGTTTTGTTGTTGGAAATGGACTAGAAACATTACCCTAAACTGTGTTGGTGTTTTAAAACTTGTTTTAGATGGTGTAATGTTTATGCTAATCCATTTATAGTGGCTATTATCAAAATTTACAAGTTTTATGAGTAATTTATGATTCTTAAAATGTTCATATCTATGTTCTTGAACATATAAAGATCAGATGATCATAGGAATTGTTTGTAACCTACTTGGTACTTTAATTCATGATCATTAAATGTTTTAATGGAGTCCATAACTTGTCCTCAAGTTATGGAAAACCAAGGGTCACACTTTAATAAAAAACCATTAAAAGAACACAAGGGTTATAAAAATGAAGAGTCTTCATTTTTAATAGTCAATCAAATTCACAAGTTATAAGAAATGAAATTTTTTGAAAGTTTACAAAACTTTCCCTCTAGTTTTGGAACAAGTAAAGTCATGATTAAAACTTTAGTTCCAACCCTTTGAATTTTAAAAATTAAAATTCAACCCTTATACTTTATTATATCATAAGTTAACAATATATATATATATATATATATATATATATATATATATATATACACACATATATATATACACACACACACACACACACATACATATATATATATATATATATATATATATATAATATCAAGTCGTCTTACCACTAGTACGCCTCATTCACGAAGCCGGTCTATAACGGGGGTATAAGGTTGTTGCCTCTAAAATGGCAACTTAATGGGTGTCCACTCTCACCCACCGCTTCCTTGATCGGTGGAGGGTCGTTAGCCGAACGGGTAGGAAAAGGACTTATAAATTCTTATTAAAAGTATAATGATTATAAAGTAACTAAATATTTAAATTAAATTCTCAATATTAGTTACTGTAGGAAAATGAGATTAAGGTGCTAATACATTAAATTACACTTTACACATTGTATAAGTCATTAGTGGAGCGTGTGTGGTTAATCGGCACACTAACTTGAACTTAACAAGGTACATAAAGGGTGACTTAATGTTTATCATAATATCGATGGAGCATGTGTGGTTAACCGGCACATCGATTGAGGGGTAATACATTAAGGGTACCAAGTAATTTGCATGGTTACTTCACACCTTGTTTTGTGATCCTCGACATCCCAGACACAAAACTTGAAAGGCACACTCGAGATTGAAACATGCCATTGAAGAAACTTCAATGAATCTCAAAGAATCTAGGAGTTTCTAAACCAATTAGAACCTAATTAAATGTTTCATTTTTTCATGGTGAAAATTTGTGAATCGACATTCACCTACCTTCAAATATCTTATAGTTTAGATTACAACATCCTTCTTCTAAGTTATAGAATATTGTGTTGGGTCCTAGCCTTAATATTACATTTGGGTGTTTTATTAAGGACTATCTCTATATCTAATCTAATATATTCCATCTTCTTTTTAGATGTCTTCCAATAACAATGCTTTTGTTTCAAAGCCTACTAGCTCCATCTCTCTCATGAATCTTTGTGGGAGAGTCATCTTTGATGGGTCGAACTTTACAAATTGGATCAGAAACATCAGGATGGTCACTCGGTATGAGAATAAAGAATATGTTCTCGACAAAGAGCTGAAGGTACCCGAGAAAACTGCTACTCCTGAAGAGCTTGCTGAATATGAGGTACATGAAAGAGATGCTACAATAGTGGCATGCATCATGATGGCCACCTTGACAACCGAGCTCCAAAAGTGCTATGAGGACTATTATCCTTTTGAGATGCACCAGGACTTGATGGACCGCTACCATCAAAGTGTTCGTCAAGAGCGATATAAAATAATCTCCTCCATGATAACAACCCGAATGAAGGATGGTGAACCCATCACATGCCACATGTAGAAAATGCAAGGATATTTGGACCGTTTACTGAAGTTAAATGTGAACTTCCCCTAGGAGTTAGCAATAGATATCATTTTACACTCCTTACGATCGTGTTATGATGATTTCTCCATGACATATCACATGAACAAGGAAGAAGTCACCCTCTGCAAACTTAAAGGACTCTTGAAGACCACCGAAAGTGGTCTAAAGGGTAAGACGGTTGTTACTACTCTTACTCCTACTCTAACTGCAACCAATGTCTTGGCAATCGGGCATGGAAAAGGGAAGAAGAGAAAGAAACCTTCTAAGGGTACCAAGGGTAAGACCCTTGAAGGCTCATATTCAAGCAAAACCAAGAAATGTTTTGTCACTCCTACTAACCCTAATGAGGCTGAATGCTTCTATTACCATGAAAAATCGCACTATAAGCGAAACTGCCCAAAGTACCAGCACGATTTGAAGGATGGGAAAGTAAAACCCAACCATGCAGGTATATACACTATATTGTATAATAAATCACATCATTCTAAGTCTTGGGTCCTTGATACAGGTTGTGGTATTCACATATGTTCTGAATTGCAGGGGCTAAGAAGAAGTGAGAATGTGGAGTAAGGAATGATAAACTTGATCATGGGAAACAGGAAAGCTTCATCTGTAACCAAGATAGGAGTTTATTCCTTAGTGCTAAATAGTGGGTTTACATTAGATTTGAATAAATGTTATTATTCTCCAGAAATGGCAAGAAATGTTATTTCCATTCATGCATTGTATAAAAAAGGTTTTACCTTTTATTTTGATAATAATAATGGTAGTATTGATGCTTTCCTTAATAATGTTCTTTATTTTAAAGCATTACCTTGTGATGGTGTGTATGAAACTGTATTTGTTGTAGATCATCTAGGAAATAATGTATTGTGTATTGACTCTTCCACTAGCTTAGATAAAGCATCTTTATGGCATTGTTGTCTTGGACATGTAAGCAAGAAACGCATAGTCCAACTCCAAAAGGATGGAGTCTTGGAGTCATTTGACCAAAAGTCGGATGATAGTTGTGAATCTTGTTTTCTTGGTAAAATAACAAAGTCACCTTTTACTGGCACCTATGCTAGGGGTGAAGGTTTGTTGGACCTCATACACATAAATGTGTGTGGACCCTTCAGAACCGCCACAAGATATGCTAATCGCTTCTATGTGAATTTTACAGATGATTTTATCAGATATGGATATGTCTACTTAATCAAGCATAAGTCAAAAACCTTTGAAAAATTCAAAGAGTTTAAGCAAGAAGTTGTAACATACACGTTCTGAAATTGTGTATTGTTATTATTAAAAGTGAATAAAATTGAGTATTGAGTTCTAACAGCTAGTTTTTACTAGAAATGAGGTAAAACTATGTTTAGAATCACTCATAAAATATTGGAAGTATTATGAGATTCCAATTAATAGCCAAATAATGAAAATTTAGCGAAAATATAAAATTTGAAATAAGTAAACTTTTATTATTTGATGTTGTAGAGAATCTCGTTAGAAACATTTAGGCGAAAACCTCGTCGAAATCCAAGTTATAACGAAGAAGTTATGACCAATCGAAGATTCGCGACAAAACCGACACGACACTGAATGACGTAAAAAGTGAGTTTTTGATAAACTACTTTTTTAGCCTTAGTAATCTAATAGAAAGTTTTAGTATTCGTTAAACCGAGAAGCTCGATAAAAAGAACACCAAAATCTGACTTCGTATGAGGAAGTTATGATTTTTCGAAGTTTCAACTTAGTAGTAGACAGCTAAAAACTCGAATTTTAGATCAAGTGATATTTCACAGATACATCCTAAATGAGAATCGAAGGTCTCGTCATTTGTAGTACATGGGTAAAAATTCTGACGAAAACGGATGTCGGATGAAAAAGTTATAAATTTTTAACGGATTTTCCCTATGCCGGTCTGTTAAAAATAATAATATTAAAAATAAATTCAAAATTAGCCTACGAAGTCTAAACAAAAGTTGTAGAGCGTAATTTTAGCTACGCGTTCATATAAAGAACGTCAAAAACGGAGCTCGTATGCAAAAGTTATGAATTTTAGAAGTTTGGGGCACTTTTTCGGAGAAATCTTGCATGAACAGTACCAGCCACGTCACTCATTCCTATGCGTGCCACGTATGCGAGCCGGAGATGTGCCCTCCTTGCGTGTCCAAAACCTACGAAGCCACCGGAGACCCTCGTTGCATCCACGTCCCTCGCACGAAGTAGCTGCGTCACTGGAGTCGTGGCACGTCCGAGGAGCAACGCGTGTCGCACACCTGTTCGAGTCTCGCATCTGAAGCGTGTCACCCTCCGAGCCTCGCACCTGGCCGCCTCGCATGTGCAACATCTGGCCACCGAACCTTGCTCTGGCTGCTGCGTGGTCTTCACTGCTGCTGCCACCTGCCTCTCCGGATCCGATCCTCTCGCCTATAAATAGGAGGCCTGCAAGCCTTCCCGGGTAATTTTAGAAAATTGCCATTTTGGCCCCTTTTTCCATATTTTCTTTATTTTGACTTTCCCCGAAGCCCCGGTATCAATTTTAGCACCCGAAACACGTCCCGAGACCCTCGAGAATCCCGAAAAATTTATCATTTCGGTTTTGAAGCCCTACCTTCGCAAAGCCCGGTTTTCAATTAAGCTCCCGATTTTCAACATAGAAAATCATATTTAAAGCCGAAGTGTTGTTCAAATTACTATTTTAACCCCCGGTTAATTTAAAGTGAGTTCAATATATAGGAACAATTTTATGTTATGTGTTATATGTGCTATGTGCTTCTCAATGTTATTATTCCGAGTAATTTTCCCGTGTTATTTTATTCACTATGTTTATAGCAAATATAATACCTTTGACCATGTGATCAGTGAAAGGACTTAGATTCACATTGGTAATGGTACGTAGCCTTTGACCATGTAGAGCATGTCTCCATAAGAGAATGACTTCTATTGTATGGCATTGGCAGGAGGTTAAATAGGAATGGTATGTAGCTTCTGACCATGTAGAGCATGACTCCGTAAGAGAATGAACTCTATTATATGGTATTGGCAAATGGTTAGACAAGGCTATAAGCCTGAAATCTACCAAAATGTTAATCAGAAATTATATGTCTTCTGTGCCATTTGGGCCAAAGCTTTATTGATGCATATCAGGTATTGAAATCGTTATTTCTCATTAATCGTAAATCTTTGAATCAAATCTTGAGTTGATATTCAAAGCCTGACATATGATATGCATATGCTATTGTTGTTCTTGTTCCATTTTGCTTCTGTCATATTGGTATATATAAGGCATAAGATTATATTGTATCTATTTATTGAATTCACTAAGTGTTATCGCTTCTCCCTCTCAATGTTTAACAATTGCAGGTGATGAGTATCCAATATAGTTTTATACTGCTGAAAGATTTAGAATAGTTAATACTATTTCTCTATATTTTCATGTTCATGTATGTATATGAATAGTAGATTCCTGGGTAGACATGAAATGTAATAAAACTTCGTTCGTTTGTATCCAATATTTTGTAATCACTTTATCAATATAAAATATTGTTTATTATAAATATGCATGTAGCATGTTTTGAGGAAGTAACTTAAGAAGTTTTTTTCTGAAATAGTTTGAAAGTTTGGGTCTTTCATACATACAAAAGTTGGGGTCTTTCAGAAGTGGAGAATCAATTGGGCAGGAACATTAAAATGCTTCGATCCGATCGTGGTGGTGAGTATCTTAGTACTGAGTTCCTTGACTAACTTAAGGAATGTGGGATTGTCTCACAATTTACACCTCCTAGGACACCACAGTTAAATGGTGTAGCTGAGAGGCGCAATCGGACCTTGTTGGACATGGTTCATTCCATGATGAGTCGATCTTCGCTACCAATCTCATTTTGGGGGTATGCCTTAGAGACTGCCGCCCATATCCTTAATCTAGTCCCTACAAAGAAGGTTGCCAAAATACCTCATGAGGTGTGGACTAGAAAAGTTCCTAATCTAAACCACATCAAGGTTTGGGGTTGCGAGGCTTTCGTCAGACGCAAGACTCACGATAAGCTCGAACCCCGAAGCGAAAGGTGTATTTTCATCGGCTACCCACAGAAATCCTTTGGTCACATCTTTTACAGACCCAGTGATAATGTGGTCTTTATAGCAAGAAGAGGATTCTTGAGAGAGAGAGAGAGAGAGAGAGAGAGAAAGAGAGAGAAAGAGAGAGAGAGAGAGAGAGAGAGAGAGAGAGAGAGAGAATTCATAAGCCAAGGAGACAGTGGGAGACAAATTGACCTTGAGGAAATTCAAGAGTCTAGTGGTGAAGGAACCTCAAACCCTAGCCCTTAACCTGAGGAGGAAACTCCTGTTGAGCCGACTGAAGAATCTATACGTCTGAGGCATTCCACTAGAGTTAGGAATGCACCTGAGCATTATTATGGTTTCCATATTACTACAGAAGGTGAAACACTTATCAGTGATAAAACAATGGTAAATCTGGATGAGCCTAACAGTTACACGGAAGCCATGGTAGGCCCTAAGACTGCTAAATGGAAAGAGGCTATGGACAGTGAGATACAGTCCATGTATGACAATCAAGTTTGGAACTTGGTTGACAATGTACCTGATCGTAAGATAGTTGGGTGCAAATGGATCTTCAAAAAGAAGACCGAAATGGATGGTAATGTACACACTTATAAGGCAAGACCGGTTGCTAAGGGTTATTCTCAAACTCCGGGAGTTGATTATGATGAGACCTTTTCACCAGTGGCCAAGATTAAATCTATTAGGGTTCTGTTAGGCATTGCTGCATTTCATGGCTATGAAATATGGCAAATGGATGTCAAAACCACTTCCTTCATGGAAAGTTGGCTGAAGATGTTTTGTCAGTACATAGTACCCCAATAGAGTGTTTTGTCAGTACATAGTACCCCAATAGAGTGTGTAAGCTCGAGAAATCCATTTATGGATTGAAATAGGAACCTCGCAGATGGAATCTTTGCTTCAATGAGAAAGTCAAAGAATTTGGCTTTTCAAGGAGTGAAGAAGAATCTTGTGTCTATGTTAAGCCTAGTGGGAGTATAGTCAGCTTTTTGGTACTGTATGTGGATGACATACTACTCATAGGAAATGACATCCCAACCCTACAGGAAGTAAAGTCGTGGATTTTGAAGTGTTTTGTTATGAATGACCTTGTATAAGCTTCCTATATCCTAGGGGTAAGGATTTTGAGAAACATGAGTAAAAGACTAATTGGACTTAGTCAAAGCACCTATGTAGACATAGTGTTGAAAAGATTCAACATGCATAACTCCAAGAAAGGTGAGTTACCTATTCAGTGTAATGCCAAATTGAATAAAACTCAGAGTTTGAGTACTGAGGCTGAGATAGCTAAAATGAGTCAAGTACCATACGCTTCTGCCATAGGCTCGATCATGTATGCTATGACTTGCACTCGCCCTGATGTAGCCTTCGCTCTGAGCATGGTCAGCAGATATCAGAGGAATCTTGGCAAGGCTCATTGGACAACGGTAAAGAATATTCTCAAGTACCTGTGAAGGACTAAGGACTAGGTCCTTACCCTTGGTGGGAGTGATGACTTGAGAGTTGTAGGGTATAGTGATGCTAGCTTTCAGCTGACAGGGATAACATCTGCTCTCAGTCGTGCTAGGTCTTTACCCTAAACGGAGGGGAAATTACTTGGAAAATTTCCAAGCAGGAGACAATGGCTGATTCCACTTGTGAATTAGAGTATATAGCAGCAAGTAAGGCAGCAAAGGAGGCTATATGGCTAAATAAACTCATCAGAGATCTTGGAGTTGTACCAGCTATAAAGGAGCCAATGGAGATTTTCTGTGACAGAAATTATACGGATGCCTTAGCCATGGAACCAAGAGGTCATGGGAGATCCAGAAATATTGACAGAAAATATCACTTCATCAGACATAGAATAGAAGAAGGAATCCTTGTGGAAAAGAGGGTATCATTGGATGAGAACCCAAAAGATCCCCTAATGAAGGGACTGAATCGGATTAAGCATCACCAGCATGCTCGGAGCATTGGGCTGAAGAATGATATTAATTTTAGTAGTTAGATAATCTTGAAATTTGTAAAATGTAATTGACATTTGATGATAAATAAAAGTGGTTATTTATGAGTAAAGTGTTTCTATCTTTTGTCAATCGTTTACTATTATTTCTTTTTGCATGTTGTGACATCAAAAATAATTATGTTATGGTTTATATCATATTGTTCAAACTCTCCACAGTCGGTCATACGTTAGAAGTAGATATGAATCAAGACTATCAAGGGTTGGCTTGTAGAGGTCTAAGATGTTAGACAATGTGGGGCTACAACACTCATGAGTGCTCATAAGTTCTGAGTATTGGATTCAACCGACACTCACTTGTATCACTTCATGGAATTTATCTAGATTGACCGTGAGACGGTAATATCATATAAGTCTTCAAACATAGAGATATGATTTGTTGCCTATGTGTTAGCTATGCATTGATTGCATGAAAACGCATTGCTAACTCGATGTTATAAACCATGCCTTTGTGTGAACTAAATTGATGTGTTCAGTTAAGTTATATGTCAAACAAATCAGAAATCGGGAAACAAATGTTGGACAATAAGCAAGACCATGTTCCATGTATTTGTCCAGCTGATATCTAAAACATATGATTATATGATCACTTATCTAAAATGGCGCTTCATAGTTCAACAGAGTTTAAAGAGCTACGATTGTTGATCAGTTCCTGAAGTCATACTTGCAACTATAGTTATTAGACTTATCCAAGTGGGAGACTGTTGGATATAGTGTCTAAGTCCATAACTATATTTGGTATGTACTTGAACCGACCCGGCATTGTCCATTTGGGTTGCACTTCACCCGAACAATTTATGGATCATCTTTTGAGAATAGTATAAGTTATGATTTATTAATATATTATAAGTTCTAATATAATCATATAAAATCATATTATTTAATTAGTATTGATCTATAATTAATCTACAATTAATTTAGAGATCAAAAGTATGACTAACTAAATATGGGCTCTTGTATTTATATAGTGTGGGCAAATGCTTATTTGGAATGGGCTAGGCTTGCATGGAAAGTCCATGGATACTCCATGGAGCTTTAACCCATGGATCTCATGGAAATGAAAAGACAAGGGTATTAAGTTTTACATGGATGTAACCCTAATCCACCACACTGTATAAAGGAGGCTTTGGTTCTTAAAATCACACTAGTTGTGGTGAGTATACTAAGAGGGCCGATTTCAAGAAGGTTGTGACTATTCTCTCAAGGTTCCAAAGTTTCTGGTGATTTGTGATTTCCATTTGAGGCATCCACACTATTGGTGCTACGCTCTCAAACTCCAAGCAATCAACTACAACTACAAGGTAAGTAATTATACTAGCTTTATTTGATTAAAGCTCCACATGCCATGCTAGATAGGATAAGAACCTTGGAAAAATAATTATTTGCATGTATCTTAGTCAAACATAGATCCAAGGTTTCTAGGGTTGCATGTACACCAAAGGAGTGTTAGGATGCTCAAAACCCTTCACATTCTACATCTTCAGATTTACCAATTGCCAAATTAAGTGAACCTTATTCGTTGATTAAGGTTTTTACTACATGTTAGATAGTGATTTGATCAAGCCATGAGTAGTCTTCACATTAAAAATGTTGTAAGCCACATTCTAACAATTCTCAATCCTCCTGCTTCATAACAAAGGATTCTCTTCAGATAGAGGTTAATGTAAATTCTTATGGTAGAGGCATTCTTTGATTTTATTTTCCAAAAACCAAAATAATGACCACTCGATTTTTCTATCATAACTCTCGTATCTCCATACATAGCTCGAATACCATTTTGTTGGCATAACAATAAAACAAGTTAAGCATTCTAGACAAATATCTAACAAACTTCATTGACACTTATAAAGTATAACTTCTAAAAAAACTCAAATCAAAACTAAACAAAATATTTAACGTGGCTCGGTCAAGGTGACATATGTCCACAGGAAAACGAGAAAGAGAGAGAGAGAGAGAGAGAGAGAGAGAGAGAGAGAGAGAGGGATAGAGAGAGAGACAGAGAGAAAGAAAGAAATGAGGATTTTATTAAACTTTTAGGAAAAATTACAAACACTTAATGTTGTATTTCAGTTTTAGCTCAATGAAAACTAGCAACTAACAATGATGGGTATATGATCTGATTTATAGGCCAACATATGAAACCCTATTTCTAATGGAACAGGTGGCCCAGACCCATCCATAATTGGAAAATGAAGGTGAAGCCCTAATTTCCTACCAATCATAGAATTCCATGTATAATGTGCCACACATGAAGGGGATGCCCTAATTTCCTACCAATCAAAGAATTTCGTGTAGTCAATTTTGGACCTTTAACCTTATGAGGACCGACTATACACATGTTAAAGCATCATCCATGCGCATTATCCGTGAGCGTTTTCCTTGAGAATCATCTATGAGAATCATCCATGAGCAGTATCCATGAGTATCATCCATAAGCATTATCCATGTGTATCTTTCAGAGCATTATCCATTACCATTATCTATGATTTCAATTTCTCCCTGATGAAATCAAATGCTCCTCCATGATTCTAAATGCTCACTCTTTGGTTATGGATTTATACCCAAATATAACTATCTTACTGACTACTATATAGTTAGAGATGGACACATAGTAGGGGCAGTAAGGACAACTGCCCCCATTAAAAAATTTGAAATATCTTGTTTTGACCTCTTGTAAATTTTGAAAATAAAATATAGGAAATTAAGGAGGGTTAAATTTTTTTAGTGTTTCTCATATAAGCCACACAATCAAAGATATAATAATGCTAAATAAAGAGTAACAAAGCAAGGCCTCTTCTTCATGTCATCAAATTGATTGTGCATACTCCTTTCATTTATCGTTTTATTGTTTAAATTGATTATTTATTGATTCACCTTTCGTGCCAATACACATGACACATATTCATATAATTTTTTTCTTCAAATAATTAGGTTTTATGCCCCAAAATATAGTTACATTGAATTGTTAATTGGTTTCACTTTCCATTCACGATACACTCAGTGCATGTAGTGGGCGACCCATAATAGGGATAGTTCCCCCCCCCCCCCCCCCCCCCAAAAAAAAAAAAAAAAAAAAACAAAAACAAAAAAACAAATAACAAAAAAAAAAAAAAAAAAAAACCAATAACCAAAAAATTATATATATATATATATATATATATATATATATATATATATATATATATATATATTGTCACACCCCGAAAACCTAAGGCGGAAACATTTCTGGGGCGGACTCCACGTTGAGTATCAAATCCAATGCACATAGTAAGCAAAGTAAACAACCATTACATTACATATCAAAGTTTACATTCGTTCAAAAGTAAAGTTGTACATTTGTGATACATAGTATACATGAACAAAAGTAGAGATGAGTCTTCTATACGCTCCATCTTCTCCAAAAGGATCGCTAGGTACCTGTCTAATGTTGATTTGAGAATACAAGCAGTTTGAAAATCAGCATAAAGCTGGTGAGCTCATAAGATGTTTGTTTTGTGAAAATGTACGAGTTTCCTTTGGTTTTCCAAAAAGTTTGTTATCCAAGAAAATCCCATATTTTCTTAAAAGTAATGTTTGATTAATTGTTGGTTACACGGTTCTGGTTATGTTTAACTATGATCCTAGAAAACTGCCATACTTTCCTGATTGTGTGTTACCAATTGTGAAAGATGTAAAGTTATCTGGTTTATTACACTTTTCTAGTTATGTAAACGTTCCCAGGAAAGTCCCATACTTTCCTGAATGTTGGTTATCAATATAAAAGATGTATTCTGTAAAACGTGGTTATGTTCAATGTTTCCCCAGGAAAATCCCATATTTTCCTAAAAGTAAGTTTAGTTATTGAATTTCGATGTAATGATTGATTACCATTCGTACCTATTGTACTAACTAGGTATTCTGATATCCTAATGGTGTTACACTGGAGTGTACCAAGATACGTGTCTTCGTATTAGTATTCCTATTCTTAATCATGTTCATATTATTATTCGTATTCGTATTCGTATTCATATTCGTATTCGCAGTCGTATTCCTATCCATAATCCTACTCCTAACACTATTCGTATTTGTATTCGTATTCGTATTCACGGTCGTATTCGTATTCGTATTCACGGTCGTATTCGTATCCCAAATCCTACTCCTAATAATATTCGTATTCATATTCGTATTCGTAGTCGGATTCGTATCCCTAATCCTACTCCTAATACTATTCGTATTCGTATTCTTAATCGCATTCGTATCCCTAATCCTACTCCTAATACTATTCGTATTCGTATTCATATTCGTATTCGTATCCCTAATCCTACTCTTAATACTATTCATATACGTATTCGTATTCGTATTCGTATTCATATTCGTACTCGCATGATTACTTTAGTATTCCTATTCGTTGTATTCCTAATTATAGTTTCGTATTCGTTCTGTTCCTAGTTATAGTTTCGTATTCGTTCTGTTTCCAATTGTACTTTCGTATTCGTTCTATTCCTAGTTATAGTTTCATATTCGTTCTGTTTCCAATTGTACTTTCGTATTCGTTCTATTCCTAGTTATAGTTTCATATTCGTTCTGTTTCCAATTGTACTTTCGTATTCGTTCTATTCCTAGTTATAGTTTCATATTCGTATTCGTAGATTATAAAATATAATTTAGATTGTAGCATTTTGTCATGAAATCTGTGACTAGTCTGAAAGCTACTTCGTAATTCGAACTATTTGATAAACACAGTTTTTAATATTAGAACATATAGAATGAAATCAATTGAACTGAAAACAATAAGTTGGAGTACAAGATTTCCTTGTACTTTTTCTTGTATTCCCCCCTGAAAACAGTGAAAAACATTTGAAAAAGGGTAGGGGTATGAACTCACCGGTTGAGAAACCCGACGTTTCGGATGCTAAGTGTCGATTCAAGGTTTAATAACACGCGAAGATCCTATGTAATACGAAATGGTATACAAATATATCTAATTAGATTTATAAACTCTAATTAGATATGATATTACACTCAAATGAGCAAAAACACTTCAAAACAAGTGTTTGGAGTGACCCGGGTGACATCTACGGACGTGTATTGATGCGTAGGACATGGTAATTGAGTTTACTCTTCAAGAGTATATTTTTTAGGGAGTTTACTACCCTAAACACCTCATCCATATGAGTTCACGGCCGTGAACTCAAGGAGGTTTATTTTGGGTGCAAAATGGCTTCATAAGACTCGGGAATAATTGCTAGACTTGGGTTTTTGGGTTTGGAATGGATTATAACACACATAGGGACCATTTATTGGAGTTTACGATTGTAAACATGGAGTTTACGGCCGTAAATCGCCCTCACTTCAAATCCTTAATGTTTTGGTCCTTAAACAATCACATGTGATTCTAATGATTTTTCCCAAACCTTGTATGATTTTTAAGGGACCTTTGGCATGCTTTTAGGAGTTTACGGCCCATGAACACCCTCATGGCCGTGAACTCCTTAGATGGGGAAAATAATATGTTTTAAGGTCCAATACTTGTTTGTAAACACTTCTAGAATTTATCCCAAGGCTTTAGGTGTGTTAAAGTGGCATTTTAACACATTTAGAGGAGTTTACTCTCCAAGAATAATGAGTTTACAGCCCAAGTATGTTCTTGGGCAGTAAACTCAAGTTTACTCCTCTAAATTTATGCTCAAGATGTTCCAAGGCCAATTCCATAATTCTACAAGTCGTATCTAAGCCTTGTTGGTGTTTTGGAAGGGTTTAAAGGCTTAAAACCCCCTTTAATATGTGTTTACTCTCCATGATATGGAGTTTAAAGCCCAAACTTGTTCTTCAGAAGTAAACTCATGTTTACTCTCCAAAAATTAGGTTCAAGGAGTTCTAAGTCCGGTCCATTATGCCATTAAGCCATATCTAAGCTCCAAAGGTCGATTGGAAGGGTTTTTGGGCTCCAAAACCCATTTTATGTGAGTTCACGGCCTCGGACTGTTCTAGGGCTGTAAACTCCTGAATATGGTCCTATTCCATGATTTAAACTCGAATTTGAAGGCTAGAGAGGTTGCATAACAAGTTAGGGAAGGTACCTTGGTGATTAGAAGCCTTAAATTTGAGATTATGGACCCTTAAACTTGAATTTAGGAGAGAGGTTAGAGAGAGAGAGAGAAAAAAAAGCTTCAAATGATAGCTTGAACATGTTTAAATAGGTCCCAAAACTTGGACACAATGGAATTCTACTCGATACCGGCACTAAACGGGGCTTTTGGTCGCACCCGATTAAGTTTCCGTAACTCGGCGGGGACGTTTCTAAAATTTCTGAAATAAATATTTTGGGCTAATTTCATGAGTTCCTAAGGGTTTTGGACACTCATTAGTATCAAATAAACATATAGTTTAAATAATTTAGCCCAAAACGAAATCGGAACGAATCGACAAACGCCGAATTTTTACGGGTAGAATGGGCTTTCGGCGATGGAAAATTTCGGGTTGTTAGATTATCCCCACGTTAGAGGGAATTTCATCCCGAAATTTAAAGATTAATATACGGATCATGAAAAGAAAAGATATGCGGATGGATCAGCTGCTCCGGGTTTTCATGCTCCCAAGTGGCATCGGGTCTCCGCTTGACGTTCCAGCGAACCCTCACTTTCGGGACGCGTCTTGGTTTCGTTGGGTAGATACTTCTTAAAGACCGAGAGGGTAAGTACCAGAGGAAATTTTACTAAGTTCCAAGGGTAATCGAAGTTTTTAGGCTACAGAATCAATCCTAATGAGGATTTCGAAAAGTTCTATGTTCCTTGGGATACGCGTTTCAGAATGTAACACGCCATCTTTCTCATTGCTGGCTACCTTTGATGGACGTTTCGAGTACTAATTGAGGACTATGTTTATGAAGAGGTTCGAATGAATAGGTAACAATTTATCTTTCAGGACTAGAATTGAAAAAAGTTTGCAAGTAGAAGGGTTGTCGAAAAGGGATATACCTGAGGCAACGGTGGGATCGGCGGCTGCCTCGCCTTGTCCTATAGCTAGGACTCTTCCAATGTTGTGAGTTGTTGCTGCATTAGGGAAGTTTCTCTTATAATGCCCGACTTTACCGCAACCATAACAGACCTGATTGATGCTCGCTCTGGAAGCTTGATTTGTTGGTGTTCTACAACTTCGCGCAAGGTGACCCTCTTGGCCACAATTTTTGCAAAGTTTCACACGATAGGGACCGGGGATATAGTGGTGGTAACTGCTTTGGTTACACCATGGGAGAACACCGGTATATCCGGTGATAGGTGCTTCGGCTGAGGAACAGATGACAAGTACGGCAGCAGGGGTAGTGGCAGCGCGGAATGCCACCATTTGTTGTCTCTTCGAGAACTCCTGTGAAGGATGACATTTCTCCCCCGCCTCCCAAAACTTTCTTTTCTCACCACTTCTTTCTGTAGGGTTAAGAGTGGTAGATGCTTCCTCTACATCCTCACTATGGTCGATCAAGTTTTGCGCTAGGCCTTTGGCGCTATCGTATGTATCCGGCTTCGCAGCTATAACGTTCCCTTTGGTTGGCTGGGTTAATCCCCAGATAAACCTCTCAATCTTCTTAATTGTCGGGGTAACCATCCATGGACAAAGAAGCGCTAAGTCATCAAATCTGGATGTGTAGCCGGCGATATCGGAACCTTTCATCTTCAGGTTCCAGAGTTCATGCTCCAGCTTCTGAATTTCACCCCGAGGGCAATACTCTGCGTGTAGAAGTTCCTTCATAACTTCCCAACCCATAGCATTGGCTACAGGTAGAGTTAGAGATTTGACTCGGCCGTTCCACCAAGTCAGGGCTTTGTTGGTGAGAGTGTAGGAGGCAAACTTCACCTTGTCGGATTCTGAACAAGCATAGATCTCGAAGATAGATTCGATCTTTTCTAACCATCGAGTTAGAGCAATGACACCTCCTGTTCCATCGAAGAATGTGGGTTTTGTGTTCATAAAGTCTTTATAGGAACACTCCTTTCGGTGTCCATGGCTACTTTCCTGGTTTGGAGGTTGGGTACCACCTCCCGAACTACGGGGGTTCGTTTGTGACATGGCTGCTGAGAATGCTACAGTTAAAATTTACTGAAGGGTTGCCAGGTCGATTTGAAGAGAAGGTGGTGTTGGAGGAGGGTTGTTGTTGGCCTTCGAGCTGGGTCTCTTTCTTGGAGGCATCTTGATCTAATAAGATCTGGAAAAAGAGGATGGTAAGTCCTCCAAATTGAATCAAGAGATATGATACGAGGGATATCTCTTTATGACATACATAGAATTCTATTAAGCGATAAAGCAGGAAGGAGTTATCAATACAGATAATGTATCGCTAAAGGAATGATTGAGGAGCAACGCTGGGATGAGGAATTCTATATTGGATTTGGCTCGATAAATACTCCCATAGTATTTCTTGTCTTGCTGCAACAACGACTCATTGTTTGGGTATTGGGTAAGTTTTAGGCATGGCGTACACCACAGTCACTCCCAGGCACATGTTGGCTGTGTCTCGAATGAATATAGTTGGCTAGGCTTTATTGATCCTAGACACGACTACATAACTGCCCAGGTTTAACCATAAAGTACAACACCCATTTACTTATGTTTTGTTCTACTAGTAGTTACGAATTTCGATGATTAGGTAACTTGTATACTTTTGAAAATACTTATACTTTGAAGGATACTTTTAGTTCAGAGCACTTAGGCCCTTAGTGTTTATAGTTTTATACAATGCAAGGTTTGGTATACTCCATTCACTATAAACAAGGGCTCTGATACCAATCTGTCACACCCCGAAAACCTAAGGCGGAAACATTTTCGGGGCGGACTCCACATTGAGTATCGAATCCAATGCACATAGTAAGCAAAGTAAACAACCATTACATTACATATCAAAGTTTACATTCGTTCAAAAGTAAAGTTGTAAATTTGTGATACATAGTATATATGAACAAAAGTAGAGACGAGTCTTCTGTATGCTCCATCTTCTCCAAAAGGATCTCTAGGTACCTGTCTAATGTTGACCTGAGAATACAAGCAGTTTGAAAATCAGCATAAAGTTGGTGAGTTCATAAGATGTTTGTTTTGTGAAAATGTACGAGTTTCCTTTGGTTTTCCAAAAAGTTTGTTATCCAAGAAAATCCCATATTTTCTTAACAGTAATGTTTGATTAATTTTTGGTTACACGGTTCTGGTTATGCTTAATTATGATCCCAGAAAAGTCCCATACTTTCCTGATTGTGTGTTACCAATTGTGAAAGATGTAAAGTTATCTGGTTTATTACACTTTTCTAGTTATGTAAACGTTCCCAGGAAAGTCTCATACATTCCTGAATGTTGGTTATCAATGTAAAAGATGTATTCTGTAAAATGTGGTTATGTTCAATGTTTCCCCAGGAAAATCCCATATTTTCCTAAAAGTAAGTTTAGTTATTGAATTTCGATGTAATGATTGATTACCATTCGTACCTATTGTACTAACTAGGTATTCTGATATCCTAATGGTGTTACACTGGAGTGTATCAAGATACGTGTCTTCGTATTCGTATTCCTATTCTTAATCATGTTCATATTCTTATTCGTATTCGTATTGGTATTCGTATTCGCAGTTGTATTCCTATCCATAATCCTACTCCTAACACTATTCGTATTCGTATTCGTATTCGCAGTCGTATTCGTATCCCTAATCCTAATTCTAATACTATTCGTATTCGTATTTGTATTCGCAGTCGTATTCGTATCCCTAATCCTACTACTAATACTATTCATATTCGTATTCGTATTCGTATTTGTATTCATATTCGTATTCGTATTCGCATTCGTATCCCTAATCCTACTCCTAATACTATTCGTATTCGTGTTCATATTCATATTCGTATTCGCAGTCGTATTCGTATCCCTAATCCTACTCCTAATACTATTCATATTCGTATTCGTATTCGTATTCGCATTCATATTCATACTCGCATGATTACTTTAGTATTCCTATTCGTTGTATTCCTAATTATAGTTTCGTATTCGTTCTGTTCCTAGTTATAGTTTCGTATTCGTTCTGTTTCCAATTGTACTTTCGTATTCGTTCTATTCCTAGTTATAGTTTCATATTCGTTTTGTTTCCAATTGTACTTTCGTATTCGTTCTATTCCTAGTTATAGTTTCATATTCGTATTCGTAGATTATAAAATATAATTTAGATTGTAGCATTTTGTCATGAAATCTGTGACTATTCTGAAAGCTACTTCGTAATTCGAACTATTTGATAACCACAGTTTTTAATATTAGAACATATAGAATGAAATCAATTGAACTGAAAACAATAAGTTAGAGTACAAGATTTCCTTGTACTTTTACTTGTATTCCCCCCTAAAAACAGTGAAAAACATTTGAAAAACGGTAGGGGTATGAACTCACCGGTTGAGAAACGCGATGTTTCGGATGCTAATTAGATATGATATTACACTCCAATGAGCGAAAATACTTCAAAACAAGTGTTTGGAGTGACCTGGGTGATATCTACGGATGTGTATTGATGCGTGGGACTTGGGAATTGAGTTTACTCTTCAAGAGTAGACTTTTTAGGGAGTTTAATACCCTAAACACCTCATCCATATGATTTCACGGTCGTGAACTCATGGAGGTTGATTTTGGGTGCAAAATGGCTTCATAACACTCGGGAATAATTGCTAGACTTGGGTTTTTGGCTTTGGAATGAATTATAACACACATAGGGACCATTTATTGGATTTTACGGCTGTAAACATGGAGTTTACGGCCATAAACTCCCCCTCACTTCAAATCCTTAATGTTTTGGTCCTTAAGCAATCACTTGTGATTCTAATGATTTTTCCCAAGCCTTATATGAATTTTTAAGGGACTTTTAGCATGATTTCAGGAGTTTACGGCCCATGACCACCCTCATGGCCATGAACTCCTTAGATGGGGAAAATAATATGTTTTAAGGTCCAATACTTGTTTGTAAACACTTCTAGAATTTATCCCAAGGCTTTAGGTGTTAAAGTGGCATTTTAACACATTTAGAGGAGTTTACTCTCTAAGAACAATGAGTTTACGGCCCAAGTATGTTCTTGGGCAGTAAACTCAAGTTTACTCCTCTAAATATATGTTCAAGGTGTTCCAAGGCCAATTCCATAATTCTACAAGTCGTATCTAAGCCTTGTTGGTGTTTTGGAAGGGTTTAAGGGCTTAAAACCCCCTTTAATATGTGTTTACTCTCCATGATATGGAGTTTAAAGCCCAAACTTGTTCTTCAGAAGTAAACTCATGTTTACTCTCCAAAAATTAGGTTCAAGGAGTTCTAAGTCCGGTCCATTAATCCATTAAGCCATATCTAAGCTCCAAAGGTCGATTGGAAGGGTTTTTGGGCTCCAAAACCCATTTTATGTGAGTTCACGGCCTCGGACTGTTCTAGGGCCGTAAACTCCTAAATATGGTCCTATTCCATGATTTAAACTCGAATTTGAAGGCTAGAGAGGTTGCATAACAAGTTAGGGAAGGTACCTTGGTGATTAGAAGCCTTAAATTTGAGATTTTGGACCCTTAAACTTGAATTTAGGAGAGAGGTTGGAGAGAGAGAGTAGAGAGAGAGAGAGAGAGAGAGAGAGAAAGCTTCAAATGATAGCTTGAACATGTTTAAATAGGTCCCAAACTTGGACACGGTGGAATTCTACCCGATACCGGCACTAAACGGGGCTTTTGGTCGCACCCGATTAAGTTTCCGTAACTTGGCGGGGACGTTTCTAAAATTTCTGAAATATATATTTTGGGCTAATTTCATGAGTTCCTAAGGGGTTTGGACACTCATTAGTATCAAATAAACATATAGTTTAAATAATTTAGCCCAAAATGAAATCGGAACGAATCGACAAACGGAGAATTTTTATGGGTAGAATGGGCTTTATGCATTGAAATGTAGGTATGTTGAACTGATAATTGATATCACGTTCTATACAAAATACACTAATCACACATCCACAATTTTAAAATAATTAACCTTTGATTTCTCTTCTTCTTTTTCTTCTTCTTCTTCTTCTTCTTCTTCTTCTTCTTCTTCTTCTTTGTCTCTCTCTCTCTCTGTCTCTCTCTCTCTCTCTCTCTCTCTCTTTCTCTCTCTCTCTCTATCTATCTCTCTATCTCTCTCTCTTTCTCTCTCTCTCTCTCTCTCTCTCTCTCTCTCTCTCTCTCTCTCTCTCTTTATATATATATATATATATATATATATATATATATATATGTATATCTCGCTTTTCTCTCATTCTCAAGGCTTTCAAGGATAAAGAGCTAGTATTAGTTAATACAATTGTAATTCACTTATTTGGGTGTTATTTTTAATTGGCATTTGTACATTATAATAATAAATTCATGAGAAATTGGTAAGTTCATTATTAGAACTTTTACAAACATGAGGCAAAGCTAAAAAGAAGTCAAAATTTGGAACAAACTACATACATGCAGCAAATCATAGAATGAAATAGTGAATAATTTAATTTAAATGAGCTTCCTACCGACCATACAAATGGAAGAAGAATGTCTAAAAATAATCATAATGATTCTGAAAAGGTTTAAAGAGCTTACTTATGAATAGGTCCTCATCAAATGTGTGGTTATAAGTTCCCAAAAATAAATTTTGATGAGAAGAAAACGAGATTTATTTGTGGTTGGTTCAATTTGAATTTATACAAACCTTTGTTAGAATACATCATGACGGAAGATGTCTTTATATTGTTAATTTTGTGTTGATGATGTCGAAATAAATGATGACAAATCTTTCAAAACTGAAGGGTTCAATAATTCGAAAATACCCTAAAGATTTAAAATTCATATTGGTGGCCGAAGGAGTACTCACCAAGTCCGACAAAAATGTGAAGACTGGATGGATCAAAAGTGTGATGACTGGATGTACCAAAACGAAGAAAAACAAAAAACCATCTTGCAAAATGTATCAAAAATAAGATGTTCTTCTCTCTTAAAATCCAACTAGATATAACACCATGTTGTGCTATTGAAACTATTATGCTTATAACTGGTGATATTAGGGTTGACTACTATTCTAGTTTGGTTGATGAATTTCGTGATGTCTGTACGAAAGAAGAAATGTCACCAGTACTACGATATATGAATAAAAAAGGGTATGTAATTGAACACCTTCTTAGGATTATACATTTCCCAAATACTAGTTCTTTATCCATGAAAGCAACCATCTATTTATTACATGCAACACTTAAGATTACTGTGTTGTAATTCATGGGAAAGGCTACGACAGAGCTAGTAATATGCGAGGTGCGTTTAATGGCCTCAAGTGTTAGATTTTGAGGCATAACAGCTATGCAATTTATGTACATTGCTTTACACATCAACTCCATTTGGTCATTGTTGTTGTAGCTAAGAATCTTGTGAACATTGTTTTGCTTTTCACTATGATTAGTAAGTTAGTCATAACATTCATAATTAGGTAAATCACATTTCTAACCCTTACGTGTGAGAATTTTTTGCAAATTGGCCCAAAATTGCATTTTTGTAAATTTTGGGCGAAGCATGGTTATGCTGGGTGTAAATTGCATACACAGGGCGTATATGGTAGAATCCGAAAACCTAATTATTAGGGTTTGGACCCTATTTAAAAATCCTTAACCCTCAAGGTTTCTTTCTTTCATCAGCCTCTAGCCACATTTAGACCCTTTGCAAACCTTGATCCATTTGAGACCATCTTTGAGCCATTTGTATGTGTTTTGGTGATCCTAAAGGAGGGAGAAAGAAGAGGAGACCATCTTAGAAGAGTAGAGCACTTTGGATCCATAATCACATCATCATTTGACACCATTTTAAGGTAAAAAAAACTCTGAAATTGATGAATTATTGATTAAATCTTGTTTAGCCATCGATTTGTGTTCCTTTTGGTTCTATAAGCTTGGCATTATGAGTATGGGTTACTCTAATTCATATAAACTGTCTTTTCAGATCTTTGGAGTGTTTAGATGCATAAAAATGTAATCTTGGTCATTAGTTTCCTTCCATTCGTAAGCTAGGATGTCTTAATGAGTTTAGAAGTTAGGGTTTTTGATATTGAGCACTTAATAGCCATGCAAGACCATAAATTTGGAAACAATATGGTTAAGAATAACATTTGAGGACTAGATCTGGAATTTGGACGAAAGAGATTAAGGAATTAAGCTCGTAATAGAAGGAAAGTGTGAGAATAATAATTAAGATCGCTACATTCTATAATAAAGAACGTGAGATAAATGACAAGAAACAAAGAAAAAAGATTGTCGAATCCTTTGATTAAAATAGCTCTAGAAGAGTTCACAATGAAAGAACTGTTATGTCAGAGCTAGGTAGAGCGACCAAAATGTTAAGCCTAATTATACATGCATGTAATATATATATATATATACATATATATATATATATATATATATATATATATATATATATATATAGGTTGGACTAGATAGCTAAGTCGTGAATAGACAGGCCCTAACCGGAATAAAATAAACTATAATATGCATGCATTTCACACAATATAATTAAACCCAACAATCTACCCTTTGTGTCATATCAAAAGGAGTGTCTTCATTGTTGTCTTCTCTGCACGTTGAATAATTTTAGCACCAAGTTCCGAAGCATGTTTTGGACAGTCAGGTACCACTTGATCTTATCCAAAAAGCATTTCAGATCATAAGTAGAGTTGCCTTTATAAGTTTCGGCTATGGAAAGAATAGTCTTCAGACCAGTGGAAGAGTACAAATGTTTGTCTTGAAAAAGGAACATTCTTTAATGAACTGTTTCACCTTCATTTCGGTTGTACACCACACTCCAGTGCTCCTTTCAGATTTTTCCAACCTTTAGCTTATGAAGGTCCTTTAGTTCCTCTTCTGGATTCACACTCGGACTTTTGTTCAGAATTGCAACAATCTCTACTTTCATCTTCACAATCTTGTGAATGTAGTAAATGAGCATCATTCTCACATGGGCAACGATTGGCTCGTATTTCTTTTCAACCTTCAGAACGATATTAAAATAAAAATCTAGTCATAGTGGTTCATGCAGGGAGGTCTGCCAAGGTGAACTCATCCACAATGTGGTTTGCTCCTCTGAATCCCTTGAATGGAATGTCCATAAAGTCTTCTGATGGAATTGGTGCTTTAAAACTTATTGCACTGATCTTCTTTACACTCCAAGTCTTGAACTAAGGATTTGCATACTTCAGATAGAAGGAGTTGTTGAATTGAGACCGTGAATTTGATTAATCATCACAAAGATTGGTTGAAGTTTGTCTGAGAAGAGTTGTTGAATTGAGACCGTGAACAAAGAGTCATGACTCTCCACAAGCCTTAGCATATATTTATTTATTTCAGAAACACAGTTTTTGATAATGGTCTTCTCGTCTCAAGATCATCAATATGCTTTGTAGCATTCTTTAGTTTGATAGAAGTTACCCTGGCCTTCTGAGTTTTCTCATCCAACTCATCTATTATCTTGCTTTCTGCTACCAAGTCTACCTATAGCTTTTCAATCATGGTGAGAACAGAGGCATTAAATTCAGCATTATCGACTTTGATTACAGCACAAACATTTTAGATTTCATCCTTCTATTGGTGCAAGGAAGTACAAAAACATGCAATGACTTCGCTCATTGCTTCGGTATTTTTGTTAGATGATTTTTGGAATTCTGACATAAAGGTAATTACCTCTTGTTGTAGTTTTTTGACTTTTGTAGTCGTTTCTGAAATGGTATTATTAGAAGCTTTACTTAGCATGAAACATTCGTCAAGGACTTTCACATTTTCTTTTGTAAGCATCTCAATAGTGGCCTTGAGGGTTGTCAGCATGTACTCCTAGTTGGATGAAGATAATGATCTGGAATACTCTAAAAGAGAATCTAGTTTCTCATGAAGCTTTTTAAACTGCCCTTTGGTGATTGGGGCATCATCATCCTCTCAATTTTGGTTTATGGTGAAGGGGCTAAAAACAAAGTCGGATATCGACTCCAGATCTTCTCTAAATAGGATTTCTTCTACCTTAGAAAAAGGAGAAGTAAGAGATGTTCCAAGTGTTGAAGTGACACCAATGTTGACATATACCCCCATATCAGATACATTGACATGAATGCATGAAGTATGTACCTCCTCAATTTTTGCTTATGGTGAAGGGGCTAAAAACAAAGTTGGATATCGACTCCAAATCTTCTCTAAATAGGATTTCTTCTACCTCAGAAAAAGTAGAAGTAAGAGATGTTCCAAGTGTTGAAGTGACACCAATGTTGACATATGCCCCCATATCTGATACGTTGACATGAATGCATGAAGTATGTACCTCCTCCAAAGAAGACTTGGTAATATGAACTTCGATTGTATGTGTGACTGGTGAAATATGAGGAGCGGTAAAATCTATATAGATGGGAGTGGATAGTGGTACTGAGATCTAAGGAAGTGAAATGCGAATAGAACTCAGGGGTGGTAATGGAGGGATGGAGGAGATCAGAATGGTAGTTGTGATAGGTGAGGATGGTGGAGTGTTTATTTGAAATCATCTGTGATAGGAATAGAAGTAGGATTTGGAGATTGTAACGCCCGTGTTTCGGAGTTAAACATTATTAGATGATGTAATAGTCTAGGTCAACCATTGTAACCTATTTTGAAGTAATAAAGATGAAATATTTGTGTATTATGTGAATTTTTGTGCTTTATACTTAATTATAAAGGTAAAATAAATAAAAATTAAAAATAAGCGTCAAAATTAAAGTATGAGATAAACCTGATATCTTTACATAAAGTTGTAGTGGTCGAAACAAGGATTCCGGGGATATAAAGAATGCCAAAATCTGAGTTATAACAAAGAAGTTATGACTCTTTGAAGTCTCGCAAGGGAACCAGCGTGGCACCGGGAGGCGTAAATAGTGAATTTATGATAGAGTGACTTTTGGCCTTAGTGATATAAACAAAAATTGTAGTATACATTAAACCGAGAACAAACAAAAAAAGAACGCCCAAATCTGACTTCGTATGAGAAAATTATGATTTTTCTAAGATTTGGCTTAGTATTGCACGACCCAAAACTCGAATTTTAGTTTGAGCAGCTTTTGGCTTATGCAACCTAAATGACAGTTGAAGATCTCATTAATAGGAACTCAAAAGTAAAAAGATAGACGAAAACGGTATCCGTATGAAGGAGTTACGAATTTTTCGCGATCATTTAACATTATAATATCCTCCTACTATTAAATTTAAGATCGTTCAAGAATTATCCGATGGAATCAAAATGAAAATTGTAGATTATGATCCATCCTACGTGTGGATTTACAGAACATTGAAAACGGAGCTCGTATGTGAGAGTCATGATTTATCTAAGTCGGGTGGGTGTTGTGCGAGTTTGGTTGAGATGGCGCTATCACAGTCGTTGCTTCCTCCCCAAGGCTAGCCACCAGATTGTGACACGTGGCACTTTACGCCCAGCTTAGTTCTGAGTACGTTCAGCGTAACCCTTAAAACCCATTATGCTCAATGTATTTTTTTAGTACGCTTAGCGTACTCGGCACTGGCAGCCTATAAATAGAGGCGTAAATCTCCCATTTTCTTCACAACTCTGCACTTCTTTCCTCCCAAATACCCCCAAACCTTCAAATTTTTTCCCTAGCACCTCCAAGGTGTTACAAGAAAGTCTCAAAGGACCAAGAAGCTCCGAGAAGAAGAGATTTTGGCTCAGAACCTCTACTTCGGCGGAGCCCGGTTTTTGCAAGAAACCTACTATAAGTGAGATACGCCTACCCTATCGTTTTTATATATGATGTTTTAATATAGTAATGTTATTAGGACCTTATAATAAGTATTTAGGATATTATTATGGGTTATATAAGTGTCATTATAATATCTTTTTAACCACTCGTGGTACGGGGAATCTGGTTTAAAGGGCCGCATAGGGTTGTTGGATTTCAGAAGTGCTATACGCCAAAATTCTTCTGCCCTATAGTGTTTTATGTCTGGCCCCTATTTGTACATAGTGGGTGAAGAGTATTGTTTAACTCTTATATAATAGTAATAATATCTAGACTATTAATTAGTCTAGTGAATATTAGACTAAACTCTATTGGTAATGATACTAGGTTTTGTCGAAGGAAATTGTTTTAAGAGTGATGAAGCGTTGTCTGAGTTTAGAATCACCACCTTAAAAGGTGAGTGCATAGTTAATTTCATCTTACACATAGATATAAGGTATTTAATATAAACTACATGCTATGTGTGCATATTGTCTAAATACTTGCTGAATATGCTGATGAAAGATTTTTATACATGTTTTAAATGATTTAAACTGTATATGTAATTTATATCTACAAAAATGTTGGGGTAAAACATGAGTAGATGTAATAGACGATGTGTGATAAAATAACAAGAGGCCTCGATGTTTTTGTTGTTGATTCTGTCATCTAGCAGAGTATGGATGACGACCACGGACTCTTTTAGACAGTCCAGTGGAATGCTAACAAGCTCGCAACTTGTAGGTGTTTGTGAACGATGTGTTCACCGGTGTACTCCATCCCCCTTATAGTTGCCTTAAGCAAATTTATAGTTGAGGAATCCCCTTAGCATTAGTGTCCATCCCGATGTTGATTCTTAGTCTAGGTCCCTTGTGATAGGTGTTTTAGGGACGTAATGTGAGGATAACTGGAACAGGTAATCTAGTTATTGTTGGTTGATGAAATTATAAAACTTATTTATTGCGGGTTGAAAACCCTATGTGCTCACCAGGCTCCCAAGGCTGACCCACTCAGTTTCTTGTATTACAGGTAGTGGTGCACGAGCATAGATATGATGTTTGGGATGAGAGATTACGAATATAGGCCTGTAGATATGAATAAATGTAGTAAGACTTATATTTTTATCTATATCGAACATGACATCCCGAGGTTTTTAATGAAATACATTTCTACGAAAATTCTTTGATAAATCTTTATCATATTTTCTTATGGGAACAAATTCAGCATCACTTTTATTTAAAATGTTACTCTGATTTTTAAACAAAGCATAAACAAAATGGGTCTTTTCTGGTCATGAAAATGAGGTTGTCACAGTTGGTATCAGAGCAGTAGTTTAAGCGAACTAGGAATTTGTAGGATTTCTAGACTTAAACTTAGAATGCTAAGCGATGATTGTGAGAGGAGTGTCTATTATATTTTAAAAACAAGCACTAGATTATTTTAGGAAAGATGTCTAAAATGCTTTTATGCGTTGTATGTTATTATTTGTTCGGATCTATGGTCTTTTCCCAACCGGATCTGGAAACCTTATGTGTTTAGGATTCTAAACTTACGACTATGATATTAGAACTAGTATATAAACGTTTCGGAGAGATAAGGATGATATAAACGTCTAACTTAAATAAAGATCTAAATTCACCTTATTCTGTGTATAGATCAAAATGGCAAGAACCCGCAGTGAAGATGTGAATGCGAATGGGAATAGGAATCAACCCCTAGTGATTTAGCAAATACTTGTTGTAGTAGAAGTTATACCTGAGCCAATCACCATGGTTAGAGTGCAATCCATGATTTAGGATATGTTAGCAGAACAAAGGGAGGAAATGAGGCAGATGTTGAATGAAAATAGGGACGAACATACCATGCCTATTGAACAACCCAAGCTGGTTCCCGAGCAATCGGAGGAAGGGAATCATAGCCACCATGTGAATCAAGTTGGGACTCAAGGAGAATGAAGGAATGACCTGGAGAGGGGAAACGACAAGGATGGGTGGAAGTATAAGAGTTTCTTGGGTGCCAAGCCACCAAGTCTTTCAGGAAGCCCAAAGCCTGTTGAGATTATGGACTAGATCTCCGAAATGGAGATGGTGTTCGAGAGCTACAACTGTAGCAAGAAACAAAAGATTGTCTTTGCAGTTAGGCAACTGAAGATTGGAGTCTTCAGTTGGTGGAAGTTATTGGCAGATACAATGCCATGAGGAGAAGCCTTGAAAATGTCATGGGAAGTGTTCTTGGAACAACTAAAGATGCAGTACTATTCAGAGATAGATTTCATTGATTTGAACAATGAGTTGCAAAACTTGAAGTAAGGGTGGATGTGTTGGAATAGTGTCTAAGGCTATAACTATATTCGGTGGTGCATGGTCCTTTTGGGTTGCCTTCACCATAGCAACTTGAAGGATGATTTGTTAAGAGAGAGTAAATATTATAAGGAATAATATTTAGCTATTTGATTAATATAAGTCATAAATTAATTGGTATTAATTTGGTGACTTAAAGAGATTAATTAAATAAGAGGGTATAAACTGTCAATTGTTTGATAGTTAGACTTTGGACTATAAATCCATTAGGATGGACTTTGGACGGTTTCTAAGAGCTTTAGGATAGCTCAAAATAGTCCATAAGGATATCTATGGAATGGATTTGGATAGCCTTAAGTGAAGATTATCCAATTAGGGTTTAGGATGAAAACCCTTAAGGAGTCTAAAGGTATAAATAGGCCCTTGGGGTGTGGAATTCGGGAACAATCTTTCAGAACCTAAAGCAAGGAACCTCTGGTCGAATTCCATCCCCTCTCCTCTCTCCTAAATCATCTTGCTTGCTATTGGTGTTTGTAAGCCATTAGAGGAGTGACAATTGTGACTCTAGAAGCTCCAAGACAAGAAGATCGACAAGGAACTCAAAGGTATGATTCTAGATCTGTATTAATGTTGTTGTTTAACCTAATTAGCCATTAGAAGTCTTGGATTCAAAAGCATGTTTGATAGAAATCCTAGATCCAAGCAATAGGGTTTTGCATGCGCACATAGGAAAGTTCTTATGGCTAAAACCCAACAGTGGTATCAGAGCCTAGATTGGTTTTCTACAAATTGTTGCTTGAATAACTGAAACAAACCTGCAAAATTCGATTTTTTTTTTTGGTTTTGAGTCACTGACTCGTCGAGTTCCATGGTGGACTCGGCGAGTAGGCCTGACTCGGCGAGTCCCCTTGTGCACTCGGCGAGTCCAAGCGTCAGGAAGGGCCAGATTCGGGATTTCTTTGTGTTTATCTTATCCAAACTTTCCATAAACTAATTAGATCAATATGAATCCGTTTTTTTGATAAATATAAGTGTTATCTTGATCTAGTTAAAGGTAATTATCAACTAATTAAATATTTAGTTTCTTTATATGATAATTAATTAATTGTTTTAATTATTTTTGGTAATTATCCTCAAAGAAATCAAAGATAAATCAAATAAAGACAATTAAAATATTAATTGTTAATTGAAATTATTTGTTATTTGATCCTCAATGTTTTTAAATGTTTAAAACCTACCCTATAGTTTTGAAATTTAAAATTTGTGATTAAAAGCTTTAATTTAGACAACTTAAATTTCAAACCATAGATTTTGAAAAGTTTAAAATACAACCCTATACTTATATGATGTTATTAGAATAATATATATGTATAACTAAATGCTAGTCTTACCGCTAGTAGGCCTCATTCACGAAGCCGATCTATAAGGTGGGTATAAGGTTGCGGCCTATAAAATGGCGCTTAATGGGTGTACACTCACACCCACCGCTTGCTTGATTGGTGGAGGGTCGTTAGCCGAACGGCTAGGATAGGGCAACCTCATCCTCTCATTAAAAGTATAATAAGAAATACGAAGTAACTAAATCTTTTTCAAATTTCCCAATCTTAGTTACTTTAGGAAAGGTGAATTGATGCAATCCCATGAAATTACACTTTGCACCTTGCTAAAATGTTAGTGGAGCGTGTGTGGTTTACCGGCACACTAATTGGTTCTAAGCGAAGGTGTCAAAGGGTGATTCATTGTTTATCATAGTTCGATGGAGCGTGTGTGGTTTACCGGCACATCGAATAGGTGATCGTAACAATGAAGGCACCATGTAAATTTGCATGGTAATTCACACCCGCTTTGTGATCCTCGGCATCCCAGTCACAAATAAGAGGGGCATATCGAGATTTAAACATGCCATTGAATAGTTCAATGAATCTCATCCGAACCTAGGAATTCTCAAAAACACTTAGGACTAAAAGTTTAAGTTTTGATGGAGAATTAGTGAATCGTCATTCACTTACCTTCAATTTATTTGCATGTTGGATTACGGCATCCCTTTTCTAGTATGTAAATGTTATTGTTGGATCCTAGCCCTAATTTTTCTTATTGGGTGATAATTAGGGATTCTTGTTCTAATCTATCTTTGTCCTTTCTATAGATGTCAAACGCAAACAACGCTGCTGCTAGTTCTTTCACGTTGATGAGCCTTTGCCAAAAGGTCACCTTCGATGGAACGAACTTTGGCGAATGGATAAGATACATTCGCACCATTGCTCGCTATGAGGATAAAGAGTATGTCCTCGACGAGAAGTTCGAGAAAATCAACCCCGAAATTGCTACTCCCGCTGAAATCACCGCCTTTGAAACCCATGAGCGAGATGTGACGAAAGTACATTGCATCATGATCGCCACCATGAACTCCGAGTTCCAAAAGTCCTACGAGGACATGTATCCATACGAGATGCATCAAGACTTGTTGGAGAGGTACCACCAAAACGCGAGACAAGAGCGTTACGAGATCTTCACCAACATGATTTCCGCTAAGATGGGTCATGGAGAATCTCTTACCGTGCACTTGCAAAAGATGCAAAGGTATGTCGACCGCCTTCGCAAGTTAAACATTGACTTCGGCGAAGACTTGGCGATCGACATGGTGCTTCACTCTTTGCCTCCGATGTATAATCAATTTAGGATGACCTACCACATGAACAAAGAGGAGGTCACTCTAAGTAAGCTCCAAGGTCTCTTGAGGGTTGCTGAGAGCAATTTCAAGGACAAGTCTGTTGCACCAACTCCCAATCCGTCTGCTGCTCCTGTCTTGGCTATTGGTCAAGGGAAGGGAAAGAAGAGGAAAGCTTCTTCAAATAACTATCGAAAGGTGAAAGCCCGAGATGGTTCCTCTTCTAGTGGGACAAAAGTTGATCCCTCTAAGCCCTGCTCTAACCCGAAGGAGGCAGAGTGCCACCACTGCCACAAGATAGGACATTGGAAGCGAAGCTGCCCGGACTACCTGCAAGCCATCAAGGAAGGAAAGATCAAGCCATCTTTCACAGGTATATATGCAATAAAATCTAACGATTCTAATCATGCTATTTCTTGGGTTCTTGACACCGGTTGTGGTTATCACATTTGTTCTAATGTGCAGGGACTAAAAGGAAGTAGGGATGTGGAGCAAGGAAGGATCAATCTAATCATGGGGAACAGAAGATCGTCGCCTGTGACCAAGATTGGAGTGTATTCTTTGGTGCTTAAGAATAGTTTAGTTTTAGATTTGAACAATTGTTGCTATTCGCTAGAAATGGCTAGAAACATCATTTCATTTCATGGTTTATATAGACAAGGTTTTAGATTTTCTTTTAATAATGAGAATGGTTCTATTTTGGCTTATCTAAATGGTGTCTTTTATTTTAAAGCTATACCATGTAATGGAATATATGAAACTATTATGATTGTTGATAACTTAGGAAATGATGTTTTGAATATTGATTCTTCCACTAGTATGGATAAAGCATCCTTGTGGCATTGTCATCTTGGACATGTCAACAAGAAACGCATAGCCCAACTCCAAAAGGATGGAGTGTTGGAGTCATTCGACCTTAGGGAAGATGACACATGCGAATCTTGTTTACTTGGAAAGATGACTAAATCACCCTTCACGAGTACTTGTGAAAGGGGTGAGGGACTATTAGACCTAATACATACCAATGTATGTGGACCTTTTAGATCAACCACGAAGGATGGGAACCGCTTCTATGTGACCTTTACCGATGATTATAGTAGATATGGGTATATCTATTTAATCAAGCAAAAGTCAGAAACCTTTGAAAAGTTCAAAGAGTTCAAGAGTGAAGTGGAGAATCAATTGGGCAGGAAAATCAAGATGCTTCGATCCGATCGAGGAGGAGAGTACCTAAGTCTTGAATTCCACGATTATCTCAAGGAGTGTGGAATAGTTTCGCAATTGACGCCTCCTAGGACACCGCAATTGAATGGTGTGGCAGAAAGGCGTAATCGAACCTTATTGGATATGGTTCGCTCTATGATGAGTCGTGCTTCACTACCTATCTTCTTTTGGGGGTATGCCTTAGAGACTGCCGCCCATATCCTTAACCGAGTCCCTACCAAGAAGGTTACCAAAACACCTCACGAGATGTGGACGGGGAAAGCTCCCACGTTGGCACATATCAAGGTTTGGGGTTGCGAGGCTTTCGTAAGACGAGATACTCACGACAAGCTTGAACCTCGAAGTGAGCGATGTATTTTCATCGGCTACCCGCAAACTTCCTTTGGATATCTCTTCTATAGACCGAAAGATAATGTTATCTTTGTTGCGAGGAGAGGAGTTTTCCGAGAGCGAGAACTCATAAGCCAAGGAGACAGTGGGAGGCAAATCGAACTTGAAGAGATTCAAGAATCGATAGATGAAGGAACCTCCACCGCTGGCGTTCAACCCGAGGAGGAAACTCCGGTTGAACTGATTGACGAATCCTTACCTCTTAGACGTTCCGATAGATTTAGAGTTCAACCCCAGTTTTATGGTTTTCATATTACTACCGAAGGGGACACGTATATTAGTGATGGTACACTAGTAAATCTTGATGAACCTAATAGCTATAAGGAAGCCATGGCAGGCCCGGAGTCTGCGAAATGGAAAGAGGCGATGGATAGCGAGATCCAATCCATGTACGATAACCAAGTTTGGAATTTGGTTGATTACGTGCCCGAACGTAAGACCGTAGGGTGCAAGTGGATCTTCAAGAAGAAGACCGACGTGGATGGGAACGTACACACATACAAAGCGCGATTGGTTGCGAAGGGCTTTACTCAAACTCCCGGAGTTGACTATGATGAGACCTTCTCGCCAGTTGCGAAGATTAAATCTATTAGAGTGATGCTAGCAATTGCCGCATTTCATGATTATGAGATTTGGCAAATGGATGTCAAGACCGCTTTCCTTAACGGAAAGTTGGCTGAGGATGTTTACATGGCTCAGCCAGAGGGGTTTCTGGATCCGAAGCATCCGAATAGAGTGTGTAAGCTTGAGAAGTCCATTTATGGACTTAAGCAAGCGTCTCGCAGATGGAATCTTTGCTTCGATGAGAAAGTCAAAGAGTTTGGATTTGTACGAAGCGAAGACGAATCTTGTGTATATGTCAAAGCCAGTGGGAGTGTAGTAAGCTTCCTCGTTCTATATGTCGATGACATATTACTCATAGGAAACGACATCCCGACTCTGCAGGAGGTTAAGTCCTGGCTCGGGAAGTGCTTCGCTATGAAGGACCTCGGAGAGGCTTCTTACATTTTGGGAATAAGGATAGTAAGAGATAGAAGTAAGAGACTAATTGGACTTAGGCAGAATACTTACTTGGAGAAGGTACTAAAACGTTTTAGTATGGAAAACTCAAAGAAGGGAGAACTACCGATACAAGGAAATGCCAAGTTGAGTAAGACTCAAAGTCCGAGTACCGAAGCCGAAATAGCAGAAATGAGCCGAGTACCATACGCTTCCGCAGTTGGCTCAATCATGTACGCTATGACTTGTACTCGCCCTGATGTAGCCTTCCCTTTGAGCATGGTTAGCAGATATCAAGGGAATCCTGGCAAAGCACATTGGATTGCGGTGAAGAACATCCTTAAGTACCTTCGGAGAACGAAAGAATGGTTCTTAGTCCTTGGAGGGAGTGATGACTTGAAGGTGCGAGGGTATAGTGACGCCAGCTTTCAAACCGACAGGGACAACTATCGTTCGCAGTCGGGCTGGGTCTTTACCCTAAATGGAGGAGCAGTGACATGGAAAAGTTCCAAGCAGGAAACCGTAGCTGATTCAACGTGCGAATCAGAGTACATCGTAGCGAGCGAAGCGTCAAAGGAGGCAATATGGCTGAAGAACTTCATCGGTGATCTTGGAGTTGTGCCGGCCATAAAGGAGCCCATGGAGATTTTCTGTGATAACGAAGGTGCGGTTGCCTTGACCAAGGAACCGAGGGATCATGGTAGATCTCGACATATCGACAGAAAATATCACTTCATTAGACATCGTGTAGAAGAAGGACAACTCGTAGTGAAGAGGATATCATCAGAAGATAACCCAGCAGATCCGCTTACGAAGGGACTGAGTAGGGTTAAGCACTTACAGCATGCTAGGAGTATTGGGCTGAAGGATGATATTAGCATAGATTAGATAGTATTAGAAACGTATAATAGATAAATGTAATTAACATTTGATGATTAAATAAAGAAGTTTTATTTATGAGTAAAGTTACTATCACATGTTAGTTGTTTAACTATTGTTTCACTTTGCATGTTTTGACTTCCAGAATAATTGAGTTTATTAGGAATAATCGAATTATTCAAATGGTCCACAATCGTTCATATGTTGGGAGTAGATATGAATGAAGATTGTCGTGAATTGGTGTGTAGAGTGTCTAAATGGTGTTAGACATAGCAAGAGTTGCTGCAACGTTCATGAGTGCTTACGAACTAGTTTTGAGCATTGGAATAAACCCGCGCTTGCTGGAATCACCTTATGGAATATGATATAAAAGGTGATCGCAAGACGATAATATCATATGGTCTTAAAACCTAGATATATGGTTTATTATTTGTTAATTGATTGTGCATTGATAATGCGAAAACGCATCAGTAACTTGATGTTATAAAACGCATTGTTGTGTATAGTTGGTTAATGAATAAGTAAATGCATATAAGTCGAAGTTTATCTGTAAATTTTATCCTAAGAGGGTAGAAGAGATATCTTGGCCACTCGATGATTTGATTTGACTTATGTGCCGGGCCCGGTCAGAACTGAATTGATGTGTTCGATTAAGTTCTATGTCAAATAAATCGAAGATCGAGAAATCTAAATGCTAGACTAACCATTCCATAGGATTGTCAGCATGATATCTAACAGAGGACTGTACAATCCCTTATCTAAAGGACAAGATTGATTAGATCAGAGTTGACAGCGTCTTTGAGAGCTACGATTGCAAACCGTATTATACTTGTATAGTTACTAGACTTATCCAAGTGGGAGACTGTTGGAATAGTGTCTAAGGCTATAACTATATTCGGTGGTGCATGGTCCTTTTGGGTTGCCTTCACCATAGCAACTTGAAGGATGATTTGTTAAGAGAGAGTAAATATTATAAGGAATAATATTTAGCTATTTGATTAATATAAGTCATAAATTAATTGGTATTAATTTGGTGACTTAAAGAGATTAATTAAATAAGAGGGTATAAACTGTCAATTGTTTGATAGTTAGACTTTGGACTATAAATCCATTAGGATGGACTTTGGACGGTTTCTAAGAGCTTTAGGATAGCTCAAAATAGTCCATAAGGATATCTATGGAATGGATTTGGATAGCCTTAAGTGAAGATTATCCAATTAGGGTTTAGGGTGAAAACCCTTAAGGAGTCTAAAGGTATAAATAGGCCCTTGGGGTGTGGAATTCGGGAACAATCTTTCAGAACCTAAAGCAAGGAACCTCTGGTCGAATTCCATCCCCTCTCCTCTCTCCTAAATCATCTTGCTTGCTATTGGTGTTTGTAAGCCATTAGAGGAGTGACAATTGTGACTCTAGAAGCTCCAAGACAAGAAGATCAACAAGGAACTCAAAGGTATGATTCTAGATCTGTATTAATGTTGTTGTTTAACCTAATTAGCCATTAGAAGTCTTGGATTCAAAAGCATGTTTGATAGAAAGCCTAGATCCAAGCAATAGGGTTTTGCATGCGCACATAGGAAAGTTCTTATGGCTAAAACCCAACAGGATGAGCATTGACGACTATGCTATTGCATTCATTGAGAAGATGAAGTTATTTCCATATCTGGTGCCAACCAAACTCTCCAAAATTGAGAGGTTCGCAAATGGACTGCCATCCGACTTTGGCCCGACGGTCAAGATGGCAACTACTCCAAAATCAGCGATTCGAGCAGCTAAGAATGTGGAAACCCAATAGAAGGAAAGGGGTATGGAGAGGGTTGAGGTCGGTGAGAAAAGGAAATTTGATGGATCCTCAAGGTCCAGCAAGAAGAGTAACTTCTTGAAGTCTGGTTCGAGAGGAGGAGGAGGAGCCAAAGAAAAATGGTGTGACAAATGCAAGAAAAAGCACCAGGGAAAATGTGATGGAGGGGTCATCTGTTTCAAGTGTGGAAAACCCGGGCACTATACCAATGAGTGCATGTTCACTAAGAAGGTCTATTATGAGTGTAACGAGGAAGGGCACATTTCGAGGGACTGCCCAAAGAAGAAGGAAGCAGGAAGACCCAACATTCCACCAAAGCCGAACGCGAGAGCCTTCCAGATGACACTCGAGGCAGCAAAGGAGGTAGCAGACATCACTTCAGGTACCTTTCTTGTAAATGGTTTGCGTTCCAATATATTGTTTGATTCCGGAGCAAACTACTCCTTTGTGTCACATAAGTTTGGTGGAAAACTAGCATTTCCTGTAGAAAAACTTGATAATTCCCTGATTGTAGAAGTTGCCAGTGGCAAGTTCGTACCTGTTAGTGATCGCATTAAGAACATAGTCATCGTGTTAAACGGAAATGAATTCCACGAAGAGCTGTTACCCATAGAATTGAACAGTTTCGACATCGTTCTAGGAATGGATTGGCTCAGTTCCAATGATGCTGATATATTATGCCGAAAAAAGATAATAAGAGTAAACTGACCCGAAAAAGAGTCATTCATGGTGTTCGGGGACAAACGCAGAGTAAATATCATTTCCCTGATGAAAGCCAAAAAATATTGTCCAAAGGATGCACATCATATTTTGCATTCGTAATAGATGCAAAGAAGGAGAAAAATGAGGTGCAGAGTATACTGGTGGTGTGTGATTATCCGGAAGTTTTTCCCGAAGATCTTCCCGTATTACCGCCTAATAGATAAGTAGAGTTTCGAATAGCTTGTTACCAGAAACGACACCAATAGCAAAATCATCGTACCGAATAGCACCGATGGAGATGAAGGAGCTTGTGATGCAACTTCAGGAGTTATTGGACAACGGTTTCATTCGAATTAGTTCATCACCCTGGGAGGCTCCGGTGTTATTCGTGAAAAATAAGGACGGGAGCATGAGAATGTGTATAGACTACCGAGAGATGAAAAAGGCAACGGTGAAGAACAAGTACCCATTGCTGAGGATTGATGACCTATTCGATCAGCTGCAAGGTTCAAGCTATTTCTCAAAGATCGATCTTAGGTCAAGATATCATCAGTTGAAGGTAAGAAAGCAGGATATTGAGAAAACTGCATTTAGAACGAGATATGGACACTCCGAGTTCTTGGCTATGTCGTTTGGACTAACCAATGCTCCGGCAGCATTCATGGATTTGATGAACAGGGTTTGTAAACCATTCCTTGATAAATCCATGATCGTTTTCATAAATGACATTCTGATTTACTCAAAAGTACAGGAGGATCATGGCAAGCATCTATAAGAAGTATTGGAAGTGTTGAAGAGGGAGAATCTTTATGCAAAGTTCTCCAAATACGATTTTTGGATCCAAGAAGTCCAATTCATGGGTCATGTGGTTAACCAAGAATGGATAATGGTTGACCCAACAAAGATCAAAGTTGTGATGAAGTCGGGACAACCGAAAAGTCCCATAGAGATTCAAAGCTTTCTGGGATTAACTAGCTATTACCAAAGGTTTATCCAAGGCTTTTCTTCAATAGCTTCTCCATTGATAGCTTTGAACCACAAAGGAGCTACTTATACATGGAGAAGAATCCCGAAGAAGTATTCGAGAAGCTAAAGAAGAAATTACGTGAAGCACCAATTCTTTCTCTACCCGATGGAGTTGAAGACTTCACAATATACAACGATGCATCGACAGTCGGGTTTAGGATGTGTTCTAACTCAAAGAGAAAAGGTGATAGCATACGCATCTAGACAATTGAAAGAGCATGAAAAGAACTACCCCACTCATGATTTGGAGTTGGCAGTGGTAGTATTTGCTCTAAAGATATGGAGGCATTACCTCTATGGCACGAAGTGCAAGATTTGCACTAATCATAAGAGTCTCCAGTATCTCTTTAATAAAAAAGAATTGAATATGAGGCAACGATGCTGGATAGAGTTACTCAAGGACTACAACTGTGAGATACTTTACCACCCCGGTAAAGCAAACGTTCTCGCTGATTCTCTTAGTCAAAAAGTCAACCATGAAAAGAAAAGGCCAAGAGCGTTGAGAATAGAAGTTGTCTCGATGATTGTGGAAACTATCAGGAAATCTCAAGAAGAAAATGACCAAAAGGAAGAACGTTTGGGCAAAACATTAGTGTTCGGTACAAATAGTCAATGGCTGAGGGTATTCCAAGATCGAATTTGGGTACTTAAGATGGGAGGAATAAGAGAACTCCTAATGGAAGAAGCGCACAAGACCATGTACGCTATTCATCCCGGTAGCACTAAAATGTATAAGGACCTAAAACCGTACTAATGGTGGCCGACGATGAAACTCGATGTAGTGAAGTATGTGGTCGAGTGTGTGACATGTGCGAGAGTTAAGGCACAACATTAGAAACCGTTTGGGAGTTTAGAACCTTTACTTGTAACCATGGATAAATGGGAAGACCTCACCATGGATTTTGTGACTAAAATGCCCAGGACAAAGAACGGTCACGACATGATTTCGGTGGTCATGTTTCGTTTCACTAAGAGTGCAAACTTCATAGCAGCCAACGGGAGGTGGTCTATGGATAAGCTTGCAAATGCCAACGTAAAGGAGGTAGTAAGACTTCACGGTGTTCCTATTACAATTGTATCGGATCGTGATAGTCGTTTCACGTCAAGGTTCTGGAGAAGTCTACAAGAGGAACTGTGTACGAAATTGTGTTTAAGTACAACTTACCATCCACAGACTGATGGTCAGAGCGAAGGAATGATTCAAACACTTGAAGATATGCTAAGGGAATGTACCCTGGAGTTCCAGGGTAATTGGGACGAGCACTTACCTTTGGTAGAATTTTCCTACAATAACAGTTTCCACTCAAGCGTCAAGATGGCACCTTATCAAGCCGTGTATCGAGAGAAGTTTCATACTACATCTTGTTGGCTTGAGGCAGGAGAAAAATAGTTTATGGACCCCGAGATAGTCCATGAGATTGATGAGAAGTTGAAGGTGATTAGGGAAAGATTGTTAGCAGCCCAGGATTGTCAGAAGAGCTATTGTGACAAGAAAAGACGACCAATGACTTTTGAAGTTGGAGATTCTGTTTTGCTTAAATTCTCACCGTGGAAGGGACTTATAAGATTCAGAAAACGAAGGAAACTGAGTCCAAGGTTTATTGGACCGTTCAAAGTCCTTCGGAAGATTGGGAACCAAGCTTACAAGCTTGAATTACCCAAAGAACTAGATGGTATTTATACCACTTTCCATTTGTTTTATTTGAGGAAGTTCACGGGAGAAGTTCTCAACATAATTCCAATCTCAGAGTTAAGAATGGATGAGAATAAGAGGCTAATCGAAGAGCCCGCGGTAAAACTTGACCGTAAGACTAAGAAGTTACGATGCAAGATGGTCGATTTAGTGCTAGTCCGTTGGAAACATTCGAATGGGCCGAATCTCACTTGGGAAACAGAGAGTGAAAGGATGAGTCCCTATCCACATCTGTTTGTTGATGCATAATTTCGGGACAGAATCATCCTATGGGGGGAGAGAATTCTAATGTTTGTGTTTCGGGGCTAAGCATTAGTTGATGATGTAATAGTATAGGTCAACCAATGTATCCTATTTTAAATTAATAAAGATGAAATATTTGGGTATTATGTGAATTTATGTGCTTTATACTTAATTATAAAGGTAAAATAAATAAAAAAATCAAAATAAGCATCAAAATTAAAGTATCAGATAAACCCGATATCTTTAAATAAAGTTGTAGTGGTCGAAACAATGATTCCTAGGATATAAAGAACGGCGAAATCCGAGTTATAACGAAGAAGTTATGATCCGTCGAAGTTTCGCGACAGAACCAGATAGACACCGAGAAGCGTAAATAGTGAATTTACGATAAAGCGACATTTAGCCTTAGTGATCTAAACAAACATTGTAATATACGTTAAACTGAGAATATACAAAAAAATAACGCGCAAATCTGACTTCGTATGTGGAATACATGATTTTTGAAAGATTTAGCTTAGCAATGCACGACCCAAAACTCAAATTTTAGTTCAAGCGGTTTTTGGCTTACGCGAACTAAATGAGAGTTGAATATCTCATTAATAGGAACTCAACGGTAAAAATGCAAATGAAAATGGAGTCCGTATGAAGGAGTTACGAATTTTTCGCGGTCATTTAACAGTCTAATCTCCTCCTATTGTTAAATTTAAGATCAATCAAGAATTAGCCGACGGAGTCTAAATGAAAGTTAGATATTATGACCCTGCCTATGCTTGGATATAAAGAACATCGAAAACAGAACTTGTATGCGAGAGTTATCATTTTTCTAAGTCGGGAGGGTGCTGTGCGAGTTTGGGTGACATGGTGCGATCACAGTCGTTGCTTCCTCCCTAAGGCTAGCCCCCAGATTGTGACACGTGGCACATTAAACCCAACATAATTTTGAGTATGTTCAGCATAACACTTAGAAACCCATTACGCTCAGCGTAATTTTTTAGTATGCTTAGCGTACTCGGCGATGGCAGCCTATAAATAGAGGCGCAAATCTCCCATTTTCTTCACAACTCTCGACATCTTTCCTCCCAAATACCCCCAAACCATGATGCTTTTTCCTTAGCACCTCCAAGGTGTTAGAAGCAAGTCCCAGAGCACTAGGAAGCTCCGAGAAGAAGAGCTTTCGGCTCAGAACCTCTGCTTCGACGGAGCCTGGTTTTTGCGAAAAACTCGATGTAAGTGAGCTAAGCGTACCCTATCGTTAGTATATCTTACTTTTTAATATAGTAATGTTATTAGGACATTATAATAAGTATTTAGGGTATTATTATGGTTTATATAAGTGTCGCTATAATATCTTTTTAACCATTCGCAGTATGGGGAATCTAGTTTATAGTGCCGCATAAATATGAAGTATTTAATTTAAACTACATGCTATGTGTGCATATTGTCTGAATACTTGTTGTCTATGCTGATGAAAGATTTTTATACATGTTTTAAATGATTTAAACTGTATAAGTATTTTATATCTACAAAAATGTTGGGGTAAAACATGGGTAGATGTAATAGACGATGTGTAATAAAATAATGAAAGGCCTCGATGTTGTTGCTGTTGATTCTATCATCTAGCATTCTATGGATGACGACCAAGGACTCTTCGAGATAGTCCAGTGGAATGCTAGCAGGCTCGCAACTTGTAGGTGTTTGTGAACGATGTGTTCACCGGTGTACTCCATCCCCCTCATGGTTTCCTTAAGGAAATTTATTGCTGAGGAATCCCTTTAGCATTAGTGTCCATCTTGATGTTGCTTCTTAGTCTAGGTCCCTTATGATAGGTGTTTTAAGGACGTAATGTGAGGATAACGGGAACGGGTAATCTGGTTATTGTTGGTTGATGAAATTAATAAACTTATTTATTGTGGGTTGAAAACCCTATGTGCTCACCAGGTTGCCAAGGCTGACCCACTCGGTTTCTTGTATTACAGGTAGTGGTGCACGATCATAGATATGATGTTTGGGATGAGAGATTACGGATATAGGCTTATAGATATGAATAAATGTAGTAAGACTTATATTGTACTGTTTATTCTTTTGATCTATATCGAACATGACATCCCGAGGTTTTTAATGAAATACATTTCTACGAATATGCTTTGATAAGTGTTTACCATATTTTCTTATGGGAATAAATTCCGCAACACTTTTATTTAAAGTGTTACTCCGATTTTTAAACAAAGCATAAATAAAATCGATCTTTTCTGGTAGTGAAAATGGGGATGTCACAGAGGTGATACCTTCAGAATTGATTTAGTAGGAGTTGGTTCTGAAGTAGTAGTAGTGTCTTCTTCTGCATGCTAAATTGTAGCATCCTCTCATGTTTCCAGGATAGTTCTTGATTTTGAGACCTCCTTAGCAACCGAAGATGGAGATCTCAGGTTTTTAGCTTGCTTCTTGACTTTCTTTAGGGCTTTAACTGTTTCAGAAGTAGCAACTTTCGCTTTTCATTTTCCTCCCCTCTTTGGTTTGTTTCTGCCATCAATCATTTTACCTAAATCTTTCGGCACTCGACGAACACCAGGTGAAGGTAACTTCCGATATTCGTTCACAATCACATTGTCATGAGGAACCTTCACCAATCTTTCCTCTGGAATGAACCTGATAAATGTGAAATTCTTAGGGTTAGACATCACAAACGTAGTCGTTTGGAGTATCGGAATTGCAACTATGACAAAATCCTTTATCAATTTGACTTTGAAGCATTTCAAGGCACGAATAACCATTATTGACCAATAACGAGCACAAGTGATCTCGATGTGGCGAGTGGAAGAAACTATGCTTTGGATGAGTTGAGTCCATAGAATAGCACCATAATCCATATTGACACCATGAAAGAGACCATAAATAAGAGTATAGAAAAGCTTACTTGCAATGTTTGAACCTGCAACTTTTTCAGAACAGCTTTTGAACAGGAGAGTGAACCGTCCATTCCACATTGAAGGATGAAAGGGCTTCCTGAACTTTGACAATAAGGATATGTCACCGGTTTATCCCATCTGATAAAATATCTCGATTAGAGAAATGGAGGAAATCGATTAGGGATCCACGAGAGCTTCAGAAGAAGCAAGCTCTAAAAGTATGATGAAGTAGGGCTTGGTGATCGAGTTCTTGTAAGATGAAACCTTGAAGTGGATGATTTTGTTTGCCTTATTGTAGACTGCAGAGGAGTAAGACTTTGAGAGATGGACTAGTGGAATAGAGTCACCCATGGTTAATACTTGAGCCAATGGCGAGAACTTTAGGCATTCAATCATTGGCCTAGGACCTTCACTGTAATGCAATGAATCATGATCGATTATCAGATTCTGGTCAGGCTTCATGTTTAGCATGATGACGAAGGCTGATTGATCGGCAAACATATCAGTTTTTGATGATCCTACGATTGAAGCAACGAAGAAGACAATGAATAGTAGAGAGCGTTTAGGTTTTTTATCTTGAGGGTTTTGAATATTGTGTAAACAGTGAGAGAAAGTGAACCGTCCAAAACCCTTTTATACGGTTTGTTATGAGTGGTGAGGAAAAAGCATCGTTTGACATTCTTGTACCCTATAAAAGTAGCCTAGAAACTTGTGACAGCTCATCAATGGTGTCAGACGCCATGGTAAATGACATTCGTGAAGTCAGAAATTCAAAAACCGTGCCTGATTTGAAATCTTATCTCCAGGAAACAGTCGTTTTGGTATTGACACTTTCGGAATCATCATATATGACAATAACTTTGTGACCATAACCTGTTCTCTAAATAAAAGTAACCAATTGAAATTAGAACCAGAATTTGAAAAATCACAAGGATTTTTGTGTAAGAGTGTGTTGAATATAAAGAAATAAATCAAATTAAATTTGTCGGGTTCTGTGATGTCAAACAATATTAACATGTAAATCAGATGGATCCCTAGATACGATCTCTTCCTTTTGAGTCAAGAGAGACTCTGAAGTGCTTGTGTGGTATCCTTTTGAATTATAATCACCAATTTATTAAGAAACTATGAAAGGCTTCTTTTAATAGGCTTCATGGGTGGCTAAGCTTCAACCAGATTCTGAAACTTGACATAAGTTTGAAGATCTTAAAGAAGTACTTATTTGACCAGTGTAGCCATAAGAACAAGTAAGTATCATTTGGAAATTCTTTAAGTGACAGGATATGATGGAAATCTCAAAAAAAAAAAATCGGATCTAGTTGGGTAGAAATGTCTTGGGTCGAGAACATTTCATTAAGAATACTCAAAAAGAAAAATGAGATTTCAAACCTGTAAAGGTACAAACCATAAAGGTTTTATTCGTCAATTCCTTGATGAAAAAATCTAGAACATTTAATTGTTTGCTTTCAATACAGAAATAGGTTTCAGATTTTGGGTCTCACTCAAATTCGTGGTGATAACGATTTCAAGATCATAAACATAGATGATGTGTGACCATAAACCTCAATGGTAATTGCTCAGAGTCTTAAGGGTTACGTTTAATGAAAATGAAACTGATGGAGAAACTGTAGTTTACATCTGAAGAAGAAAATCTACCTCTGCTATAAATGAATGACAAAGTAGTTAACTCTTAACTCAATGTGAGAAGTGTAAGGTAGCTCGATGACTTATGTGAATTTATAACCTGATCAGGAAGAAACGACCGAAAGTTTCACTAAGGCTTCAAACATTGAGTCTATGAGGTTTGGGACAACATGCAACAAATGCTTCTAGGGACACTTAGCTTTTGGTATTTTTGATTTTTGAGAAAAATACTAAATTAAAATAAACCAAATATTTTTGAGATTTTTGAACTTCAAAAAAAAAAAAAAAAAAAAAAAAAAAAAAAAAAAAAAAAAACACTAAAACATAAAAGTAGTAAAGATAATTGAATTCAGAAACACAAATGAACAGTAACTTCCGAACAGTTCTGAAGCTCGGAACAAGTCGGAAGAGACTTAATGTACAAAGGATACAAATACATTCCGAAACCCCAATGAAACCATTCAGAAGCTCGAAACCATTCGAAACATGAACGTAAATTTCGATTATGAAGGATTCAGAAATGAGTCAGCTTCAATCATTCCTAACGCTTGTAAAATTCGATTGAACATAGTTTTAGGTAAGGCCTTTGTGAAGATGTCAGCCTACTATTCTGAGGATCTAACGAAATGAAGTGGTATCACAGTGTAATGTGATCCTTTATGAATGGTATCGCAGTGCAATGTGTTTTGTCTTTGAGTGTTGCATTGAACTATGGCAGATTATGATAGCACTTTCGAAATCACAATACAAGGGAATTCTCTTCATATTAATACCATAATCCCAAAGCTGGTTCTGAATCCAAAAAACTTAGGATGTACAGAATGTAACTGATATATATATTCAGCTTCTGCAATTAGCAAAGATACACATGTATGTTTCTTAGATTTCCAACTAACAAGTTTGCAATCCAGAAACTAACATCCCTCCGATGTACTTTTCTGATTAAGTCCACATCTTCCTAGGTTAGCATCAGAAAATGCTTGCACAAAGAATCCTAAATTCGATGGGTACCATAGTCCAAGAAAAGTAGCCCGCTTCAGATACCGAAAGATGTTCATAACGGCCAACATATGAGGTTCTTGAGGATTACCTTGAAATCAAGCCCAATAACACACAACAAACATAATTTAAGGTCTACTTGAAGTTAAATACAAAAATGACCCAATCATTTGATGATACAAGGTGATATCGGCTGCTGGTTTATCAAGAGCATGTGTGAGTTTTGTTCTGAACGCCATTGGAACTTTGACTTTAGAATCACCCACCATTCCGAATTTTGCCAGTAAGGTCTTTATGAAGGCTTCTTGATTAATGAAAATACCTTCTGAACATTGTCTTATATTCAAGCCAAGAAAAAAGTTAATTTTACCCATCGAACTCATTTCAAATTTAGTTTCCATTAGCTTTCAAAATTCAGCTTTTAAGTTGGGATTAGTAGATCCGAAAATCATGTCATCAATGTAATTCTGAACAATCAGCAGATGGTTACGATTCAGAGTTTCCTATCATGCCCTCGATGTTTGTAAGAGACCATATACTGCTTTATCCAGAACATAGCAATGATTCAGATATTTTTCATTCAAAAACCCAGTTGGTTGTTCAACATAGACGGTTTCTTCCAGTTCACTATTCAAAAATGCACGCTTCACATTCATTTGATATACATCAAATTTTGTGTGAGGTGCATAGGCGAGAAAAATCTGAACATATTTCAGTCTAACATCGGCGCAAATGTCTTCTCGTATTCGATTCCATCTTCGTGACAATACCCTTTAACTACCAATCTTACCTTGTTTCGAATTACATTTCCCTCTTTATCCATCTTGTTCCTAAATACCCATTTCATTCTGACAACAGAAGCATCCTTCAGAGTTAGAATCAATCTCCGTACTTTATTTCGTTCAAATTCTTTGTATTCTTTCTGCATTTCTTTAACCCAATCTTCATGATCAAAAGCAATTTTCTCAATTTTAGGCTCTATTTTAGAAATGAAAGAATTAAACATGCAAAATTCCAAATTTGAAAACAATGCAGTTTGTTTCGGTTTTTGTTGAGCCCTTGTAAGAACTCTTGAAGATGTGTTTCCGATCACTTGAGATTGCGGATGATCTTTAGTCCATTTGGACATGGGAGGATAATTCTGATCATATGTGGGATCTATTTCAGCATACACTTGAGATTGTCCTTGGCCTTTGATTATGAGGAAATGGCTTCCTTAGGCTCATCAAACAAATTTAGAAATTCATCATATAAATTTATAAGAGGAATTGTCATGGAATTTGTTGACGGAAATATTACCCCAGACCGACAATCTTCTTTCTGATATCTCTTCATGTAGTTGTCATCAAAGGTGAGATAGTAGGTTTCTTTAATTTTTCTTGATTTCTTATTTGGAACTGTATATACCTTTGGAGTTAAAGAATAACCAATAAAAATTCCTTCGTCTGCCTTCACATCGAATTTGTTCTGATGTTCTTTAGAGTTGAAAAGAAAGCACCTGGAACCAAACACATGAAATAATTTAGCATTAGGTTTCCTACTGTTTAAAATCTCATAAGGAGTAATCAAAAATATCTTGTGAACATAGGAACGGTTCATTGTGAAGAAAGCAATTGCAATAGTCTCAGCCCAAAAATATAGATAAAGATTTGTAAATGATAACATCGTCCTTGTAGCTTCGCAAAGAGAGTGGTTTTGTCTTTTAACTACACCATTCTTCTGTGGAGTGTAGGGCGAAGAGAAATTGTGATCAATCCCTCTTCTAGTTAAGAATTCTTCAAATGCTTGGTTTTTGAATTCCGAACCGTTTTCACTACTAATTTTCCAAACAAGCTTTCATAATGAATCTCAACCCACTTGATGAAATCTATCATCTTCGGAGTGGCATCTAATTTCTGTGTAAGAAAGAACACCTATGTAAATCTAGAAAAATCATCAACAATAACCAGAACATATTTTTTAACACAATACTTTTGATGGATGATGGACCACATAGATCAATTTGCAATAATTCCAGTGGGTCAATGATTTTGGTATTGATGATGGTTGAGTGACTCTTCCTGCTTTATTTTTCGAGCTCACAGGCAACACATAAATGTTCCTTCTCAAATTGCAGCAGAGGTAGACCATAAAGAAAATCACCAATGACAAGCTTGTTTATATCCTTGAAGTTCGGATGGGAAAGCCTTCTATGCCATAGCCAACTATCATCCGAAGCTTTCGTAAGCAAGAAAATAGATGGCTTCCCTTTGATTGGATTCGAATTCAGAGGATACATCTCTCCCTTCCTTTTGGACTTTAGAAGCACTTCCTTAGATTTATTTTCAATTATCTCCAAACCATCTTCATCAAACGATACCTTTAGTCTTGTACCTACAACTAATTGCGAAACACTTATTAGATTGTGTCGAGGCCCTCGACATATGCTACCTTACAAATATAGAATTTGCCATTCGTAATCATTCCCTATCCTTTTATCTCTCTAGTGGCGTTGTGTCCAAACTTCACTCTACCACCATACTTTAAAGATATAAGCTTGGTAACTCTTTTCTTCTCCTAGTCATGTGACAAGAACAGCCGCTATCGATATACAATTCTGAATCATACTATACGTCATGCATAACCTGCAAAAATTAGATAGAATTAGGAACCGAAACCATGATGGGTCCTTGTGAGGATTTGATTTGAATAGGAAATATCTTAGTTTTATCAACCCAAAATGATTTTATTTTCAAAACATGATTCTTCCCATTATCGATTTTGAAAGCTTCCACTTTGTTATCATAAAGATTAATTTCAACAAAATCATATTTTCGTTGAATATATTCTTTGATTTTAGTGCCATTCCTTTTGAAAATGCTTTTTCCTTCTTTTTCAAATTTGCTTCGTTTTACTTATCCGAACCAAACGATTGCGGCTTAAAGCTAAGAGCCAAGAAAGATGCCTGCTTTGGCATAGGGATCCTCTGTTTTCTTTATGCCTAGTGGGCTTGTGATTTCCGTGAGAGTAATCTTTGGTTCCGAAACAACTTTACTTTTACCCTTAAAATATTTAGAGTTGTTGAGAGGTTTTGAAAACTGTGTTTGTGGAGAACACTTTGATTTTGGCTTTTCAATTTGTTTTGAAACTTGTGATTTTGGAGAAAATTTTGAATTTGATTTCGGAATGTGAGAAGAATCCACTTTTTGATTAGAAGATCGTTCTGAATTGTCATAACTTTGATTTGAATTCTTACTTTTCCAAAAACGCTTTCTTTCTTTCAAATTCTTCCTATATCTAGCATTCATGTGTCTTTTCTTAGCAATATGTTCTTCAGCAAACTTATGAATGTTAGATTTCCGTTTTTCTTTTCTGATAGGTGTTTCGTGCTGTTCTGAAGAGGTCTCACTTGAAACATCTTTTGGGCCACTAGGCCCTGCCTTATCGTAACAAAGGTCCACACGATTCAATGGTTCTGAAACATATTTTCCTTTTGTTTTCAAGGAGGTCATTTCAGAAAGACCTTTTGTTTTTCCTCCACATTGTCTATTGGCGTGGACCAAAAGAATTCATCACATCCATTCGCATTATCATTATCAACCAGGGATGTTAGTTCTGAAGTATCATTTTTGTTTAGTCCTATTTTAACAAAAACCTGATTTGGTACACTTTGGACCTTAGGAAAAACAGTTGTCTTTTCTATCAAAATGTTAGAACCTTTGTTTTCAACTATTCGAACAAATTTGATTGTGTTTTTAGAAATTAAATTTTTTTAGGTTCATCAACATTTTGCACAAAATGGAACAATCATTTTCATCCTCTATAGAAATTTCACTAATATCACATTCATCAAATTCACAAACATTTTCGGAATTAAAAGTATTTTCTGAATTCAATTTCTTGCATAATGAGTTAAATTTTTCCATAGTATTGATAGTTCTTATTTATAAGTACATAATAATGACTTGTGACTATCAATATAAGTTACACTGAAAGAATTAGAGTGTAGCTTAACTTAAAGAGTTTTCTTCTAACCAATGTCCGGAAATCGCACTGGTAGAGTTCCGACGTGATAGCTACTGGATGTTGGGCTTCTACAGATCATTGAAGTGACTAAAATACCCTAAATACTAAGGATAATTTGGACCAAAGTTGAGAGAATTCGAGAAAGAAAGAATTCGAGGTGTAGGAAGAAGAATGAAAAAATGTTGCAATTTATAGGTTGGATCTAGCACTTACGCACCGCACACACGGTTGATGTTCTTGGTCTGGTACGGTGCCACATGTCGGATTCTGTCTGGTGCTTCATGGCCTCTTCTGGAAGCATGCGCGTTGCACATGTGCACACACGCCTGCTGATTTTCTAATTTTCAAAATTGTGTATCTTCTACATGCAAGCTCTGTTTTTTATGTTTTTTATATCCACGTATAGCTATTGATGGGATCTAGAACTTTCGTTTAGACTATATCGGCTAAGATGTAATTTATTTATTTTATGCAGACATACACTGTTAAAGCCCGTATAAAATGCATAACTTTTTCATCTGGCGTCCGTTTTCAATTGTCTTTATATCGTTAAATGCACATTAACGGGATCTTGAATTCTCATTTAAATCATTATGCTAAAAATTGACCGATCTAAAATTCAACTTCCGTTTCTGCATTGTTGCGTTGAAACTTTGAAAAATCATAACTTTCTCTCACGAAATTATATTTCGACATTCTCTATATGCATCCTCACAGTTTGACGACTATTATAAATTTAATTTAGACCACTAAGTCTAAAAAGTAATTTTTCAAAAATTTAATTTTTACAACGCATAGTGCGGTGCAAGTGAATCGAAAGTTCGATGACACATAACTTCTTCACACGAATTTGCATTTCAGCGTTCTTTATATTTTCGGAATTCTTATTACGAATACTTCATCTTTCATCAAGGATATCCAACCTATTTATTATTCTATTTTAGATGCGTATTTTATTTATATTTTAGTATATCGTTTTATGCACGTATATTACATATAATTACATATGAGTCACATAGTACTCAAATAATTTACTTAATTTATTTCATAAACGGTTAAAACTACTGAGAAACACAGACGTTACATATGACATACTTAAATGAATTGCAGAGTAAATTTAAAAACAAAATAAATAAGTTGTATGTATATCCATATTCACATTATTTTTTAAATGTGCATATGCACAAAAAATATTTATATGCATCAAAAAATGTTTTTTTTTTTTTAAAAAGTTTAAATATTATTTTGGAAATATATAGAAAATACTCGGTGAATATTATTTTTCTAAAATAATATTTTTAAAATGATTTTTTTAAATATATTTTTGATGGATATTCATTTTTGTGTGTGTATATGCACCTTTAAACAAACATATGCATATACATATGAAAACAAGTTTTTTTAGAAAAAATTAATTAATTCACAATCTCAAATAGTTCACCATTGAACTCTTTTTTCTCTCTTTTCTCTCTCTTTCTTTCTCTCTCTCTCTCTCTCTATATATATATATATATATATATATATATATATATATATATATATATATATATATATATATATATATATATATATATATATATATATATATATATATAGAGAGAGAGAGAGAGAGAGAGAGAGAGAGAGGATAAGATTAAATCTTGGAGAAGTATGGAAGTATTGCAGAGACCATACATAATCAACCATACCATGAGGCATGAGTTTCAACATCAAATTGGTGGGAGCCGTTATCGTAGCATGTCATGTTCAAGTGCTGAAAAGTTAAAAAGGTTGTTAATAAACACACACAAGTGGCCATCCATCCCATCCAAGTTGATCAACATGACACATATACAGTTTGAAAACCAGAGTCTATTTTGTGTGTTTTTCGCATTATGTTGGTAGTAATTGTGATGTATTTTGGGCAAAATTTTCAATGTAATTATTATACTAAGCGAATAAATCAAGTGGTTCCCCATTCTTCTTTTTAAGAGTAAGTAAAAAGATTGTACTCTAGAGTTTTTTAGGATTACATATGTCAAAATAAATAAATGATAGACAAAAATACTAGAAACACCGTGACGGTTTTTTAGTTTTTGATCTTTAATGTCATTTATAGTTGTGTCAACTGATTACATAATAATAATAATAATAATAATAATAATAATAATAATAATAATAATAATAATAATAATAAACGACATGAGACGAAATTTAAAAGAAATCGAGATTCAAAATTCTTGTCATGTTCGTGTTAAGTGTGAAAAAACCGACTTTTGTCGTGTCTTGTTCGGGTTCAAAATTGACACAATTTAGCGGGTGTTTGTCGTATTTTTTTTGTGTTTGTCATGTTATATATGATTAAGTATGAATTAAATAAACTAATAATTATATGATGATATGTTTGTCGTCTCGTATCGTCTTTGTCGTGTTTTAATAGGCTCGTTTTTCGTATAAATGAAAATAAACACGACATCATGTTGTATCGTATTTGTATTATACAAAACTTTATCATGTCGTATTATGTTGTGTTAGATAAAATCATAACACGATTGTTTGATTTAACACCTTTTCTTATACGGTATCTTCATGACACCGGTCTTATTCAAGTATTGATGGTCTCTATATATCTTAAATGTATGTATATATAATTTATATAGTGTATTTATCAATTTCATTTATTTTTTTTGTTGATACAATTGCATATCATATGATATTTATGTAAGACGGTAGTAAACAACATATAGAATTGACCTTTTGAAAGAGATAGTCATGTGATGGGCGGGTCTAACAACAAAAAGGTGAATCAACTCCCTTATATCAAACTTCAACTTGTGTTTAAACTTACACCACATGGTTGGGAAGAAAAAGGGGGAAACATGGAAGGTGAACCAAAATCGATATACAACAATAATCTCATTTAACTACTTTATTTCTTTGATTTTCTTCACGGGTTCAAGATTTTAAAAATGAATACTTAATATTGTTTTAATGATTTTTTGATCTATACAATTATTTAATGATTTTTTGATCTATACAATTATTTTTCTTATTAGAAAAAAATAAACTAATACCTTATGCTTGTATCACAAGTTTAAAATTTTCTTTAAACCCGATCAAAGACACTTGGACCTACATATATTTGTTTCTACCTTTGCCAATGTGATATTTTATATAACCAAATTCATTGTCTTCTAGAAACATCACCATCCTAAAGAAGAACCACCACCTATCTCCATGCTTACATGCACAAGAAAAGTTGCACCCACCATCACGTTTCTTCCCAATATTCCAACAACTAACTCACTAAAAAATTCCATTTTTATATGACGCATATATTACAAAAGTTTATGTATCATTTTGTATCTTCTATTTCTTTTAAGCGGCTGACTTCTATAAAAAAGAAATCAAATAATTTTCTATTTTTTTCTCTTATCCGTCTTCTTTCTCATTAAATAAAAATAAATGTCACAATAAGGAAAAAGATTAAAAAGAGAATTAATGGATTTGACATGAAATAAGTTTTCAGTAAGAAAATTAATAGGAAATATATATATATATATATATATATATATATATATATATATATATATATATATATATATATATATATATATATTTAAGTTTTCTTTATAAAATACTATCAAACAATTAGTTGAAAAACAAGAAACTTACAAATTAATCGCCAATATAGGACATTGCACCCAGTTAATTTAAAAGAATTTCAGTCTATAAAATCTACAACCAACTGAATTAGACGGTAAAAAACAGCATTCTCCAAAATCATATTTTTATAAAACTCTTTATTCACAATATTATAGTTGTCATGTAAACTGCTTCTCAAGCTATCTTTTGGTGGTCGGAAGATTACATGAATCTATCCAAGCACACAATTTCGACACAGGAAGGAAATTCGACAGAAACAAATCAATAAATTTAAAAGTCATAATTTTGGATTTTGGAAGATGTAGATTAAATATTATTTCAACTAGAAAAAGTTACACCTACCCTTGAATAAAAGAAAACTAGAAGTTATGAAACAAAAGGATTACTATATGTAAGATAGAGAACCTCTTGGTCTGACAAAATTTTCATTGGTGAAGAAAGTTATGAAACATTGTAAATGAGAAAAAAATGTTTGGGATGATGAATAAATTATCTTGACATGTATGAAAAAACTTAAGCGGTGAACAAATTATTTTTATTTAGACGGTTAATAAATAACAAGGTTGTAAATAATGTTCGTGTAACTTGGCGACATTTTCAAGCCTCAAAGCTTTTAGGAGCCATGGCGCCTTATATCGTTTGTAAGGTGTGACTTAATGTGGAAATTTTGTGTATAATTAATAATTCTAAACATATTTTCTATTATAATTCATTTTTATATACATAAATTATTTCAGGCGACATTTTGTTAAAGCGTGTCGGCAGGTATAAGCTTTGGAGCAATTGCACATCATGACGAGTTTTTTAGAACCTTGGTAAATACAAAGATGTAAGAAGAGAGCTCGGTGATATATCATGCAGCGAGCTTAATTCAATAATATTAGGCTGGTATGCATTGAGATTTAACTTAAAGAGGAATTCCAGGTATTGATCCAAAACAATCACAATAGTTAGTAGTTCGTTTGGAACCATTAAACTTAGAGGGATTCATGATTTGATCCTCGATGAGGATATTCATAGAAGAAAATTAAAGAAGTTCCAACATTATGCTTAATACATAATCGAAGTGGTGAAGGTACGCAATAAGGGGTAATGATAGAGGAAAATCATAGTCAAGGAAAAGAGGGAAATCCAAGTGTAAAAGGTACATCACCAGTTTGAATTTCAAAGATATTTGATAATTAAAAAATCAATGCAGAAAGCATTTGTCAATAAGTGCAAGATGGGAGTCAATATGGATTCTAATTTTGATGATACCTTTATTTTTTTGTATAAAGAGTTAGATTAAATCCTAGATTATGGGTATACGAGCTACATTTCATGCAAGCCATTATCAAGAAGCATAGCAAAATTTCAAGCATTATAATTATATAGTAAGATTTGCATATAGCAAGAACCTAGATATCATTGGTGTTGGAGATGATTTTCTTAATAGAACTTTGGGTTAAATAATGGACACTAAAAAATGTCAAGTATATTTCAGATATGAAAAGGAAGTTGATATTGATAGGGAAGGTAGATGACAAAATACATCGCGTTGATTTTGGTAATCACTAATGCAAGATTATAAAAAGGAAATTTGTAGTTTACCAAAGGAAAAAGTGTGGAACTTTGTATGTGGTTGAAGTTTCATCAGATGAGGTGAACTCATTAGTTGAAGATTCAGGGGCTTCTACTTTTCGACACCAATGATTTAGACATATGAGTGAGAATGGAATAAATATATTGACTTCTAAAAGAAAATTTAATCCATGAGAAGTTTGAAAATGAGATTTTATGAGCCACATGTTCTTGGAAAACAAAATAACGTTTCCCTTTTTGAAGATAGGGCAAGCATTGAAAGTTGAGAAGCTAGAACTCACACATTTAGATGTCTACGAACCTAGATCGTTTCTTCAGAATGTGGGTCTTAGTATTATGTTACCTACCTTCATAAATTACTTAATATGGAAGGTATGAGTTTATTTTCATAAAAATAAATCTGAGTACCTTTAAGAATTTGAAGGTTGTTGTTTAGAATGAAAAAAATATCAAGATCAAGTGCTTAAAATATGATAATATGGCGAGTACAACATCAAGGATTTTAATGATTATTGTGTTGAAAAGGTGATCAAAATGTTAAAGGAAGTTCTAGAAACACATCAACATAATGTAATTTTGAAGAGCATGAGCGTTATAGAATGAAAGGGAAAAGATCATCAGATTACATGCATTACTATTAAAGATGATATTGTAATATGCAGTCAACACTGCAACCTACTTACTAAAGTACCGACCCCTAATCCTCATGTGGTTTTAAATTACAGAAGATGAATGGTGACGTCGAGAGATAATCCATTGCTCACCTAAAGGTTTTTGGAGGTGTCTCTTACACTTAGCTAAGGATATGGAAGGAGAAAAGCTAACGGTGAAGACATTGAAGTGTTTCTTTCTTGGCTATAATTAAATGAAAATAAGTACCTACTTTAGGATAACCATAACAAATGTTTATCAAAAGTCAAGAAGTGACATTTAATAAGAATATGCTTTATAAATACAATATCATTAAAGCTTAGAGTCGATGCAACAGACCTGATGGCAATACCCAAGTGGTGTTAGATTGGGATTTCGAATGAAGACATTGTGAAGGATTCCAATACCTCACATATAAGTGAGAAGGTTTGGGAAGCAGTTGAAGCACATATGTGTCTACTGAAGTTGGAGTAAGTGGGGTCAAAGTTTTAGATGAAGACAAAAAAGTTGAAGAGATTGTGATAAAAGTTACTAAGGACCACAACTTTAAGGAGTCTTCGAAAGATCAACTCATGAAATGAGACCTCAAGTTCTACACCAGCTGACAAGCACTAGAGCTCTTTAAAGTTCTGATGGAGAAGTTGAAAATTGTTAAGAATCAAAAATAATCTCAAGATAAGATGCTTAAAATATGATAACAGGGACGCGTAAAAAGACAAGGAGTTTGTTGATTATTGTGTTAAAATGGGATAATAATGTTGAAGAAAATTCTAGTAAAAACTCAACAAAAGGTGGTGCCCTCCCTCTTTGAGGTCAAGGGTTCAAGTCCCGTCGTGGACATAGGTGGAATAGGTGTTGTTAGCTTAGGAGTAGATTAGATTTGCCGGTTCAAAAAAAAGAAAAAAAAAAGAAAGAAAGGACATATAATATTGAATGAAAAGGAGAAAAGATAAGGTATGAGTTTATATACTTCAAAATAAATCTCACTACCTTGAATAACTAGAATGTTATTGAGATGAAAAATAATCTCAAGATAAGGTGCTTAAAATATGATAACAGGGACTAGTAAAAAAGACTAGCAGTTTGTTGATTATTATGTTAAAATAGGGATAATAATGTTGAAGAAAATGCTAGAAACACCTCAACAAAATGTAATTGAGGAAATTACGTATAATATTGAATGAAAGGGAGAAAAGAATGAGATTACATGTAGGATTGTCATAGATATTCTTGGCAAAGGCAACCGCCACTACAATAATAAACATAATAAACATAGGAGCCTTAACCCTCTAGGATTCAAAATTATAGAAGAGGAATGGTAAATTTGATAAATACCTCCTTGACCACCTAAAGGTCTTTTATGTGTCTCTTGTTGGTTTTTTATTCAAAATTAGTTTAAAAAACATAAGATTTTAGCAATTGAAGACTTTAATATTTTGAACAATTATAAACCAATTATAACCAACCATGGATCTTATTGAAAAGTTTTTTAAAGAAACATCAACCAAATAGGAAGAAGAAGAAAACAACCTTGGTAGACTTTGAATCCTTGAGGGAGGTTAGGAAGTGGATGAAGAATGAATGAACCTTCGAGACACCAACAATAATTTAATAGATTTAAGATGGTAGTCTTGTAAAAATCTTAAGATCTTAAGCTTTAAATTCATAACCAAAGTATAAACTTAAAGAGAGTAAAAGGGAAGTAAAAAATCCTCTAACACATTCGCAAGAAAAGAAAGACAGTGAGAGAGAGAGAGAGAGAGAGAGAGAGAGAGAGAGAGAGAGAGAGAGAGAGAGAGAGAGAGAGAGGAAGAGAGAGAGAGAGAGAGAGAGAGAGAGAGAAAGAGAGAGAGAGAGAGAGAGAATGTGTGTGTGTGTATGTGAGCATTCAAGTTTTTTTTGCATGAAAAATACTACAAGGAGATCCTTTTATGCACTCTCTTAAAGCCATAACAAGACACATGAGTTCATAACCAATTAAGCACTCATGTCATTAAAGGAGCTTGTCCCCTATGATTGAAAGTCAAACCTTACTTTTGATTAAACAAATCAAAAGACATTGTATTTTGTTCCCTATCATCTTTTATTAAAAAAAAAGGAAGATATAATTTTTATAAATTTTGTAAACCCTTTTGTAAAGTATAAACTTTGGCTTTTGGAAAATAGACAAAAGTCTTTGTAACAATCCATTTTTATTACATTTGTAGATTGTAATATAAACCATTTATTATGAAATATGAAGTAGAAATATACATTTATTTTGATTCAAAATAATCATCATATAAATGTAGAAAAGGTCGATACGATTTATGTAGATATATAGAGTGCTTAAATCTGACTTCATACGGAGAAGTTATGCTTCTTTGAAGTTTCACGATTTAACCAACAGCATATCGAAAAAAGTGAATTTTAGATAGTTTGTTATTAGCCTAAGCAATCTAAACATAATCCACATAATTCATAAAACCAAGAGCATGCATATAAAGAATGTCCAAAACTGACTTTGTATGTGGAAGTTATGATTTTTAGAAGTTTCAATACAATAGTGTGCAACACAGAAAACGAAATTAAGACCGGTCGATAGTTAGGTAAAACAATCTAAACAAGAGTTGAAGATCTCGTTGATATGATTTCATCAATATAAAGACAGTCGAGAATGGAGTCCGTATGCAAGAGTTATAAATTGTACATGGTCATCAACAATGTAATCTTCATTGACTATTAAATTTAATATCGGACGAGAATTAGCCAATAGAGTCTAAATGAAAGTCGACGTTGATAGCTACATGTGGAGATAAAAAAACGTCCAAAATGGAGCTCGTATGAGAGAGATGAGGTTTTTAGAAGACCATCAAGTTTACCCGGTTTGGGAGGGCCAGAGAGCGACACATTGTAGGCCAAGGTCCACCCAACCAACCTGTAACAACCCGAAATTTGTTCGTCGCCAAAACCCGTTCTACCCGGAAAGTCGCCGTTATCGGATTCGTTCCGTTTTCTCTTTGGAGTTAATCGTATAAACATATATGTCTATTTTATTCTAATGAGTGTCTAAATCACTCAGGAACTTATGTTATTAGCCCAAAAACATTTATTTCATGAGTTTTTATAATGTTCCCGTCGGGTGACGGAAACTCAATCGGGTGCGACCAAAAGCCGCGTTTAGCGTCGGTATCGGGTAGAATTCCACCGCGTGCAAATTTTAGGAACTATATAAACGTGTTTCAGCTTTCATTTGAAGCTTTTCCTTCTCTCACTACTCTCTCTCTAACCTCTCTCCAAAAATCCAAAGATTAAGGGTCCAAAACTCAATTTTAAGGCTTCAAATCCTTAAGGTACCTTCCTAGCTTCAATCTATAGCATGTTTAGCTTCCAAATTAGACACTAAATCATGAAATGGGACACAATGTATGAGTTTACGGCCCAGGAAGATGCCTAGGCCGTAAACACCAAAAATGATGGGTTTTCAGCCCTTAAACCCCTCCTTGACTAGTTTGGACTTTAGATATGGCTATGGTACTTCAAGATATGGACTCTAAACATGTAAAACTTGAATTTTGTGATGTTTGAAGGAGTTTACGGCCAAGGATCATTCTTGGGCCGTAAACTCATATAATTAGGGTTTTCATGCCCTTAAACCCTTCCAAATCACTTCTATGGCCTAGATATGAATTATAGGACCTTGATTCTAGCATTTGGACACTTGAAACATGAATTTTGGGGGATTTAGATGAGTTCACAGCCAAGGAGAGTGCTTGGGCCGTAAACTCCCCAAAACTTGGCATAAATCCAATTCTAAGGTGTTAGAAAGCCATCCAACACCACCAAAAGCCTTGGAATAAATCAAGGGACCAACCAAAAATACTTTGAGGGCCTAAAACACATCATTCATGGGATTTCTAAGGGTTTACGGCCAAGACTTGTTCTTGGGCCGTAAACTCCAAAATTCTTGGTGTTAGAATGCAAACTAAACACCCCTAAGGCCCTTAGATGAATTTTAGAAGTCCTTTCATGCAAGTTTTAGACCTTGAAACTCCTTGAAGCACCGTATAGAAGAGTTTACGGCCATGAGGGGGGTCTCATGGGCCGTAAACTCCATAAACACCCCAAAAGTCCCTTGCAAACTCATGATAGGCCTTGGATAAATTCTACCAATCACATGTGATTTGTTCTAGCACCATTTAACATCATTTTCTTGGGTAAATAGGGGTTTACGGCCTTGGAGCCATGCTAGGCTGTAAACTCCCATAAAGGGGGTCTATTTGATGTTTTGTAATCATTCCAAGTCCTTAAACCAAGTTTAGAAATTATCCCCTAAGTGTTAGAAGTCCAAATTGCACCATAAACCACCCATCATGAGTTTACGGCCGTAAACTCATGGGGATGGGTGTTTTGGCCGTAAAATCCCTAAAGGGGGGTGTTCCTTTGATGTCCAAACTCATTTCCCAAGTCCCTTGTATCATTCATGTCCCTAAACGCCACCCGGGTCCTTCCAAACACTTGTATCGGAGTGTTATCGCGACTTGAAGCATTTGTCCCTATCCAACAATCAATCTAAGTCCTAATTAGATACAAATGTGTATCTTTACATGATAATTAGGAACCTCGTGTGTTTACAAGTTCCGGATCAACTCTTAGCATCCAAACCGTCTCGTATCTCGTCCGGTGAGTTCATACCCCTACGGCTTTTTCACTGTTTTCAATGTTTTCAGGGGGGGAATACAAGCAAACTATAACTGTTTTCCAATCACAACATTGATGTGTTTCAAACAATATCTGACAAACCTATAAACTCTTTTACTCCTTATGTATTATGCCACTACTAGAAAAACAGCCTTTTACGACGCTCATTGCGCGTCGTAAAAGGCTCAGACGATGCGCAAATGCGCGTCAAGGAAGGCCATGTCATAAAGAGAGACGACGTGCTTTTGCGCGTCATCTACAGACGACGCGCATTTACGACGTGCAATTACGACGCGCGTTTAAGACACGCAATGCGTATCAAGGAAGGCCCTGTCATAAAGGAAGACGACACGCGTGTTAATGACACGCAATGCGTATCAAGAAAGGCCCTGTCAAGAAAGGACATGTCATAAATGAAGACGATACACATTTTTGCGTATCGTAATTTTAAATTTAAAAAAAAAAATTATTTATAGATTTACTGATTTTCAAATTAAATTTTCATTTCATGTCTCACAATACAAAAAATACAATATATTGCACAAAATTTAATGTCATATAAATAATCATTCCAATAATAGACAAATGTAACATTTCAACATTTTTTTATATAATTAACTAAATTGTTCGCCAAATTTCCTAAACTACCAACATACTTTTCTATGAAGAGCATTAACACTATTCTTTTCCATCAAAAACTTCAAACATGCATAATTAAATTAATGTTTAATCAGCTACAGGTCAATAAGGTAGATTTAAACAAAAGATTTTCATAATAGTAAGATTTTACTTACCACTGTTGTTAATGACATTGAAAGAAGCAGCCCAACAAACACCCCCTCAGAAGGATTACTACCACATAATTGTTGATATTCGATACTTTGTTACTAAATGAAACCAAAAACAAAGTTAAAAAGTAAACAAAATCAGAAGGTTTTAGTCAAACTTATAGAGGCTGTATTTCCAAATATTACTACATGACATTGATTGAACCATCTGCAGATTTACCATTTTGTCCCTATGAGATTCACTACTGAACACATTCTACAGTTTGTAAACTATATATATATATATATATATATATATATATATATATATATATATATATATATATATATATATAATCATTGTGAAAAGCAAGAAATTAGAAGTGGAATGTGATTGCATACCATCAAACTGTATAAAACACAAACAAATTAACCACTGCACATGTTAAATGAAAAAAGTAAAGCATATGATAGTAAGCAATTTAAAAAAATAGGAAAAACCTACCTGAGATTGAGAAAGAAAGGTTTGGTTCTGCTTCTTAGGTATTATTATAATGGATGAGCGGAGAGACATATATGATTCTGGTTATCCAAACATAATGGGCTCATTTTTTGGGTTGGACAAAAGAAAAGATTGCAATCTTTTTTGTCTGGTCTCAATGGACGTCAAAGTAGTACAAGTAAGCTAACTTCTGTTAATTATTATTTATTAGGTGAGGTCCAGTCTTGGACCATCTGTTGTACCATACATACAAAAATTACATATTATCCACAAATACATATTTATATATTTCAATTTTTATTATCATTAACACAATCTACTTTGAGCTTTTTGTTTTTCTTATTCATCTTTAGCATTGTAAATTCAACATCTTATTAGGACCTAAATGTTTTCCATTTGGATGACATTGTGGTAAAAATTTTAAAGTAAAAAATTATAACACAAAGGAACGAAAGTAGGATGCTATAATAAAAATACATCATCATATATGCTATTTTTTTTTGTTCAAAAAACAATTTAAGAGGTTATAAACATCTGGTAAAGGTATGCTAGATCAACCCATTGGACCTACTTTTTTAGGTATATCTATCAATAAAATATGAGTATAAAAAACAATTCATTTGGTGCTAGTAAACAAGACAAGACACTCTTTAAAATGATATATCTAAAGAAATTATAAAAGCAAAAGCATACCTGATGAGATGCATTAATTCTTGGCGCATCCCACCAAAGTTTGAACTGCTTCCGGCCACAATCACTGCTTTCTTAATATTTCCCACCTGATTGGTTAGTGGTTACATACCACACATAGAAAATAAGACTCATATCTATATTTACCAAAGTAATAAATTAAAAGATTTGTATTGTACCTGAATCGGAGCAGTAGTGGTCCACTTCCTTCGCTTTTCAAGTTCCACTTGTTTTATACCATACAAAGAAGGGTCTCTAGCAGCTACAAAAATAGTCTTTTCCAGCTCATCCACCTTCCCTATCACAAAAATTCATTTTCAGAACTCAAAACTGATTTCATCTTTCTTAATTTGTCTTGTATTTCAGATACATACCTGCCATTCAATGCTCTCGCAATTGGAAAGGAGTTCCTTTCTCAGCCAGGATTGCTCCCCGCTGACGCGTTCCCATTCATGAAAGCTGCCCTGGAGGCTATCAATCAAAAAATAAATGATTATAAGATGATAAAACACTAACATACTTTCCCTGTACCAGGAGGATCGTAGAGAAGAACAGCAGAGGGCTTACGTAGCCCAGATGAAAACAAATCTTTATGCAGAAAGGGGAGTTGTAAATGCATTACCAATATGTCACAACTTATGCCAAAGCTTACAACAACCAACTGGAATTCAAGATTCCATTCCTATGTAGTATGTACCTGAACTGTATAAAGAATAGATTTTTTCACATCTTCCAGCTCACCAACATCCTCCCACTTAACATTAGCGACCTACACACACATACACAAATCAAACTTATTACCCTGTAGAATAGATGTAATGCCACCAACCATTTTTTATTTTACACACCTTGGGATTCCCCAAAGCCGATGCATTCCTTTTGTTTGACCGCTCCAAAGCTTTGACCATGAATTCTTTGTTGTCACCCAACTTCTCAAAGCTACTGCCATTAATATGAATCAAACTTGAACTAGCATCAGCAACTAAAGCCCTAATATCCCTTGGCATGAAACCAAAAGTCTGTCCAAACATATCTTTTACAACATCCTCTTTACAAGTCTGCAAGGAGCATACATCATTCTTTAGATTTTAAGATAAATATATGTATACAGTAAAATGTTCTTATTCTTATTCTTACTTACATATGGAACCAATTTAGGGATAAGGTGAAGTGACTGGGATAGCATTTCCACTCTCTGGTCTTCGGTCAAACCTCCCATTTTCGTTTCATGGCTGAAACAACGCCTAATTGTAGGTGGCAACCCTTCAGAGTTATCAGCAGCTGCAACTAGCAGCACAAGATGGGTATTAACCGTGTTCATATGCTGCATAATGAGAGTAAAATAATGAGCAACCAATAGATAATTGACATGTTTTTATGGCAGAAATCATCATCTCAAAACATCAACCTCTGCTTCTTCTTCTTCATCTTCATAATCATCATCTTGTCTAAATGGCTCGGTGAATTCCCTAATGACAGATGCAACTTCAGAATTCATACCAACTTGATCATTTTGTGAACCATCATTAGAGCTCAAATTGCCGAAAGCTTCAAAATTTCTGAAGAAGAAGCCCTAAGCAGCTGCATATCCATGAACCATAACAAGAGTTAGTGAATCCTCCTTGCTGTCGAAGGTGAAAATGTTGATAAATCTTGGTTCATTGCGGAACAACGAAAACTGAGATGCATGGAGTGTGTGCAACTGTTAACAAATTATCAGAATGGGATTGAGAAGCAGAAAAGTACGGGGGGACGATCTCGCACCTAAGAAATCAAACAAGAATGAGAATAAGGGATAAGGAACAAAGAATACCTGAGATGCATAAAGAGTAAAACTGGGGATCGTGGAATGAAGAGGAGATCGCGGTCTCCTCCATAGGGATTTGAACGAACCCTAACAAATCAACTCCGAAAATATAGGCATCTTTCACTTAGATCGATTGAAGATAATGAAATCGACTGGAGACATTGAAGCGAACAATTGAAGATAGTTGAAGAGATAAGAGTATAACAATATCAAGAAATATTACCTAAAACTTTGAATCAACAATGCCATGAAATCGAACCGGAGGGTGAAGAAGGTGCGACTTCATCCAAGTTCTCATCGTCTGAATCAATTAGGGATTTAAATCTGGGTTTTTTTCTATTGGGCGTTTTAGGGATGATGTGCTAGGGTTTTTCCAGGATGATGAGTTAGGTAGGGTTCAAAATCGAATTGAAATATCGGGGCTTTATATGAATGAATGAAATATGAAACAGCAATTTGATTTTCATGTTAAATATTTTCCGAATGAATAAGAAGATGATTATGGTGAAAGAGAAGGGTGGAGAGAAAGGTAGGAGAAAAGTAGAATGTGTGGATTGATTTCATGAGGGTTGACCCACTCATCATTGTTAGCTTCCATCCCTAAAGTCACCGGTGTGGCGTCTATTTTCTTTGGAGCCACCGTCGCTGCCATATTCTTTCCCTCAAGCCAGAATCTCTGCGAAGATCAATGAGATGAGACAACATTTGTTGCAGCCATGGAAGATCTCTACGAAATTGCAGATTGGGTTTTAGGTTAGAGAAAGAGAGAAAGAGAGAAAGCGAGAGAGAGAGAGAGGGGGGGGAGACGAAGACCCTAGGCTTCTTTCTTGGTAATTGGAATAGGAGGCGGGGTTTTAATTTTTGAGATTTCATTTCCCGCTTGAAACGCGTGTTTCATTAAAAAAATATAAAGCGACACACTTACATGACGCACATCTTATGAAAGGCATCCTCCGTATTTCTTTTTTTTTTTCTTTTCTGACACTAATTTTAGGGCGCGCACAAAAAGCACATCCTCTATCCTTCAAATTTTAGAAGAGATGACATTATTTTTGGGGCACACACTTTTGCGTATCGTAAATCACCGCGTGTCATTGTTTGCGCGTCATTAAAGGTCTTTTTTCTAGTAGTGTGCTGAGCATAAGGAATGACTATTCGATTTCAACTAAATGGATTTTAGTTAAGGAAACAATCAAACTAATCAAATTATTATGGGAATAATTTGGGGGTCTTTACTATTCTTTCTATCGTATACTGATGTCTATATCAAGTGATTAGATAAACTATGTCTGATTCAGTTTATCTCCGTATCATTTTAATGTATTGTTAGATAATTTCATGTATGTATCTATACTTTACTGTATTATGTTTCATAATCTTCTGTATATCGATATCTTACAAGAACCCTGTGAATAGTTTAGTACTAGTTTGTAAGATAGTCACTACCCTTTATGGATGATCAGTAAATCCTCCCCAAAAGTGTAACCAGAGTCTCCTGGAGGGAGAGCACGAAATTTGTGAATAGATCTATTCGGGACTGACAATCCCACACCTTAACTGCTAGCTACAGTTAGGCGGGCACGCCTAGGGTGACAAATTTCTGGATATCGTTCGACGTCTGACAAACGTCAAGGAGGTCACGTTGTCGTATTAGTATGGTTACCCGACTCACAATATGTATTAATACCAGCTTATTCACAGTTTGGGTTCAGAAACTATATCTCGTTCGGGATAGTGATCCCATGGTTTTGCATCTATATTTTATATCTCTTTCGGGATTGTGATCCCATGGTATTGTTTCTAGATCTCTTTCGGGATAGTAATCCCATGGTATTATCAAACTATTTTATATCTATGTCCTATACGGGAGAGTGATCCCATGGTTTATATCTAAATCTCTTTCGGGATAGTGATCCCATGGTATTAACCAAACTATTTTGTATCTAGTTCGAGATAGTGATCCCATGGTTTTATGCTTATAACTTATACGGGATGTCTTTCTCCATGGTCTTTAACTATATCTTATACGGGATAGTGATCCCATGGTTTTGTATCTAAAACTTATACGGGATAGTGATTCCATGGTTTTCTAAATCTATATCTTATACGGGATAATGATCCCAAGGTTTTGTATCTATAACTTATACGGGATAGTGATCCCATGGTTTTCTAAATCTATATCTTATACGGGATAATGATCCCAAGGGTTTGTATCTATATCTTATACGGGATAGTGATCCCATGGTTTTCCAAATCTGTATCTTATTCGGGATAGTGATCCCATGGCTTCAATCTATATTTACATATATACATCAACTTATCTCGTGTTTAGTCCGGGATGATAGTACCATGATCTTAAACCTGCACTTTCAGATGTGTCAAACTATCTTATATGTCTTTCGGGATAGTGATCCCAAGATTTTCATTATATAGTTTTGGGTGTTAAACTATACTTTGTGTTATACAACCGATCTTACAATTAGGAAAATATGGGATTTTCCTGGGGAAAAATACAATACATAATCGAATTGGTAACCAATGATAACTTAACCAACTTCACATAAGAAAATATGGGATTTTCTTGGATAACAAATCTTTTCGGAAACTAAAGGAAATTGATACATTTTCATAAACCAAAACCGCTTATGAACTCACCAGCTTTATGCTGATTTTCAAACCGCTTGTATTCTCAGGTCCAAGTTAGACAGGTACCCGGTGATCTCTTTTGATGAAGACGGAGTGCGTGGAAGACTCGTCTCAACTTTTGTTAATATGATGCATATGTATAACTTGTATAACTTTACTTTTGAACAAATGTAAACTTTCATATATATGCAATGTAATGTTTGTTTATTGTGATTACTATGTACATTGGATTTGATACACAACTTGGAGTCAACCCCGGGGATGTTTCCGCCTTTGGTTTTCGGGGTGTGATAGATTGGTATCAGATCCCTTGTTTATAGTGAACAGAGTATACCAAACCTTACATGGTATAAAACTATAAACACTAAAGGGCCTCAGTGCTCTGAATTAAAAGTATCTTCAAAACTACAAGTATTTTCAAAAGTATACAAGTATACCGAACCGCCGAAATCCGTAACTACAAGTAGAACAAAACATAAGTAAATGGGTGTTGTACACTGCGGTTAAACCTGGGCAGTTATGTAGTCGTGTCTAGGGTCAATATAGCCTGGCCAACTATATTCATTCGAGACACGGCCAACATGTGCTTGGGAGTGACTCTGGTACGCAGCATGCCTAAAACTTACCTAACATTCCAAACAACGAATCGTCACTGCAGCGCAACCATGAAATACTATGGGAGTATTTCTCGAGCCAATACTTCGTAGAAAATCCTCGTATACGCGATGTTACTTGATCATTCCACTAGAGATAAAATGTTTTGTTTTGATAACTCCTTCCTGCTTTATCGCTTAGTATGATGCTATATATGTCTTGATGAGATATCCCTTGTTCAATATCTCTTGATTCAATTCAGAGGACTTATAATCCTATCTTTCCTGATCTTTTTAGATCAAGATGCCTCTGAGAAAGAGACCCAGCTCGAAGAACAACGATAATCCTCCTCCGCCACCATCTTCTCCTCAATTTGATCTCGCATCACTTCAAACAGTTCTGACTGCTGCAATGGTGGCAGCTATGTCTCAAATGAATCCCGGTGGCTCCGGAGGTGGTCCCCAACACCAAAATCCAGAAGACAGCCAGGAACACCGAAGAGGGGGTTCCTACAAAGACTTCATGAACGTGAAGCCCACAACCTTTGATGGCACTGGAGGTGTCATTTCCTTGACTCGATGGTTCGAGAAAATCGAGTCAATCTTCGAAATATGTGCCTGTTCGGAGTCTGACAAAGTCAAGTTTGCCGCCTGCACTTTCCTTGATAAAGCCTTGACTTGGTGGAACGGCCGAGTCAAATCCTTAACCTTACCCGTAGCAAATTCCCTGGGTTGGGAAGCTATGAAGGAGCTTCTGCTTTCAGAATATTGTCCTCGAGGCGAAATTCAGAAACTGGAACACAAACTCTAGAACCTTAAGATGAAGGGTTCCAATATAACAGCTTATACTTCAAGATTCGATGACCTGGCATTACTCTGTCCGGGAATGGTTACCCCGGAGAGTAAAAAGATCGAGAGATTCATCTGGGGATTGACCCAGCCAACAAAAGGGAATGTCTTGGCTACGAAGCTAGACACGTACGACAGCGCTAAATGTTTTGCGAAAATCTTGATCGATCACGAAGACAATTTAGATGAGGAAACTACCACTCCCGAGTCAGACACAAGTGGAGGTGAAAGCAAAAAGAAATCTCGGAACAAGCGAAAGGCCCCGAGTACGAAAGGGTCTTCCAAGAAACAGCAAACGGTAGCAGTCTATGCTGCTACTGCCCCTATTGCTGTCTCAGCTGTCGGTTCTACAGCCCAAACTCCCACCAGTGGATACACTGGCAGTCTTCCTTGGTGTGGTAAGTGCAACTACCATCACCGCATTCCTGGTCCATGTCGCGAAAGGAGCTGCGACAACTGTGGCAAGAAGGGCCATCTGTCTCGAACCTGCAGAAAACCAGCCAAATCAACAAACCAATCATCGGGAGCAGGAATCAGCCCAACCTGCTACAATTGTGGTGAAGCAGGGCACTTCAAAAGGAATTGCCCCAAAGCAACTACCACCACTGATCCCTCTGTCGCCGCAGGTATACTTCTCTTTGATAACTCTTATACCTGCAACTTTTTTTTTTTCGATTCCCGTGTTTGGAAGGAAACCTGTTATCTATCTATTCGAATGTTTTCTAAGCTCAATTCCTCGTATGCGATCGAAATGTGCATCATCGAGACGACTAACCAATGAGATGGAGAACACTAACTTCGTACCTATAGATTGAATCCTCGGTCCAGAGGACTATTCTATTCCATTCGGTTAAATGGGAAACCTTTCGCGATAATACTTTGATGCTACGTTTAACATGGAATGACGGAGTCTCATTCATGTTGTTATCCTGGTTTCGAGAGGGTCACCCGTCTATATCTCTTCCTCGACCTAACTCTCATGATCTTCAACATCGAACTTTCGTATTGTTTCATGCTTTAAAACTCAAGAGTTTTCCTGGTACGAATTACCACATTCCTCGTTTCTGTGATCATCGAGAAACGAGAAGTTAGTAGCATTTTCTACTAAATATCTGTCCCGAAGAGTTTCCGGGAATTTCATTCGAACGTCTAAAGTTTAATTCCACATCGTATGTTTCAAAATCTTTGTAGAGACCCGATTCCACTTGAGAAAGTGATGATCCAAAATATCGAATCCATTCGAGTTTCATTTCAAACTCATGATCTATGTCCTATTCTTTGAATTTCAGGACGAAATTCCCTCCAACGGGGGGATAATGTAACAACCCGAAATTTGTTCGTCGCCAAAACCCGTTCTACCCGGAAAGTCGCCGTTATCGGATTCGTTCCGTTTTCTCTTTGGAGTTAATCGTATAAACTTATATGTTTATTTTATTCTAATGAGTGTCTAAATCACTCAGGAACTTATGTTATTAGCCCAAAAACATTTATTTCATGAGTTTTTATAATGTTCCCATCGGGTGACGGAAACTCAATCGGGTGCGACCAAAAGCCGCGTTTAGCGTCGGTATCGGGTAGAATTCCACCGCGTGCAAATTTTAGGAACTATATAAACGTGTTTCAGCTTTCATTTGAAGCTTTTCCTTCTCTCACTACTCTCTCTCTAACCTCTCTCCAAAAATCCAAAGATTAAGGGTCCAAAACTCAATTTTAAGGCTTCAAATCCTTAAGGTACCTTCCTAGCTTCAATCTATAGCATGTTTAGCTTCCAAATTAGACACTAAATCATGAAATGGGACACAATGTATGAGTTTACGGCCCAGGAAGATGCCTAGGCCGTAAACACCACAAATGATGGGTTTTCAGCCCTTAAACCCCTCCTTGACTAGTTTGGACTTTAGATATGGCTATGGTACTTCAAGATATGGACTCTAAACATGTAAAACTTGAATTTTGTGATTTTTGAAGGAGTTTACGGCCAAGGATCATTCTTGGGCCGTAAACTCATATAATTAGGGTTTTCATGCCCTTAAACCCTTCCAAATCACTTCTATGGCCTAGATATGAATTATAGGACCTTGATTCTAGCATTTGGACACTTGAAACATGAATTTTGGGGGATTTAGATGAGTTCACAGCCAAGGAGAGTGCTTGGGCCGTAAACTCCCCAAAACTTGGCATAAATCCAATTCTAAGGTGTTAGAAAGCCATCCAACACCACCAAAAGCCTTGGAATAAATCAAGGGACCAACCAAAAATACTTTGAGGGCCTAAAACACATCATTCATGGGATTTCTAAGGGTTTACGGCCAAGACTTGTTCTTGGGCCGTAAACTCCAAAATTCTTGGTGTTAGAATGCAAACTAAACACCCCTAAGGCCCTTAGATGAATTTTAGAAGTCCTTTCATGCAAGTTTTAGACCTTGAAACTCCTTGAAGCACCGTATAGAAGAGTTTACGGCCATGAGGGGGGTCTCATGGGCCGTAAACTCCATAAACACCCCAAAATTCCCTTGCAAACTCATGATAGGCCTTGGATAAATTCTACCAATCACATGTGATTTGTTCTAGCACCATTTAACATCATTTTCTTGGATAAATAGGGGTTTACGGCCTTGGAGCCATGCTAGGCCGTAAACTCCCATAAAGGGGGTCTATTTGATGTTTTGTAATCATTCCAAGTCCTTAAACCAAGTTTAGAAATTATCCCCTAAGTGTTGGAAGTCCAAATTGCACCATAAACCACCCATCATGAGTTTACGGCCGTAAACTCATGGGGATGGGTGTTTTGGATGTAAACTCCCTAAAGGGGGGTGTTCCTTTGATGTCCCAACTCATTTCCCAAGTCCCTTGTATCATTCATGTCCCTAAACGCCACCCGGGTCCTTCCAAACACTTGTATCGGAGTGTTATCGCGACTTGAAGCATTTGTCCCTATCCAACAATCAATCTAAGTCCTAATTCGATACAAATGTGTATCTTTACATGATAATTAGGAACCTCGTGTGTTTACAAGTTCCGGATCAACTCTTAGCATCCAAACCGTCTCGTATCTCGTCCGGTGAGTTCATACCCCTACGGCTTTTTCACTGTTTTCAATGTTTTCAGGGGGGGAATACAAGCAAACTATAACTGTTTTCCAATCACAACATTGATGTGTTTCAAACAATATCTGACAAACCTATAAACTCTTTTACTCCTTATGTATTATGTTGAGCATAAGGAATGACTATTCGATTTCAACTAAATGGATTTTAGTTAAGGAAACAATCAAACTAATCAAATTATTATGGGAATAATTTGGGGGTCTTTACTATTCTTTCTATCGTATACTGATGTCTATATCAAGTGATTAGATAAACTGTGTCTGATTCAGTTTATCTCGGTATCATTTTAATGTATTGTCAGATAATTTCATGTATGTATCTATACTTTACTGTATTATGTTTCATAATCTTCTGTATATCGATATCTTACAAGAACCCTGTGAATAGTTTAGTACTAGTTTGTGAGATAGTCACTACCCTTTATGGATGATCAGTAAATCCTCCCCGGAAGTGTAACCAGAGTCTCCTGGAGGGAGGCGCGGAATTTGTGAATAGATCTATTCGGGACTGACAATCCCACACCTTAACTGCTAGCTACAGTTAGGCGGGCACGCCTAGGGTGACAAATTTCTGGATATCGTTCGACGTCTGACAAACGTCAAGGAGGTCACGTTGTCGTATTAGTATGGTTACCCGACTCACAATATGTATTAATACCAGCTTATTCACAGTTTGGGTTCAGAAACTATATCTCGTTCGGGATAGTGATCCCATGGTTTTGCATCTATATTTTATATCTCTTTCGGGATTGTGATCCCATGGTATTGTTTCTAGATCTCTTTCGGGATAGTAATCCCATGGTATTATCAAACTATTTTATATCTATGTCCTATACGGGAGAGTGATCCCATGGTTTATATCTAAATCTCTTTCGGGATAGTGATCCCATGGTATTAACCAAACTATTTTGTATCTAGTTCGGGATAGTGATCCCATGGTTTTATGCTTATAACTTGTACGGGATGTCTTTCCTCATGGTCTTTAACTATATCTTATACGGGATAGTGATCCCATGGTTTTGTATCTAAAACTTATACGGGATAGTGATTCAATGGTTTTCTAAATCTATATCTTATACAGGATAATGATCCCAAGGTTTTGTATCTATAACTTATACGGGATAGTGATCCCATGGTTTTCTAAATCTATATCTTATACGGGATAATGATCCCAAGGTTTTGTATCTATATCTTATACGGGATAGTGATCCCATGGTTTTCCAAATCTGTATCTTATTCGGGATAGTGATCCCATGGCTTCAATCTATATTTACATATATACATCAACTTATCTCGTGTTTAGTCCGGGATGATAGTCCCATGATCTTAAACCTGCACTTTCAGATGTGTCAAACTATCTTATATGTCTTTCGGGATAGTGATCCCAAGATTTTCATTATATAGTTTTGGGTGTTAAACTATACTTTGTGTTATACAACCGATCTTACAATTAGGAAAATATGGGATTTTCCTGGGGAAAAATACAATACATAATCGAATTGGTAACCAATGATAACTTAACCAACTTCACATAAGAAAATATGGGATTTTCTTGGACAACAAATCTTTTCGGAAACTAAAGGAAATCGATACATTTTCATAAACCAAAACCGCTTATGAACTCACCAGCTTTATGCTGATTTTCAAACCGCTTGTATTCTCAGGTCCAAGTTAGACAGGTACCCGGTGATCTCTTTTGATGAAGACGGAGTGCGTGGAAGACTCGTCTCAACTTTTGTTAATATGATGCATATGTATAACTTGTATAACTTTACTTTTGAACAAATGTAAACTTTCATATATATATATATATGTAATGTAATGTTTGTTTACTGTGATTACTATGTACATTGGATTTGATACACAACTTGGAGTCAACCCCGGGGACGTTTCCGCCTTTGGTTTTCGGGGTGTGACACAACCTGCCAAAAGGCACGGTGTGCCTAGTAGGTATCACAATGCGACCTTCCTAATTTCATCCTATAAATAGCCTGCAACTCTCTTTAACTTTAAACACCCATTTCTGATACCTCTCTCTCTAGATCCGACATTTTAAGGATTTTTTGGGAGCCTAAGGAATTCCTACCTTTAGTGAAACTCTAAGGCATCTAAAGCCCGGTGAAATAGAAGTGTTCGGTATTGAAGTCCTGCCAGCGTAAATCCCAATTTTTGCTAAAAACTCTTGTAAGGTAAACTACACTTACTACACATTAAGTGTAACATATATTTATATTAATAGTCATTATTGTGAATATATAAATAAGATTATCAAGAATTCTAATTATAATATTGATTGATCAACTTATGGGAGATGTGTCTTGAAATTCATGTTGGCTTGATTGTTGGATTTTAGAAATGATAAATTTCAAAACGATCCTGCCTCCCAACTATCCTGTCTGGATGATCCTCTTAGTATTCATTAGGATTAGTGAAGGATCTATCCTTTCATTACAAGATTCATCTAGGAAATAATAAATTATAGTATTATTGGTTAATCCTCGTAGGTGTGTTGCTCACCAGTTTAATTATCCGGTTAACTATTAATCCTCTAAGAAATTGTTTGCGTGACGTTCTTCTCACTATATTGTATACTCCAGTATGTATCCTTTGTAAGTTAGGATATAGTTTCCTTTTAGTATGAAGTTAGGCCACTAGACAAGCTTAGTTAGTTGCCTATCGTGTTAATTGTTTTTGTTTTATATGAGTATTAATATATATATATATATATATATATATATATATATATATATGTGGGAGGTGAGGTCGGACTAGCTTCGTGTTGAAGGCTAATATACTCGGGTGGACAAGCATTAAGCTGAAGGCCAAAGGATGGACCAGCTTTATGTTGAACGCAAAAAAGAGTAGACTAGCTTTATGTTGAAGGCCATTATGTCTATGCATTGTATATGTATTGTGGTAAAATTTCCTTTAAAATCGAGACGTTACAAGTTAGTATCAGAGCTATGGTTTAAGAGAATTTGATGAACACATGTGTGATTCCAGACTCAAACTAAGGATCTGAGTATCAAATAAACCTTTTTATAAAAAGAAATTATGCATAGTCAGGCGGAGCTCAAAACGGGAAGTGATTCCCAAAATATCCATATTGTTATATATATTGAAAGCTAATCTATTAAAAATGCATGCTAGTATATAGGCTAGAAATATTTTTAGGAATTATAGGAATAAGAATTGTCTGATACTTAAGATTGCTTATTGCCTAAAGAATTGCTTGTTATTTGCTACTTAGAAAATATATTGATGTTGATTAGTTATTTGACAAATACGTTAGGTTGCATGCTCCTAGAGTTAAATAATATTTTATTGCCTGATTTGGCACTATTACAGAGCTCCTGCCAAAGTCCAACTATTATTGTTTTGGATGTTACAATCGATAGAATATTTGATTTTAGCGGCACACAATCTTATATCGTCCAATAAATAGTTAGAGTTGGTAGAAGTTCTTTTTTGGATAATAGCAAGATGAAATGGAAGATACTAGGAGAAAAGTCTAGGAAAGTGTGTAAAATTAGGCCCTTGTAACATTGTATGCAAAAAGTCCTTATGATAGGAGAGAGTAGTGACTTAGAGATACTAGGGTAATTCTTTGATCTAGTATGGATAGGTGTGGAAGGTAGTATGAGCCTATACTACCAGAAGCACATGATCCATACATGAATTAAGAAAAGTTGCAAGGTTACTATGGAACCTTAAAGGATTGAATGTTATTCAAAGATAACACAGTACATTCATATTGATCTAGTCCCATTTATATCTCTAGCATGGCGATGATTACTAGGGAAAATGGTTTTGAATCTTGATCGGAAGGGTTAACACTAAGCGAGACTAACTTACACAATTGGATAGAGGCGGATATATCCACAACCATGAAAGAAATGATTCTAGAGATTTTTGGATCTATCAAAACCAAACTAATCGACCTATTTGATGAGAAATATGATGTTGTTGCTAGTACCTTTGATGTTGTAGCCACTATTGTTGTTGCTGCTGCAACTTCACCTGGTGAGAAGGAAATGCCCTATCGAGAGTTCAATAACACCAAGCCCCCAAAGTTTGATGGTGTTAGAGATCCTATTGTTTCAATGCAATGGATCTTAGATGTATAAGGATGCTTCTACACTTGTGATTGTCCAGATAACCTAAAGTTTCGGTATGCCCAAAATCTCCTCTGGCATGGAGTGAAAGACTGATGGAACTTTGTCACGAAAGATCACTCGCTTGTGGAGAAAATCGCATTGACCTGGGATCAGTTTATTGAAAGATGTAGAGAAGAGTATGTTCCACTGGTGGAAAGGGTGCGACTAGCTCAGGAATTCTTATCGCTAAAGAATACAATTGAATCGGTAAAAGAGATCAACAAATTGTTCATCAATAGATCTTTGTTCTGCATCGAGTATGCATCCTCGGAACAAATGAAAATGTCTTGGTATTTCATTAGTCTCAAGACTGACATCAGGGAGTTTGTAACAAACAATCGATACAAGACTTTAGCTGAGATGCAAGAGCATGATAGGAGGAGAGATATGAAATTCGAGACCCATATGAAAGAGATGAGAAAGAATATGAGACCATCTCCACCAAAATCCAAGAAGTTCAACTACAGTGATTCAAGGTTTGGAGGTCATAAGTGGTGAACTTGAAACATGTGTTCAAAGTTTCATAATGGCCCTTATCGAGTAGGACCCAGGTGCCACGAGTGTGGCAAAGAAGAGAACTATGCCAGGGACTACAAACATGTAACACCGTAATATTTAAAACAAAATTTTCACATTTTTAAACACACTTTTCCATGCACATTTATCAATAAAACCCCATTGTATCATAACTTTGTTTCAAAAATGTTTCCCAAGATCAAAATACATAAAAACACATGAGTGTGTACGAATCATGTCGGCGCCTTCCCGCGATCATCACTGGTACCTGAAACACATAACACATAACACTGTAAGCATAAAGCTTAGTGAGTTCCCCAAAATACCATACATAACACACACTAACCACTCGAGGCTATAACTCTGTAGGCCCTTGGGCCCTAACTCTGTGGACCCTCTCGTCCTAACTCTATGAACCTTCCGATTCTACCTCTGATATACTCTGATATACACATGACATAAACCACATAGAAATAATGCAGTGCAACACATCACATAATAGCATACAATAACTCTGTCACATAACTCTAATTACCACTCAAGGTAAAGCATAGTGAGAAGACTCACCTCAGATGTCTCGGTAGAAATACAATCTAGCCTCCACCTAATCACATAAAGTAATACTCTAATAAATATAACTCTCAGTACTAGACTCAATCCTCTCTAGGCACCCTCAGAAGGGTAAAAGACCATTTACCCCTCCTTTGGCTCAGAGGCCCTCATTGTTGACCAAACCTTAAACGTCAACCAAAGTCAACAGTCAAACTTTGACCCGACTCGTCGAGTGCACTTGGGCAACTCGGCGAGTCCACACGTGTCCACTAACTATTTAGTCCTGTTTAACGCGTCGAGTCCCTCTCTTTACTTGACGAGTCCCCAGTCATGAATCGCGGGGCCACCCCGACTCAACTCGCCGAGTCTCAAGAACAAATCGGCGAGTACATGCCATGTATAAACTCCACTGACCTCCTGAGGTCAGATCTGTTCCTCTAATCCATAGATCTGGCCTTCCCAAGCATAATAATCACGTAAAGTCCAGACCTTGACACTCATATATCATCTAGATGGTCTCATTTGGTGATTTAGCCCCAAAAATGACATCTAAGCTCATGACTCCCAAAATAACTCATAAAGCTCCAAGGATTAAGGTCTCTGGACCTCTTTGAGTCTAGATCCAAAGCATAAACTCGAGAAGGGACCAATTGCTCCACATAACCATCCTCAAAAGGGGTTAGAAAACCCTAACTCTAAGAATCAACATCAAAACTGAAGAAGGTCCGAATAAATACCTCAAGATGAAGTCTCTGGACTCTGAAACCACTAGAATCGCACCACCTTCAGTCTCCTCTTGCTCTTGATCACCTTCTTCTTGCTAAACCAAAGATAGATAGATCAAATATAGCTTCTCCTTTCTCACAAATGATTTATCTCACTTAAGGTTCTCTCAAGGTACTGGTAGCCGCAATAGGAGACTATGAGTGCCCTTAAATAGGCTCCAAACCCGGGGGATTAGGGTTTCATTAAACAGTGTGGACTCGCCGAGTCTGCTAATGGACTCGCCGAGTCCAGTCGTGAACCCGGATGATAATCCGCGACCCTACTCGGCGAGTCTAAGAATCAACTCGCTGAGTTCCTTCACAAACTCCAAAAATAAAATATTAGAATAATATACCTGGGAATCCAGATGTTACAATTCTCCCCCACTAGAATCAGACTTCACCCTCGAAGTCTCACTCTGCAAACAACTCTGGATGCTGCTCACGCATCTCGCGCTCCGGCTCCCAAGTCAGCTCTAACCTTTTCCTATGCCGCCACTACACTTGCACCAGAGACACTTCCTTGTTCCTCAGAACCTTGACCTTCCGATCTCCAATTGCCACCAGTCTCTCAACATAGTTCATGCCCATATCCACCTGAATATCCTATAATGATACCACCGCTGACTTGTCGGCTATACACTTTCTCCACTATGACATGTGAAAAGTGTCGTGAATCTGACCCAACTCCGCAGGTAGCTCCAAACGGTAGGCTACCCTGCCTACTCTCGTGATCACCCTGAAAGGTCCAGTATACTGAGGCCCCAACTTGCCCCTCTTCCTGAATCGGATCACTCCTTTCCAAGGAGAGACCTATAGGAGCACGAAGTCACCGACCTAAAACTCGAGCTCGGACCGACGCCTATCCGCATAACTCTTCTGACGACTCTGAGCGGTCAACAACCTCTCTCTGACCTGTTGTATCTGCTCAGTCGTCTGAAGCACAATCTCTGTACTACCCGTTACACGTTGCCCCACCTCTCCCCAGCAAATAGGGGTCCGACACCTCCTTCCATACAACAGCTCAAAGGGTAGCATACCAATGCTCGAATGATGGCTATTGTTGTAGGAAAACTCAGCCAAAGGAAAATATGTGTCCCAACTCCCACCAAAATCAAACACACACGCTCGGAGCATGTCCTAGAGCGTCTAGATCGTCCGCTCGCTCTACCCGTCAGTTTGTGGGTGGTATGCGGTACTAAAATGCAGCCTCGTACCCAACTCCTCATGAAATTTCGTCTAGAATCTGGAAGTGAAATGCACTTCTCGATCTAAGACAATCGAGATCGTCACTCCATGCAGCGATACCACCTCCCTCACGTACATCTCTTCTAACTTCTCTGCGGAAGAGCTCTCAATGAAAGCAAGGAAATGAGCACTCTTCGTCAACCGGTCTACAATCACCCAAATTGCATCGACACCCCTCGTAGTCCTTGGTAATTTGGTGATAAATTCCATAGTAATCTGTTCCCACTTCCACTCGGGAACCTCTAACGGCTGTAACTTACCATGCGGTCTTTGGTGCTCGGCCTTAACCCGGCGACAAGTTAGGCACCTCTCAACGCACCACGCAACGTCCCTCTTCATACAGGGCCACCAATACTCCCTCTTTAGGTCCAAATACATCTTAGTGGCCCCTGGATGGATCGAGAACTTCGATCGATGTGCCTCTTCCATCAAAATGGTACGTGTCCCACCCACAAACGGTACCCAAATCCGACCCTGAAATGTCATAAGTCGTCGTCTATCGGTAATGAACTCTGATACCTGCCCGATAACTCGCTCCCTATTTTGGTTTTCTAGTCTCACAGCCTCAGCCTAGGCCCCTCGTATGGTGTCCAACACCAGAGTCATCACTGTCAATCTCATACAAACGTCTCGCATCGGGACACTCTCCGACCTACGGCTCAGGGCATCGGCTACCACGTTAGCCTTACCCGGGTGGTACAGGATCTCACAATCATAATCCTTTACCACATCCAACCATCTCCTCTGCTGCATGTTCAGGTTGGGCTGATCCATCAAGTACTTCAGACTCTTGTGATCTGTGTATATGGTACACCGGACCCCATACAGATAGTTACACCAGATCTTAAGGGCGAACACCACTGCCCCCAACTCTAAATCGTGGGTGGGATACCTTGTCTCATGAGGCTTCAACTGCCTCAATGCATATGCTATCACATGCCCCCTATGCATAAGCACTGCTCCCAACCCTGATATCGACGCATCACAATACACCACAAAATCCTCCATTCCCTCCGGAAGGGCCAACACCGGGGCTTCGCATAATCTCTGGCGAAGTGTCTCAAAGCGGGCCTACTGCTCTGGGCCCCATGAAAAAGCTACACCCTTCCGAGTCATCTTGGTGAGTGGCACGACGATCTTGGAGAAATCCCTGATAAATCTCCGATAATAGCCTGCCAATCCTAGGAAACTCCTGATTTGTGTAGGTGAACTCGGCACCTCCCAACTCATCACCGCCTTATCTTGGTCGGATCGACCAATATCCCTTTCTGGTTAACGAGATTCCCTAGGAACTGCACCTCTCGTAACCAAAAATCACACTTGGAGAATTTGGCGTACAGCCTCTCTGATCTCAAAACTCTGAGGGTCTCTCTCAGATGTTCCTCATGATGTTCTTTGGATCTAGAATACACCAATAAGTCGTCAATGAACATGATCACCGAGCGATCCAACATCGGCCTACATACTCTGTTCAAGAGGTCCATGAACACCGCCGACGCATTGGTGAGCCCGAAAGGCATCACCACAAACTTTTAATGCCCATAACGAGTCCTGAATGCTATCTTCTGGATGTCCTCATCTCGCACCATCACCTGATGATATCCCGACCTCAAATCGATCTTGGAGAACCAACATGCTCCCTGTAACTGATCGAACAAATTGTCGATCCTCGGCAACGGGTAACGGTTCTTGACCGTCAGTTTGTTCAATTCCCGGTAATCAATGCACGTTCGGTGTGAGCCATCCTTCTTCTTAACAAAAAGGTTTGGCGCTCCCCATGGCGAACTGCTCAGCCGAATAAACCCCTTCCCCAGCAGCTCCTGAAGCTGCGAGGATAACTCCTGCATCTCTGGAGGCGCAAGGCGATAAGGTGCCTTGGCGATAGGCGCAGTTCCTAGAACCAAATCGATGTTGAACTCAACCCGCCTCTCGGGAGGCACACCTGGTAACTCTTCCGGAAACACGTTTGGGAACTCATGCACTATCGGAACCTCATCAACTAACCTCGGTCTCTCTGAATCAACCCTCGTATCCATCACATATGCTACAAATTCCTTACAGTCCTGCTGTAGACTCTGCCTCACTCTGGCGGCTGAACAAAATGTCGACCCAGAACGCGTACCCTCGCCGTATACGGTAAGTACTCCCCCACTAGGGTCTCGTATGGTCACTAGCTGTCTCTCGCAGTCGATAACCGCTCCAAACTTACTCAACAAGTCTATGCCCACGATGACACAGACATCTCCCATCGCAATAGGAACTAGATCAATCGGGAATTTGATGCCGAAAATCTTGAGTACGCATCCTCGGATCACCTCGATGGCATACACCGCTCTCTCGTCAGCTATGGAAACTCTCAGAGGTCGACTCATCACCTCTCAACTAATACTAATGTGCTAACTAAAAGCCAAAGATACAAAAGACCAACTCGCAGCCGAGTCAAATAACACCAAGGCAGGTACAGAATTCACAAAAAAAGTACCTACGCATATCATAATATAAGCACAATATCTCAACATAAAAGTAAATATATGAAAGAATACATACCAGCTACGACATCGGGCGCTGCACGGACCTCCTCCGCAGTCAACTAGAAGGCTCTCCCTCGCACCTTCGGTACCTCGGCCTTCACTACATGGCTCTCAGTAGCTCTGATAGCAGTAGGGGAAGATTCCTGAGGTGCTCCCTGGGTGGTCCATCGTAACTGTGGACACTCTGTCTTGCGGTGTCCGGTCTGGTTACAGTGAAAGCATAATATAAACCCCTTGGGATAATCCTTGGCCATATGCCCCTCCTTGCCACATTTGTAGCAAGACCCCGCTCTGCACACCCCGTCGTGGCTCTTGCCGCACTTGCCACAAGTGTGGCCCTTTTGACTCCCAGATCGCGAATCAGCGGGCTTGGCCCGCTTGGCTGCCGGCTGAGACTGTTCCGGTCATCGATCCCTCGCCTGAAACTCAGCCTCCTTACTAGCCTGGGTCTCCAGCTCTATCTCCTTCTTCCGGGCATTTTCCTGAAGCTCAGCAAATGTCCGATACATCGATTTCGCTACGAACTCCCGTATATCCCTCCTCAAAATGCTCAGGTAGCGGCTCATACGTGCCTGCTAGCAGGACACGTGCTCTGGGCAAAACATCGCCCGCTCATGGAACTTCCTCGTAATCACCATAACATAATCAGTACCTTGCTTGAGGGTCAAAAACTCCTGGGCCAAACGCTCCCTTTCCACCTGGGGAATGTACTCATCTCGGAACATAGCAGTGAACCTCTCCCAAGTCATTGCAGCAAGCTCAGCAGGTGAATAATGTGTCGTCACAAACTTCCACCAATCCTTCGCTCCCAAGCGAAGCTGGTTTAGCGCGAACCGGACCCTCAAATGCTCAGGACACGAGCAAGTAAAGAAACATCCCTCTATGTTTGATATCCACCTCATCGCTGCAATCGGGTCCTGGGTCCCATCAAACTCCTGTGGTTTTGTGTTGCTTAACTCCCGGAACAGCAACGCATCACCACCCTGCGGTCTAGCCGCAACTACAGCTGCAGTGGCCACAGCAATAGCAGCCTCAGAAAGAGCAACGTATCTCTCATCAAATGTCTCTATCAGGGTGGTCTTAATAGACCCGAACATCTCTGGAATCTAGTCGTGGATGGCAGCAGCCACCTCATCATGATTCATCTGGCGGAGCTCCTCGTCGCTCACACCCCCTCCACTGGTCCCTGTTCTGTGACGTGTCCCTACCATGATGTCTCTCTCAAATACAACACAAGATATCAGTAATTTTCTCAAATGTACACACACTTGATATCCCAACCCTACTTGATCTCTTGTACCCTAAGGATTCTCACTTGGGTTGCGCGTTGACCAAGTGCCTTCGATAGTACGGGCCCAATACTACCGACCACACTGACTCAGCATTCACACCAAGTCCTCCTCCCAAATCCCCAAATCCCATGTACGCTTTTCTCTCTAATCATGTGCTACTCACTAACAAATCTCTTATAAGCTCCTTGCTTCTATCTCAACACTCTCAAGCATCCCTAGTAGCAAAAACCGCTAGACTAAGGCATTATATATCAGGTCACTCTAGTCCTAATAAGAATACCTAGTCTTACTGTAGCATGCATATTATAATTCATCATATAGCTTAGCATAACATTTCTTTTAAAAGTTATTGTAAGGGTATTTTCGGAAATCACCGTTCGGGCGTTGGCTGATCGTACACACGACTCTGCTCTGTTGTTTCAAAACTCTTTATACTCCTTTTAAAAATTTACTTTATTATCAAAAAAAAATCTCAAATCCTCAGTTTGAGTTCAGATACGCCCGAAGATGCATCCGAATCCCTCAAACCAAGGCTCTGATACCAAATTGTAACACCGTAATATCTAAAACAAAATTTTCACATTTTAAAACACACTATTCCGAACACATTTATCAATAAAACCCCATTGTATCATAACTTTGTTTCACAAATGTTTCCCAAGATCAAAATACATAAAAACCCATGCGTGTGTACGAATCATGTCGACGCCTTCCCGCGATCATCACTGGTACCTAAAACACATAACACATAACACTGTAAGCATAAAGCTTAGTGAGTTCCCCAAAATACCATAGATAACACATACTACCCACTCGAGGCTATAAGTCTGTGGGCCCGTGGGCCCTAACTCTGTGGACCCTCTGGTCCTAACTCTGTGAACCTTCCAATTCTAACTCTGGTATACACATGATATAAACCACATAGAAATAATGTAATGCAACACATCACATAATAGCAGACAATAACGCTATCACATAACTCTAATTACCACTCAAGGTAAAGTATAGTGAAAAGAGTCACCTCAGATGTCTCCGTAAATCTCTGACTTGGTAGAAATACAATCTATCCACCACCTAATCGCATAAAGTAATACTCTCATAAATATAACTCTCAATACTAGACTCAATCCTCTCTAGGAACCCTCAGAAGGGTAAAAGACCATTTACCCCTCCTTTGGCTCAGAGGCCCTCATTGTTGACCAAACCCTAAAAGTCAACCAAATTCAACGGTCAAACTTTGACCCGACTCGTCGAGTGCACTTGGGCAACTCGGTGAGTCCACACATGTCCACTAACTCTTTAGTCCCATTTGACGCGCCGATTCCCTTCCTTTACTCGACGAGTCTTCAGTCATTAATCGCGGGGCCAGCCCGACTCAACTCGCCGAGTCTCAAGAACAACTCGGCGAGTACATGCCATGCACAAACTCCATTCACCTCCTGAGGTCAGATCTGTTCCTCTAATCCATAGATCTGGCCTTCCCAAGCTTAATAATCACGTAAAGTCCAGACCTTGACACTCATATATCATCTAGATGGTCATATTTGGTGATTTAGCCCCAAAATGACATTCTAAGCTCATGACTCCCAAAATAACTCATAAAGCTCCAAGAGTTAAGGTCTCTGGACCTCTTTGAGTCTAGATCCAAAGAATAAACTCGAGAAGGGACCAATTGCTCCACATAACCATCCTCAAAAGCGGTTAAAAAACCCTAACTCTTAGAATCAACACCAAAACTGAATAAGGTCTGAATAAATACCTCAAGATGAAGTCTCTGGACTCTGAAACCATTAGAATCGCACCTCCTTCAGTCTCCTCTTAGTCTTGATCACCTTCTTCTTGCTAAACCAAGGATAGAAAGATCACATATAGCTTCTCCTTTCTCACAAACGATTTAGCTCACTTAAGGTTCTCTCAAGGGACTGGTAGCCGAAATGGGCGACAATGAGTACCCTAAAATAGGCTCCAAACCCAGGGGATTAGGGTTTCATTAAACAGCGTGGACTCGCCGAGTCTGCTAATGGACTCATCGAGTCTAGTTACTAACCCAGATGATAATTCGCGATCCTACTCGGCGAATCTAAGCATCAACTCACCGAGTTCCTTCACAAATTCTAAAAATAAAATATTAGAATAATATACCTGGAAATCCGGATGTTACAAAACAAAACATGCACGTCTATTTCAATTGCAACCAAATAGGCAACTTCAAGTCTGAATGTCCTCTTCTAAAGGCAATAAGTGAAATACAGGCTCTAGCACCTAAAACATTGATGATACTTGATGGGTGCCAAGCTATAACCGAGTCTCCAAGGACCAAAGGGCAAGCCTTTTAGCTCACGGCAGAAGATGCTACGGAGACACTATACGTCACAACTCATACATTTTTAGTCAACTCCATACCTGCCTTAGTATTATTCGATTATGGAGCAATTCATTCTTTTGTATCGCTTAAATTTAGCAAGAACCTTAATAACACCATTGGAGATTTAGAATATCCTCAAAGAGTAGAAATAGATAATGATTGAAGAATTAAAGCAACAAAGCTTTTCCATAGTTGTACTTTAAGAATTTGTGACAATAGTTTCCCAATAAATCTCTTTCCCATTCCTATGCGAGAGATGAACGTAATAGCAGGTATGGATTAGCTAAACTAGTTTGAGGCTGTAATGTCCTAAAAACAAGATCCACAAATTTCTTTTTTCAATTAATGAAACAATATCCCAAACATCATCACAAATCCCAAGTAGAACAATTCTATAAAAAATATCATAAAATATTAGAGTTACGCTGAAAAACAGAACAATATCGTGTGTGCATTGCAATCACCCCGAACTCTGCCCTTGTGCACTGGAAGTACATGAAAAATAAAATGAAAACCGTAAGCACGAAGCCTAGTGAGTTTCCCCAAAATACCACATACCACACATCTCAAACATATAATAGGCCCCGCCTGATGAGAGTAACGGGCCCCGCCCTAACTCGCATAACGTGCCCCGCCCACTGAGTATAATAGGAATCGCCCTATCTTACATAATGGGCCCCGTCCACTGAGTATAAAAGGCCTCTCCCTAAATTGCATAACGCACCTCTCCCAACATAAAAACATAAAAGTATAACAAGTAATAGCATACATATTACCCATTGGTCCCCTATTAAGCATACAATAACATACACATGCAAGACTCATGCAGAGACCTAACGCCTTCAAATAATAAACCATGGGTTGGCATTGGTGCATTTAACCCACTAAGCATAGTGCGGAAGACTTGCCTCGGGCTCCTGAATCTCACATATAATTCTCTGGCTGTTGATCCGAAAATCCTCGCACTATCATCATAAAATAATATCCAATTAATAATTAGATCCTGACTTGTAATAAGAGTCTAACCTAGGGTAAAAGACCATTTTACCCTTATAAAATTTGGTCCAAGACCAATTCCTAAACCCATTACTCAAAAAGTCCTAATTCAAGAAATAGACACTCAAAGCCCAATTATGGCCCAATCTTCCAAATTGGGCCCAAACCCCTTCGTGGACCTTCATCTAAAAGAATCCAAACCAGAAATCTGATGGCCCAAATGAAGCCCTAAAATGCTAAGGTCCACACATCACCCAAAACAGAGAAGTCTAAAAATGAAGCTCACCTGCTGAGTACAATGGGCATACTCAACTCGTACGCTTAGCTTACATTCTCTGGGCTAGTACGCACAACGTGCCAAGTTGTACGCCCAACGTACTCCCCAGTTGTTTACCCCATGTACAAAAGCACTTAATCCATTTAGTCCCTACTCCATACTCTCAATTCTAGTCCCAAAAGATGATTTATCATGTAAATTTGGCAACTTTATGCACATGCAAGGCTTAATCGGGCTCTAGAGCTCAAAACAGATTAACCAAGGGTTTTAACACATGCATGAGTCCATATTCACCATAAAGTTTGCATCTTTATGCTTAAGAGAACCCCTAAAATGTCCAAATCTAAAAGGTTAAGCTTCCGAAACGGCCTTAGCTCACAAGAACCAACCAAAAGGGACCAAAATAACCATAAACAACCCAAAAGAAGATCTATACAAGGTGTTAACAAGTTATGGACTTTATACCTCAAAATTCATGAAATGAATAAGATAAATCTGGATCTCTAAGCTCCTCTCCAAAGAATGAGTCTTCAGCATTCTTCTTCCGCTCGAGATGCACAAAACACACCAAATTTCTTTACAAGTGCTTAAAAGAACCACACAAAGGCTAAGGGATGAAATTAGGGTTTTGAAAATATGGAGGCTGGTCTAAAATGTCCAATAGGTGGGTCAAGGAAGCTTAAATTGGGCACAAAACCTAAAAATTTGGGTTTATCCCAAGCCAACATACGTCCCGTGTTACCCATGTATACCCATCGTACATGGTCGATGCTCGCGATCATGATCTAGCTAGTACGCTAAGTGTACTAGCCATAGGACCAATAATGCAATTAGTGTAAGGGTAAAATGGAAACTTACTAGGTCTGTGTGTTATAATTCCCGCACACTTGAATCAGACTTCGCCCCCGAAGTCCGCTGCGACAAATAACTCCGGATAGTGCTTCTTCATCTCATCCTCCGACTTCCACATCCATTCAGATCCCTTGAAATAATTCCATTGAACTTTCACCAACTCAACAACCTTTATCCTCAAGGTTTTCGTCTTTTAATCGAGAATCACGATCGGTCTCTCAATATAGTTCAGACAGTCATCCACCTGAATATCCTCAAATGGAACCACTACAGAATCATACCACTTTTTCTAAATCGGATGACACCTTTGAGCTCATCTAGAACATCCAACAAAAACTGGAAAGGACTGATGTGCATAGGTCCCATCTTACCCCTCTTCCTAAATCGGATAACAAATTTCCAAGGTGAAACCTTTAGGAGAACCATATCCCCCACTTGGAACTCTAATTCTGATTGGTGTTTGTCAGCATAACGTTTCTGCTGACTCTGAGATATCTGGAGCCTACTCCGAACCTGTTGCATCAACTCGGTAGTCTTGAATACCACCTCAGTACTCCTTATAATCCACTGACCGAACTCACCCTCAACATATTTGGGTCCCACATATCCTCCCTTAAAGCATCTCAAAAGGAGGCCAATCAATATTGATGTGATAACTGTTGTTATATGAAAATTCAACTAACAAAAGATATGTATCCCAAATCCCACAAAAGTCCAAAATACATGCCCGCAACATATCCTATAGAGTCTGAATGGTCCGCTCGCTCTAACCATCGGTCTGCGGATCGAAGGTCGCTGAAATGGAAATGAGTACCCAACTCATTATGGAACCTCTTCTAAAACCTGGAAATAAACCTGACATCCCTATCTGAAACCATGGAAATCGGCACCCACACCGTTCCACAACCTCCCTAATGTATACCTTCGCCAACTTCTCCACAGAGATACTCTCCTAAATCAGGATAAAACACGAGCTCTTGGTTAATCGATCCACAATGATCCAAATCGAATTCACTCCATGCACAGTCTGGAGAAATTTTGTGATTAAATCCATGGTAATCTCATTCTATTTCCATACGGGGACCCCTAAGGGCTGAATCTTGCCGGGAGGTCACTGATGCTCGGCCTTAACTTTCCTGCACATCAAGCACCGCTCCACATACCAAGACACATCTTGCTTCATGCAGGGCCACCAATTATCAGGACGAAGATCCTTATTCATCTTCGTCTCCCCAGGATGGATGGAGAACCTACACTTGTAGACCTCCTCCATCAGAACCTAATGCACACCGCCCCAATACATAACCCATACCCTTCAATGAAGAGCCAATAGCCCATGACTATCATAATCGAAGGAAGCCACCTAACCCACAATATGCTCACTCTTCCCATGCTCTTCCTTCATAGCCTTGATATGAGCCTCCCGAATCTAATCTAATAGTAGAGTAATCACGATCATCCTCAAATATATATATCCCTGATCGGAGCCACGACCGCCTTGCAGCTGAGAGCATCGGCCATAAAATTGGCCTTCCATGGGAGATAAAGGATCTCATAATCATAATCCTTAACCATATCCACCCATCGGCATTGCCTCATATTCAGATTTGGCTGATCCATTAGGTACCTCAGGCTCTTGTAGTCTGTGTAAATAGTACAACGGAACCCATAGAGGTAATGTCGCCAAATCTTGAGGGAGAAAACAACAACCCCCAGCTCCAGATCATGCGTCAGTAAGTTTGCTTCATTAGGCTTTATTTGCATTGAATCGTAAGCGATCACACGACCCCCATACATCAACACTAACCCCAAATCCATGATCGATGTGACATCCCCATTTTTCACGGCCAGAAAAGGCCGATTTTTTTATGCTTTATTAAAATCAGAGTATCTCTTTTAATAAAAATGTTGCGGAATTTGTTCCCTGAAAAACATGATAATCGCGTTATCAAAGCATTTCTAAAGAAATATATTTTTATTCACTTTTAAAACATTTGGGATGTCATCGTTAATACAGAAACATAAGCATAAAAAGAACTTACATTCATTTACACTAGTGATCTACATCTCTTTTAAATCTCTCAGTGTTAAGTAGTTTCGTATCGACACCTGTAATACAAATAAACTGAGTGGGTCAGGTTGGGAAACCTGGTGAGTACATAGGGTTTTCAACCCACAATAATATAAGTATTATCTTTAATCATCAAAAAGTTAACCCAATTACTCATCCCCATTATCTTCTTTAATCTTAAGGATCTACCCTAAGAATTAGCTATTCTCGTGCATTCATTCCTAAGGAATAGGTACGAAGTCCATCGTTGTCAATGACACAGTTGTCAAGCACAGCTACTAGTTCTATCACATAGGCGCACCTACCATAATTCTATATGAGGCACTTCTGTCGGTATTGTCCTTTAGACGCTATTGTCAAGGTTATAATGTTCATTATTAGGCACAGCTGCTGATATTATCCTTAGAGCGTAGCTGCTAGGATGTTTATCGTAGATCAACAACATCTACAGGTTGTTGCGCAGCTGCCAGTGCTCATCTATAGGGTTGATAGCTTATTTTATTTCCTTATTTTTATTAGTTTATTTTAGATTTTTAGATCTTTTTATCATTAATGCATTGTATTTTTTTATTTTTCTTTAGTATGGATCGTACCGGGTGCTTGTTATGTTGCATGAGATATTTTGTAGGTTTTTCGGTGCTTGTTGCGGTTGCGGGTTGATTGGAGACGAGCTTAGTGGACTCCCGAGGCATTATTGGGCTTGGCGGAATCAAAGAGGAAGAATTAGGCTTTGAAAGTTATTGGCTTAGATTATTTGGGCTTGTGAAGATGGATCATAAAATTCAAATTTTGGGCTTGGAGCATCCATTTGGTGGCTAAATGATGATTGGTGCATTTCAAATTACATGGACAAGGAGGGGGGACCAAAGGAATCTTTGGTAGTGGAAGGGTGGAGTGGCTTGGTGGACCAATAGCATTACAGCAACATTTGCGCGGGTGGAATTTTCGTCGCACGGGTACCCGCGCAACTGCCCAGTTTGGGCATTTTGGTCATTTGGCTTGCCATAACCCTTGGGGATCAGATCTAGAAGCTCATTCACGATTTTCCACCATTAGAGACCTGCAAGAGGCGATTTTAGGATCTAGAAACCATTTCCTTTCATCTTTCCAAATCTTAGGTAGTTTCTTTATGCAATTAGATTATTGTTCTTGTTACTTTGTTGCCATGAGTGGCTAATACTCTTATTTGGTTGACTTTGGCTGAAAACCAATAAATGTTTGTGGGTTTTGAAGGATTTATGTTGATTATCAATTTATTCCATGTTTATGATTCTAGTTTGCAATTCTTATGCTTATTTGATGCTTTGATCATGAGCTTAGTATTTGATTGAGCAATGGTTGATTTATTTCATTGATTTTGCATTGGATCATTGAATTTATCTAGAACAAAGTCTTTATGATGGTAGAAATCATCTCTAGCTTATGAATCATATCTCCTTTATGGATGTGTAAGCATTTGACATCCTCTAGGAATTGGGGATTCCTTCATTCTTAAGGCTAATTGATTTCTTGGGATTAATTGCTTCAATTGACCCTTGATCTTAATTAAGAAGGTGTGTGGTGGGCTTCCCCAACCTCCATACTACCTATGAGGAATCTTGGCATCATGCTTCATGATTGCTATAACCAATTTGGGATGAAGGATAAGCTTTGTATTAGATCATAATGATAAACACACAAATGTTCATTGTGTTGAATTGCCTTAGTTAACCAATTATTGCCAACCTTTAAGCATCTCATCAACTTGTTTAATTGCAAGGTTTTTAGTTATTCAAGTATTTTAGTTTTCAAGTAATCAAACACCCCCCCCCCCCTTTCATTTTAATTGTAATTAGTTAGTTTAATTTCACTAGTTCTATTGAATTGCATTGGTGATTGAATACAACCATTTCCCCGAGGATCGATGCCCCTTTTTACCATTATATTACGTTTATTTAGCAATCAAAGGGTGTAATTTTCTTGGTGGGCTTGACAACCCGATCATGTTTTGGCGCTGTTGTCGGGGAAATTGGTTTTTGTTATTTGATTGTTTATGCCTAGGTCTACAAGAACCGGTGAACTACTCTACAATCCGGAAATTGAAAGAGAAGCAAAAAGGTTGAAAACATTAGCCAAACAAGCAAAGCAACAACTAGTTCAAGCTTCTTCCTCTTCTCCACTAATCAACATAGAAGATCAAGTTCATACTTCAAGTGATACCGACACCAAACCGAGTTCTCCAATTGTTGGTCATTCCTTTGAATACATTCCATTTGAAAACCACATAGCCATGAATCACACTCCACCTCATAATCCCAACCCAAACCCAATCAATCAAGATGCCAATACCCCACCCCATCAACCAAGACAACAACCACAAGAACCTCTCGTTGATATGCCACCTTGGAACCAAGCCCCTCCTCAAAACCAACCCAATTATCAACCACCACCACAACTACAAAACCAACACTTCCACCAAAACAACCAACCTCAAAACAATGCTTTTCAAGTTCAACAACAAGTACATTACCCAAATCAACCCAATTACCAACACCCTCCAATGTACCAAAACCCAATGTACCCACAACAACAACCTCCTTACAACTAATACCGTAACTACCAACCTTATCCACCACCAATCTACAATCCCCAACAATACCCATATCCACCTTACCAACAACCACCCAATTACTTGCAACAATATTCCAATAACCCCAATCCACCCAATCCTCCTCAAGAGTTGACACTTAGACAAATGATGGAAACGGATGTTACTCATACACCTCTTGCTATTGTTTATCCCGCAAACCGCTGAGGGATTAAATTGAAGTCAAGTTTCATCCATCAACTTACCAAGTTCCATGGGTTGGATAGAGAAGATCCTCAAAAGCATTTGAAGTCATTTCATATGATATGTGTTAGCATGTTGCCCGACAATGTGACATTGGATGATTTCAAGTTAACCGCATTCCCGCTCACCTTGGAAGACAAAGCTAGAAAGTGGTTATTCAACTTACCACCGGGATCTATTCACACATGGGAAGAGTTACTCAAGGCCTTCAATAGCAAATTCTATCCCACCTCCCGGATATCAAGCCAACGAAGTGACATTTTGGGGATTCGTCAAGGGGAAAATGAAACATTTCATGATTTTTGGGAGCGCTTCAATAATTTGTGTACAAGTTGTCCTCAACACAATATACCCGAACAACTACTTCTTCAACAACTTTATGAGGGTATGAATGAAAATATCGGAGGATGATTGATGCTCCAAGTGGTGGTGACATCTTCAACAAAACCCCTCATGAGATCCGATTACTTTTTGGTACCATTTCTCAAAATCAAAGGAATTTTGGGACTCGAATTGACATGAAGAGAAATTCTACACAAGTGGTTGGTGAAGTTAGAAACACTCAACATTTGGAATCAAAGCTCTTGGATTTGACTAATGTGTTAAGTCAAATGGTGGTGGGAAGTGGTCAACAACTGATGGTATGTGGTATTTGTGCAATGACGGGTCATTATACGGATAAGTGTCCCACACTTGGAAGTGAACCGGAAGATGTGAATGCAATGGGCGGATATCAAAGTCAACCAAGACCCACGGGATTTCAAAACAATTTCAACCCAAATTGGAGGAATAACCACAACAACCCTTATCCACCAACGCAAAATCCACCAAATCTTTTGATGAGACCCCAACATCCACAATACCAATCCCAAAAACCTCCATATCCACAAAATTCTTATAACCCTCCAAATTACCAACACCCTCCACAACAAGGTCAATCAAGTGGTAACCATCAAATGAGCCTTCAAGAACATGTTACTTCTCTTGCTCAAAGTCAAACCCAATTTCAACAAGAGACCAAGAATACTTTCTCCTCCATTCAAGCACAAATTGGAGACTTGGCAACCGCTCTCAACAAGATAGAACAAAGGGGTAAACTTCCATCACAAACCGAGAAGAACCCCAATGTGAATGCCATCACCTGGTGAAGTGGGAAAACACTTGGAGAAAGTCAACCTAGAAGAGTTTCAAGAGAAGAAGAAGATGAAGTGATCATCGTGGAACCTCCAAAAGTTGTGGTTCCTCCAAAAGAACCGATTGTGCCAATTGTTGATCAACCCGACCCTTCCAACAAATCCATCAAACCATTGGTCATACCTCCACCTTTTCCATCCCATTTGGCTTCCACAAAGAAACAAGAAGAAGAGAAAGCGTTTCTTGAGACTTTCCACAAGGTTCAACTCAACATTTCACTATTGGATGCCATTAAGCAAATCCCACGTTACACCAAATTTCTTAAGGATTTGTGCACCAACAAGAGAAAATTCAAGACAAATGAGAAGATTCAAGTAAATGCAAATGTATCCGCGGTCATCCAAAAGAAGTTACCTCCCAAATGCAAGGATCCGGGAATATTTGCTATCCCTTGTACCATTGGTGATTTGCATTTCGAAAGTGCTATGTTGGATCTTGGAGCCTCGATCAATGTGATGCCATATTCGGTTTTTCAATCTCTCAATGTTGGACCTTTGGAAGAAACTGGAGTAATCATTCAATTAGCAAACAAGTCAAGTGTGTCTCCAAGAGGAGTGTTGGAGGATGTGTTAGTACAAGTTAATCAACTTGTTTTTCCGGCGGATTTTTATGTCATTGATCTTGAAGAGAAGACTCCTTCCAAATCATCTATGATCCTCCTTGGAAGACCTTTCATGCATACCGCTCACACAATCATTGATGTCCATAAAGGAAAGATAACTATGGAGTTTGATGGAGAAACCATTCACTTCAACATCTTTGAAGGAATGAGGTACCCTAGTAACATTTCTCCATTGTATCGGGTTGATGAGATTGAGCCAATAAATAGGATAAGCCCTAATGTATCCACAGACAAGATAATCATGGAAGATGATTGTAATCCTAAGAGGGAAACTCAAAGAAGATTGGATCCTCCAATGATGGAAGTGGTCAAGAAGAAGATAATTAAAAGGTTCAAAAGGTTCAAAGAGAAGAAAAAGGCATTTCATGACAAGCATATAACCCAAAAACACTTTATTCCGGGTCAAAAAGTTCTTTTTTATTATTCACGCTTAAAGTTATTCCCGGGAAAATTGCGATCTCGATGGCATGGACCTTTTATTGTTATAAAAGTGTTTGATCCTAGTTTTGTTGAAATCAAGAGTTTGGAAACAAACCAAATCTTCAAAGTGAATGGGCACCATTTGAAACTATTTTATGAAGGCTTTGACACAGGAGAATTTGACAACGTAACAATGGAAACACCGATTTACGAAGGCTGACGGAAGCGGGACTATGTCTTGGCAAAGACATTAAATAAATGCAATGTAAATAAATAATGCCCGTTTGAAGTTTTGGGTGTTTCTACACTTGAAGTTGGCCATAAAAATAAGCATATAGAAGTCTTCCAGTGATTTTGGTGAAGTTTGAAAATTTCCAAAAATTTGACTTTCGCGCGGGTGCCCACGCAGACTTTGCGCGACCGACCCCAGCTGCGCAGGTCCCGAGTTCCAAATTACACCAACATGGGGTGCTCTCTGATTGCTGCGCGCGGGTGCCCGCGCAGCCGTTGTACGACCGACACCCAGCCGCGCAAATTCCGAGTTTCAAATTACCCTAACATGGGATGTATTCTGACATGTGCGCGCGGCTGCCCCCCACCCACGTAAAGTTAGCAAGGGTACCCGCGCAAATATGTCATTCCATAAGAAAATTTCGAGCCATTTCATATGCGTCCTTTGCGTGACCAAGATTTCATCCATGTGTATTTAGGCGGCCAAGAACTCCATCGAAGCATCATTATGCGATCCATGTGTTGCTTCCATACCATCCTCGCGGGCCTCCTCCATCTTGATCCCGATATGATCCTTCCTTACTCTCATCCTAAGCATTGAGGACAATGCTTAATTTTAAGCTAAAAAATTCAAAAATATTGCATATTTTCTTTCTTTCTTTTCTAATTTTCATATTTTTTTTAGATGCATTCTAGTTTAAGTTCATGCATTTTTGTTCTCTCTTGTCTTCTCATCCCTATAGGTACCATAGTGCCGAGTCATAAGTATTGAATCATAGATTGGTCCTGGGTCTTGATATGGAATTCCTTCTATTTGATGAATGGGGCACGTTTTGAGCCTCACAGACCACTTTGAGACCGCTTGTGTGGGGGTCAGATGCAGGTAGCTTGATTGGGTCTAGGTGCGGAGGGATGTGGTTGGTCATGCCAATGTGTGCGAGCAAAGACTAGCCCGGTAAGGTATTTTGAAGACATTGAAGACTCGCATCTTGGTTTTGGAGGGAGTACCCCTTAGTACTCCCGAGTCTCGTCCGAGCCTTGTTTAGTTAGATTTTCACCTCCTTTTTAGGATAGGTTATCATTTTTCTAAGGGTCTAGAGTAGATAGTTAGATAGATTTTGTTTATCACACCTTGCATTGAGGTGCTTGATGAACTTTGAAGTGGGTCCCCCAATTCACATCTTTTGGGACCAAGTCTTTTCGGTAACACCCAATTTTGAGTCACTCCCCACCCTTTTTAGTTGACCTTGGCACATTTTCGATGATCATTAGGTGTTCATATTAACCTCTATCTATCACTTAATTTTCAATATTGGAGTCCTATGTTACTTGGTGAAATTCCTTAGACCTTCCAAGAAGCAACACAAAGAATGAAGAAATTTGAAAAAGTGAAGAAAATAAGAGCCTATTAAATATGATTCAAGAAAAGCAACAAAAACAAAGAAGAAAAAATGAAGAAAAAGAGCAACACAAAAAGAAGAACTGTTGGATAAGGTGTCTAAGTCCATAACTGATTTGGTATATAATTAACTCGACCGGCATGGTCCATTTGGGTTGCATCTCATCCAAACTATTATGGATAATTTTATGAGAGTTATACACATATGTTTATTAATATATTATGAGTTATAATATATTAATATGAAGTTACGTTATTTAATTAGTTTTAGTCTTAAATTAATTATGAATTAATTTAGAGATTAAAAGGAAGACTAATTAGATTTTGGGCTATTTGTTTTATATAGTGTGGGATAATACTCATTTGTTAATGGGCTAGGCTTATGTGGGAGTCCATGGATGATCCATGGAGCTTTTAACCCATGGATCCTTGGAAAGGAAAAGACATGGGTTATTAGGGTTTCACCCTAACCATGCACACTATATAAGCATGCTTATGGAGCATGAAATGGAGCCTAAAAGAAAAAACTAGTGAACTAGTGTGTGTGTGCATGTGTGTGGCCGATTTTATACAAGGTGTATACTCTCTCAAAGTTTTCCAAGAGTTTGTAGTGTTTGTGATTCCATTTGAGGCATTCACACTATTGGTGCTTGGCCCTCAAACTCCTTAGAACCAAACTCACCAAAAGGTATGTAATCTCTTCTAACTCTTTTATGTTGAAATGTTCCCCATGCCATGTTAGATAGGTTATAAACCTTGGAAAATTATTATTTTGCATGTATTTAGACAAACATAGATCCAAGGTTTATTAGGGTTGCATGCACACTTAGGAAGTGTTAGATTGCTCAAAACCCAACAGTGGTATCAGAGCCTAGGCTTGCTTGTTTGATACTTGATGCAAAATAGTGAAAAAAGTCGAAATCGTTGCTGTCTGCATGGTGGACTCGCCGAGTCCATTGGGGGGACTCGACGAGTCCAAGGCAAACTTCAACCTACTCGACAAGTCAGTTCATGCACTCGACGAGTAGGATCGAAAGAGTGCAGATTCTCGACTTTTGCTGCTGGAAATGGAATAGAAACATTACCCTAAATTGTTTTGGTGCTATAAAACTTATTTTAGTTGGTGTAATGGTTGTTCTAATCCATTTACAATAGCATATATCAAAATTCCATGATTTCATGTGTTCATATAATTCTTGAATTTTTGATGATCATGTTCATGTTCTTATGAATTTAGAAAATGATAGGAATTATTTGCTGAATTGTTTAGAATTAATTCTTGATCATTTATGTGTTTTAATGGAGTCCATAATTTGTCCTCAAGTTATGGATTTCCAAAGGTCACTTTTATTTAACACACACTTAAAACACATAAGTTACATGAAAATGAAGAGTCTTTATTTTTATGAACCTTTAATTCATAAGTTATGAAATGAAGAGTTTTGCAAAGTTACAAAACTTGCCCTCAAGTTTTGGAATTTGTAAAGTTTCACACACTTTAATAAACTTTAATTCCAACCCTTAGAGTTTTAATAGTTAAAATTCAACCCTTATACTATTTATAACATTAATGGTTAATTATTATATATATGTATAAGAATAAGTCGTTTTACCGTTAGTAGGCCTCATTCACAAAGTCGGTCTATAAGGTGGGTATAAGGTTGTTGCCTATAAAATGGCGACTTAATGGGTGTATACTCTCACCCACCGCTTGCTTGATCGATGGAGGGTCGTTAGCCGAACGGGTAGAACAATGACTTTAAATCCTCATTAAAAGTATAATGGATATTATAAAATAACTAAATTCTTTTAATTCCCAATCATATTTATTTTAGGAAAAATGTGAACATGGTGCTAGTCCATGGAATTCACACTTTGTACCTTACCAAGTCGTTGGTGGAGCGTGTGTGGTTAACCGGCACACTAACTAGGACTAGTAAGGATCACGAAGGGTGACTTAATGTTTGTCATAGATCAATGGAGCGTGTGTGTTTAACCGGCACATTGATTAGGTGTAACATTAAGAGTACCAAGTGAATTAGCATGGTTATTCACACCTTGTTTTGTGATCCTCGGCATCCCAGTCACAAAACTTGAAGGGCACAATCGAGATTGAAACATGCCATTGAAAAAGTTCAATGAATCTCAAAAGAATCTAGGAATTTCAAATCCAATTAAACCTAATAAATCATTTCGTTTTCATGGTGGAAATTGGTGAATCGTCATTCACCTACCTTTCAAATATATTATTACTTAGATTACGGCATCCCTCTTCTAAGTGTAATATATTCTGATTGGATCCTAGCCTTAATATTACATTTGGGTGTCTTATTAAGGATCCTAAATATCTATTCTAAACTTACTCTCTTTTCAGATGTCTTCCAACACTAATGCTTCAGGCTCTAACTCAACTGGTTCTTTCTCTCTCATGAATCTTTGTGGGAGGGTCATCTTTGATGGTTCCAACTTCATGGATTGGATTAGGAACATCAGGATGGTTACTCGTTATGAGGACAAAGAATATGTCCTCGATAAGGAGTTAAAAGAACTTGATGAGTCTACTGCTACTCCTGAGGAGATCGCTGAATTCAGGACTCATGAGAGAGATGCTACTAAGGTGGCATGTATCATGATGGCCACGATGACAGTCGAGCTCCAAAAGTCATATGAAGATTTCTACCCTTTTGAGATGCACCAAGACCTGATGGAAAGGTACCATCAGAGTGCTCGTCAGGAGCGGTATGAAATAATCTCCTCCATAATAACTACCCGCATGAAGGACGGTGAATCCGTCACTGGCCACATGCAAAAGATGCAAAGGTATGTGGACCGTTTGCTGAAGCTGAATGTTAACATCCCTGAGGAGTTGGCAATTGACATCATTTTGCACTCCTTGCCTTCTTGTTATGATCATTTTCGAATGACATATCATATGAACAAGGAGGAAGTTACCCTAAGCAAGCTTCAAGGACTCTTGAAGACCACTGAAACCGGTCTTAAGGGTAAAGCGGTTGTTACCTCTACTACTCCTACTCCAACATCTACCCCTGTTTTAGCTATTGGGCAAGGCAAAGGGAAGAAGAGGAAGCACCCTTCGAAGGGTACGAAGGGAAAGTTTCTTGAAGGCTCCTCATCAAAGACCAAGAGCGGTTCTGCCACTCCTTCTGCCATTCCCAAGGATGCTGAATGCTTTTATTGCCATGAAAAGGCACACTGGAAGCGAAACTGTCGTAAGTACTTGCAGGATCTAAAGGATGGGAAAGTGAAACCCACCCATGCAGGTATTTACACTATATTGTCTAATTACTCAACATATTCTAACTCTTGGGTGCTTGATACAGGATGTGGTATTCACATATGTTCTGATTTGCAGGGCCTAAGAAGAAGTGAGGATGTGGAGCACGGGAAGATAAACTTGATCATGGGGAATAGGAAGGCTTCACCTGTTTCCAAGATTGGAGTTTATACTTTGTTGCTTAATAATGGGTTAAAATTAGATTTGAATAAATGTGTGTACTCGTCTGAAATGGTGAGGAATATTATTTCTTTTCATGCTTTGTACAAACAAGGTTTTACCTTTTCGTTTGATAATGAATGTGGTGGTATTAATGCTTTCTTTAATAATGTGTTTTATTTTAAAGCATTACCTTGTGATGGTGTGTATGAAACTATGTCGATTGTAGACAACTTAGGAAATCATGTGTTGTATATTGATTCTTCTACTAGCCTAGATAAAGCATCATTGTGGCATTGTCGTCTTGGACATGTAAACAAGAAACGCATAGGCCAACTCCAAAAGAGTGGAGTCTTGGAATCATTTGACCTTAAATCGGATGATAATTGTGAATCTTGTCTACTTGGAAAAATAACAAAATCACCCTTCACTGGAACTTGTGAGAGGGGTGAAGGTTTGTTGGACCTAATACATACTGATGTATGTGGGCCATTCAAAACCGCCACAAGGGATGCTAATCGGTATTATGTGACTTTTATTGATGATTTTAGTAGATATGGGTATGTCTACTTAATCAAACATAAGTCCAAAACCTTTGAAAGGTTTAAGGAATTCAAACAGGAAGTAGAAAATCAATTGGGCAGGAACATTAAGATGCTTCGATCCGATCGAGGTGGTGAGTATCTTAGCACCGAGTTCCTTGACTATCTTAAGGAGTGTGGGATTGTCTCACAATTGACTCCTCCCAGGACACCACAGCTGAATGGTGTAGCTGAGAGGCGTAAGCGAACCTTGTTGGACATGGTTCGCTCTATGATGAGTCAAGTTTCGTTACCAATCTCTTTTTGGGGGTATGCCTTAGAGACTGCCGCCCATATCCTTAATCTAGTCCCTACAAAGAAGGTTACCAAAACACCTCATGAGATGTGGACTGGGAAGGTTCCCAATTTGGACCACATCAAAATTTGGGGTTGCGAAGCTTTCGTGAGGCGTGAAACTCATGATAAGCTTGAACCCCGAAGTGAAAGGTGTATTTTCATCGGCTACCCACAGAAATCCTTCGGTTACCTATTCTACAGACCCAGTGAGAATGTGGTCTTTGTAGCACGAAGAGGGATCTTTCGCGAGAAAGAATTTATAAGCCAATGAGATAGTGGGAGGCAGATTGATCTTGAAGAAATTCAAGAATCAATTGGTGAAGGAACCTCAGACACTAGCAATCAACCTGAGGAGGAAACTCCTGTTGATCCAGCTGACGAGTCTGTACCTCCGAGGCGTTCCACACGGGTTAAGAACACACCTTCGTTTTATTATGGCTTCCATATTACTACGGAAGGTGATACGTTTATTAGTGATAGTACACTGGTAAATTTGGATGAACCCAGCAGTGTTAAGGAAGCCATGGCAGGCCCGGAGTCTGCTAAATGGAAGGAGGCTATGGACAGCGAGATACAGTCCATGTATGACAATCAAGTTTGAAACTTGGTTGACAATGTACCAGGCCGTAAAAGAGTCGAGTGCAAATGGATCTTCAAGAAGAAGACAGACAAGGAAGGAAAGTGCATACTTATAAGGCTCGACTGGTTGCGAAGGGTTTTACTCAAACTCAAGGTATTGATTATGATGAAACCTTCTCGCTGGTAGCAAAGATTAAGTCTATTAGGGTTATGTTAGCCATTACAGCATTTCATGATTATGAAATATGGCAAATGGATGTCAAAACTGCTTTCCTTAATGGAAAGTTGGCTGAGGATGTGTACATGAATCAGCCAGAGGGTTTTGTCAGTGCAGAGTACCCTAATAGAGTATGCAAGCTTGAGAAATCCATTTATGGATTAAAACAAGCGTCTCGTAGCTGGAATCTTTGTTTTGATGAGAAGGTAAAAGAGTTTGGCTTCTCGAGAAGCGAAGATGAGTCTTGCGTGTATGTCAGAGCTAGTGGGAGTATAGTTAGCTTCTTGGTACTATATGTGGATGACATACTACTCATAGGAAATGACATCCCAACCTTGCAGGAGGTTAAGTCCTGGCTTGGGAAGTGCTTTGCTATGAAGGACCTAGGGGAGGCTACCTATATCCTAGGGATAAGGATATTAAGAGAAAGGAGTAGAAGACTAATTGGACTTAGTCAGAGTATCTACTTGGATAAGGTGTTGAAAAGGTTCAGCATGGAGAATTCCAGGAAAGGAGATTTACCGATCCAAAGCAATACCAAACTGAGTAAGACTCAGAGTCCGAGTACAGAGGCAGAGATAGCTGAGATGAGCCAATTACCGTATGCTTCCGCAGTTGGCTCGATCATGTATGCTATGACTTGTACCCGTCCTGATGTGGCATTTGCTTTGAGCATGGTCAGCAGGTATCAGGGGAACCCTAGCAAGGCTCATTGGACCGCGGTAAAAAACATTCTCAAGTACCTGCGGAGGACTAAGGATTGGATCCTTACCCTTGGTGGTAGTGATGACTTGAAAGTATTAGGGTATAGTGATGCTGGTTTTCAGACTGATAGGGATAATTTCCGCTCTCAGTCGGGCTGGATCTTTACCTTAAATGGAGGGGCAATTTCTTGGAAGAGTTCCAAGCAGGATACGGTGGCTGATTCGACTTGTGAATCAGAGTATATGGCAGCGAGTGAAGCAGCGAAGGAGGCGATATGGCTAAAGAACTTCATCGGAGACCTTGGAGTTGTACCAGCTATTAAGGAACCTATAGAGATTTTCTGTGACAACAATGGTGCGGTTATCTTAGCCAAGGAACCAAGAGATCATGGCAGATCCCGACACATTGACAGAAAATATCACTTCATAAGACACAAGATTGAAGAAGGACTACTTGTGACAACGAGGATATCGTCGGATGAGAATCCTACAGATCCCCTTACGAAGGGACTGACGAGGGTTAAGCATTTTCAGCATGCGAGATGCATCGGGCTGAGGGACGATATTAGTTTTACAGATTAGATAGTTTTCCTGAAACTTGTAAAATGTAATCGACGTTTGATGATGAATAAAATTTGTGATTTATTTATGAGTAAAGTGTTACTATCATTGTCAATTATTTACTATTGTTTCAGTTTTGCATGTTTTGACTTCCAGAATAATTAATTTATTCAAACCTCCACAATCGATCATACGTCGGAAGTAGGTATGAATCAAGATTGTCATGAATTGGGTTTGTAGATGCCTTAAAGGTGTTTAGACATGGCAATGGTTGCTACAACATTTATGAGTACTCATAAGTTATGAGTATTGGTATAAACCCATGCTCACTTGTATCACTTCATGGAATTTATCTCGAGTGATCGTGAGACGATAACATCATATAAATCTTCAAACCTAGAGATCTGAGTTGTTACCTATGAGTTGGTTGTGCATTGATTGCACATAAACACATCAGTAACTTGATGTTATAAAACATGCCTTTGTGTACAATTCAATAAGTAGTAGAACAAGCATATCAGTCGAAGTTTATCTGTTCCTTCTAGAAATAGAAGCGATATCTGGGCCCCTCGATGATTTTGTGTTGACCCATGTACCAGGCCTGGTCAGAACTAAACCGATGTGTTCAGTGAAGTTCTTCGTCAAACAAATCGGAAAATCGAGAAACAACTGCTAGACAATAAGCAAGACATAGTTCCATGTGTTTGTCCGGCTGATATCATGAGAACAGAGGATTATGTGATCACTTATCTAAAATGGCACTTCATAGTTCGACAGAGTCTTCATTGTTCGAGGGAGTTTTCGAGAGCTACGATTGCTGGTTGGTTCCTGAAGTTATAGGCAAATACAGTTATTAGACTTATCCAAGTGGGAGTCTGTTGGATAAGGTGTCTAAGTCCATAACTTATTTGGTATATACTTGACCCGACCGGCATGGTCCTTTTGGGTTGCATCTCATCCAAACTATTATGGATAATTTTATGAGAGTTATACACATATGTTTATTAATATATTATGAGTTATAATATATTAATATGAAGTTACGTTATTTAATTAGTTTTAGTCTTAAACTAATTATGAATTAATTTAGAGATTAAAAGGAAGACTAATTAGATTTTGGGCTATTTGTTTTATATAGTGTGGGATAATACTCATTTGTTAATGGGCTAGGCTTATGTGGGAGTCCATGGATGATCCATGGAGCTTTTAACCCATGGATCCTTGGAAAGGAAAAGACATGGGTTATTAGGGTTTCACCCTAACCATGCACACTATATAAGCATGCTTATGGAGCATGAAATGGAGCCTAAAAGAAAAAACTAGTGAACTAGTGTGTGTGTGCATGTGTGTGGCCGATTTTATACAAGGTGTATACTCTCTCAAAGTTTTCCAAGAGTTTGTGGTGTTTGTGATTCCATTTGAGGCATTCACACTATTGGTGCTTGGCCCTCAAACTCCTTAGAACCAAACTCACCAAAAGGTATGTAATCTCATCTAACTCTTTTATGTTGAAATGTTCCCCATGCCATGTTAGATAGGTTATAAACCTTGGAAAATTATTATTTTGCATGTATTTAGACACACATAGATCCAAGGTTTATTAGGGTTGCATGCACACTTAGGAAGTGTTAGATTGCTCGAAACCCAACAAGAAGAAGATTCCAAGTTCAAGACTTATGTTATATATCTAGTTTGCAAAAGTAATAAAAAAAAAAAACCTGGATGTCAAGCAGCGAATGTGATTGAAAAGGCCCCGATGATGAGACGGTAGACTGTAAAGGATAGTACAAGGGAGAAGCCTCTGAAACCGGATGTTTGCCCGGAGGCTGTGCTGCAAAACCCTATTTCGTTATTATACGCTTTGGCCTGTACTATGGTCTACATTGGTGATTTAAAGTGCCCCCACTGGGCGCATCTCTGTTTCCTTTGTCTTGCACACCGCGACCGCATCCAGCCGTGATCTATTCACCCATCAAGTGGTTGAGAATGTGGTTTATGGCTCTAAAGCGGGGAACATTTTGAAGATGCGTAGGGTCCATGAAGGACTAATTCTGACCATGTTGACTGATGTTGACCAAGTTCTATGGTATCTTTCTTTTTCCTTTTTAGATAATTCATCCCGAGCTCATTTTTAGTCTTGTTCTAACTTAAGGACAAGTTAGGTTTAAGCTTGGGGTGATTTGATAGCTTATTTTATTTCCTTATTTTTATTAGTTTATTTTAGATTTTTAGATCTTTTTATCATTAATGCATTGTATTTTATTTATTTTTCTTTAGTATGGATCGTACCGGGTGCTTGTTATGTTGCATGAGATATTTTGTAGGTTTTTCGGTGCTTGTTGCGGTTGCGGGTTGATTGGAGACGGGCTTAGTGGGCTCCCGAGGCATTATTGGGCTTGGCGGAATCAAAGAGGAAGAATTAGGCTTTGAAAGTTATTGGCTTAGATTATTTGGGCTTGTGAAGATGGATCATAAAATTCAAATTTTGGGCTTGGAGCATCCATTTGGTGGCTAAATGATGATTGGTGCATTTCAAATTACATGGACAAGGAGGGGGGACCAAAGGAATCTTTGGTAGTGGAAGGGTGGAGTGGCTTGGTGGACCAATAGCATTACAGCAACATTTGCACGGGTAGAATTTTCATCGCGCGGGTACCCGCGCAACTGCCCAGTTTGGGCATTTTGGTCATTTGGCTTGCCATAACCCTTGGGGATCAGATCTAGAAGCTCATTCACGATTTTCCACCATTAGAGACCTGCAAGAGGCGATTTTAGGATCTAGAAACCATTTCCTTTCATCTTTCCAAATCTTAGGTAGTTTCTTTATGCAGTTAGATTATTGTTCTTGTTACTTTGTTGCCATGAGTGGCTAATACTCTTATTTGGTTGACTTTGGCTGAAAACCAATAAATGTTTGTGGGTTTTGAAGGATTTATGTTGATTATCAATTTATTCCATGTTTATGATTCTAGTTTGCAATTCTTATGCTTATTTGATGCTTTGATCATGAGCTTAGTATTTGATTGAGCAATGGTTGATTTATTTCATTGATTTTGCATTGGATCATTGAATTTATCTAGAACAAAGGCTTTATGATGGTAGAAATCATCTCTAGCTTATGAATCATATCTCCTTTATGGATGTGTATGCATTTGACATCCTCTTGGAATTGGGGATTCCTTCATTCTTAAGGCTAATTGATTTCTTGGGATTAATTGCTTCCATTGACCCTTGATCTTAATTAAGAAGGTGTGTTGTGGGCTTCCCCAACCTCCATACTACCTATGAGGAATCTTGGCATATCATGCTTCATGATTGCTATAACCAATTTGGGATGAAGGATAAGCTTTGTATTAGATCCTAATGATAAACACACAAATGTTCATTGTGTTGAATTGCCTTAGTTAACCAATTATTCCCAACCTTTGAGCATCTCATCAACTTGCTTAATTGCAAGGTTTTTAGTTATTCAAGTATTTTAGTTTTCAAGTAATCAAAAAACCCCCCTTTTTTTATTTTAATTGTAGTTAGTTAGTTTATTTAGCAACCAAGTTTATTTAGCAATCAACAACATCTACAGGTTGTTGCGCAGCTGCTAGTGCTCATCTATAGGGTACTAGGTCCATTGCTGCCAATGTTCCCCTATAGGGCACCAGGTCCATACCACTAATATTCCTCTATTTCAACTTTCACCCCTCGTCCTTCATCTATCCATGTTTTACCCAACATATTTTGTAGATATAAAAATACGTATACAGTTTAAAACATTTAATACATGTATAAAAATCTCTCACCCAGCATAGACAGCAAGTATTCAGACAACATGCAAACATAGCATGTAATTTATATTAAATACTTCATATCTATGTGTAAGATGAAAGTAGCTATGCACTCACAGCATGTAATTTATATTAAATACTTCATATCTATGTGTAAGATGAAAGGGACCATGCACTCACTTGGTAAGGTGGTGACTCGGTACTCGGATAGCACTTCGTTACTCTTAAAACAATTTTCCTCGGACAAAACCTAGTATCATTACCACTAGAGTTTAGTCTAATATTCACTGAGACTAATTAATAGTCTAGCTATTATTACTATTATATAAGCGTTAAACAATACTTATATAATCCATAATAACAGCCCCAGTACTTATTATAAGGTCCTAATAACATTACTATAATTAATTAGAAGCTATATTAAAAATAGTGTAGGCGTAACTCAATACAGCGAGTTTTTCACAAAATCGGGCTTCGCTGGAGCAGCGTTCACGAGCCGAAAGGCTCTTTTCTCGGAGCTGTCGGGCGCTCCGGGGCTTCCATCTTGTGCTAGGGAGTTACCCTAGGCTTTGGGGGTTAGGGAGGCTTAGATAGAGAGAGTTTAGAGAGAGAAAGAAGTGGGGAACGGTGTGGGAAATGGGGGAACCCAGAAGCTCTATTTATAGGCTGAATTCCTGATGGACTCGCCGAGTAGGAGGACCTACTCTCCGAGTTGGGGCATGTGGCAGCCTTCTGGTGGTGCCACGTCACCCCCTATTGCGTATCAGCCTTCAAACATAGAGAAATCATAACTCTCGCATACGAGATCCATTTTCGACGTTCTTTTTTTCAACGCGTAGGTAAAATCAAGATCTAACACTTTCAATTAGACTATGTTGACTAATTTGTGGCCGATCTCAAATTTAACAATAGGAGGTGTTTAGAATGTTAAATGACAGCGAATAATTCGTAACTTCTTCATACGGAATCCGTTTTTGTCTATCTTTTTACCGTTGACTTCCTATTAATGAGATCTTCAACTCTCATTTAGGTTGCGTAAGCCAAAAACTGCTTGAACTAAAATTCGAGTTTCGGATCGTGCACTGCTAAGCCAAATCTTAGAAAAATTATAACTTCCTCATACGAAGTTAGATTTTGGCGTTCTTTTGATGGATGTTATTGGTTTAACATATTCTACAACTTTGGTTTAGATCACTACGTCTAAAAATCCCTCCATCATAAATTTACTATTTACACTTCCCGGTGTCGTGTCGGTTTTGCCCTAAAACTTCGATGGGCCATAACTTCTTCGTTATAACTCGGATTTCGGCATTCTTTATATGTACGGAAACCTTGAGACATATTATAAAACTTGGTTAAGACTATTTATTATAAATAATCTTTCGCCGAAAAGTCGTTTTCGACACTTATTGCCTCTAAATTGACTAGCCCGGATCTGTGGGCATTATAATCGACACATCACAATAAACCAAAAAAATCTTTGTCACTCTCGGGCAAGGTCAAAATTGATGCCTTGCAAAACCGTTGTCGCAAGGTCTCAAAAGTGATTGGTTATGAGCATATCTACATTCCTATGTGATCATGCCACCTTAATTGTTGTGGATCTAAGTTTTTCACTAATTAAACACTAAAACAGAACACCAAACCAATAACCATAGATCTAGCATACAATTTTTGAAATTCACATGAAAATAGGGTTAGAACATTACCTCACTTCTAATATAGTAATAACAAGACAATTCTTGAAGATCCTTGACTCTTGAAAGCTTAGTGTCCCAAGTGTTGCACATCTAATGGATTCAGAAACACCCAATGCAAATGATGAGAAGGAGAGACAAGGAAATTGGCTAGGATTTCAATCTAGTGTGCATCGGCCGAAAATCCCATTATATGGAGGACTTTATATAGTTGTGGGCTGCTAGGGTTTCTGGAGGAAACACTAATTTCCTTCTTAAGGCTTAAGCAGCCCATTGACCTCTTAATAGTAGGCCTTGGACGAAATCTATAGGGCCTTCCTATAGGATTTCTTCCACTCCTAGTTAAGGAGTCCATTAGCCTAGTTTTGCAACTATCAATGATTTGCAACACAACCCCTCCATTATTAATTAGTTCCTTTAATCCCAAAATTAATATAAAATTAATTTCTTATTAATTACTAACTAATAATATGATTTCCAAATAATATATTAATCTTGTAATATATTAATAAAATCATTTGAGTGCCAATTTATTATTTCAAATAATAAATCCTACTCGCTCTCCACTAGTCATCCTATCAAGTTGCAAGAGTGAAGACGACCCAAAAGGACAATGCTCCAATCAAATCAAGAACATACCAATTATATTTATTGGCTTATACACCTAATCAGACAAAAAGCTACCCCCAACGAAATGTGACTGTCTTCTTTGTCAACCGAGTCAAAGGAAAAACTATCTTCGAGAAATCCTAGATGAATCACCGATAATAACCTGCTAGACCAAGGAAACTCTAGATGTTAGATAGAGACATCGGAAGCTACCACCACATCACGGCATCGACCTTGGTCGGATCAACCAGAATACCATTCTGGTTGACAAGGTGGCGTAGAAACTGCACCATGCACAACCAGAACTCACACTTGGAGAACATTGCAGAAAGTATCTCCCTCCTTAAAGTCTCCAGCATCTCCCTCAAGTGCTCCTAGTACTGCTCCTAGGTCTTGGCATAGATGTAATGCCAGCGTTTCTAGGCTAGGCATTCACGTTGATGTAATCGTCTATGTTCACCTTTGTAACTCTTTTTGAAGTAACAATGATGAAATACTTGAGTATGATGTGAATTATGTGTTTATTTGCTTAATTATTATAATTTAATTAATTAAGAATAAAATAAGCGTCAAAATTAAAGTATGAGATAAGTCCTATATCCTTACATAAAGTTGTAGTGGTTGAAACAATGATTCCAGAGATATAAAGAATGTCGAAATCCGAGTTATAACGAAGAAGTTATGACCTGTCGAAGTTTCGCGACAGAACCGGCATGACGCTGAGTGACGTAAAATGTGAATTTACGATAGAGCAACATTTAGCCTTAGTAATCTAAACGAAAGTCGTAGAATGCACTAAATCACGAGCGTGCATAAAAACAACGCCCAAATCTGACTACGTATGCGGAAGTTATGATTATTTGAAGTTTCAGCTTAACAGTAGACAGCCCGAAGTTCAAATCTGAGATTGAGCGATACATAGCCAAAACTTTCTAAATGAGAATTGAAGATCTCATCAATAGTAGTGCAGCAACAGAAAGACAAACGAAAACGGACATCAGATGAAGAAGTTATGAATTTCTAATGGAGTTTTCCTGTTCCAGCCTACTAAAAATAATATAACAGTAATATATTTATAATATATTAAAAATAAAGTCAAAATTAGCCAACAGAGTCTAAACGAGAGTTGTAGAGCATATTCTCACCTACGCATCGATATAAAGAACATCTCAAACAGAGTTCGTATGCAAAAGATATGAATTTCTGAAGTTCGGGGCGCGAACCCAAAAGTTGTGTCAGTGGCCACGACGTGGAAACAGTGTCCACAATGTGGCATGACTTCTGACGCCTTCTGGAGCCTGATAGAGCAAGTAGACGATGACACATGCAATAAGTTCAAGCCCACAATGTGAAAACACTGTTCACAATGTCGAAAATGAGAAATTTTCCCTGTAAATAGATTTGAAGCGGCAGTCGGCCAAAGTTGCTAATTCATCCTTCTCTCACCCTAATTACCTCGACTTACGTGCAAAGAAGTACCCCCGAAGCCCCGTTATCATCCCAACACCCGAAGCAAGTCTCGAAGCCCGAAGATCCCAAGAAGAAAAGAGTTACCGAGCCGAAGCTCTGCCCGCGAGAGGTCCGGTGTGTGAAGATATCCCGGATCCATCAAAGAATTTCCACTTGAAGAGCCGAAGTGTTGTCCGAGCATCGTCTTAACAAGTGAGTGTGTGGTTACTTTCTTCTAACACATAAATATGAAGTATTTCCTTTGAAATACGAATTATGTGATATATATATATATATATATATATATATATATATATATATATATATATATATATATATTGTTGTTTATTTGAAATGGGTGTATATCCCTTTTCTTCTAACACACTGATACAAAGTATTCTATATAAAATATGTGTTATGTGTTTATGCATTATTTGTTTATTTGAAATAAATGTTGAATAAATGTTTTATACTAATTTTAAATTGTATATATGTATTTTTATCTACAAAAGTGTTGGGTAAAGCATGGGTAGATAGTTGATGTGTGTTAAAATGAAGAGAGGTCTGGATGTTGTTTTTGATTCACTCATCTAGCGGAGTTTAGATGACGGCCACAAACTTTTCTAGACAGTCATGTGGAACTCTAGCAGGCTCGCCACCTGTAGGTGTTAATGAACTTGGGTGTTTATTCGTTGTACTCCATCCCCCTCATGGTTGCCTTATTTGACATATATTGCTTGCAAAGCCCCGAATGCATGTGTTGTCGCCCCGATGAAATATTCTTAGACTAGGTCCCTTGTGTTAGTTGTCTGAGGGACGTAAAGTGAGAATTACGGGAATGGGTAATTGGTTTACTATTGTTTGGTGGAATTAAAAATAATTATTTATTGTAGGTTGAAAACCTATATGCTCACAAGGCTCCCAAGCCTGACCCACTTAGTTTTCTTTGTATTACAGGTAGTGGTGCCAAAGCATAAGTTGGATGACTTGTCAAGATTATTTTTGGATTATAGACTTGTTGTTATATTGAACTGTTGTAAAGTCTATTTTGTAATGTTTATGTTTTTGGTCTATTTATTGGAACATTTCTATAAAAAATGATTTGGTAAATCTTATTTTATCATATTTCGTTTTGGGAACAAATTCCGCAACACTTTTAATCAAAGGATTACTCTGAAATTATTTTAAAAGCATAAATTAAGTCGTTCTTTTATGGTCGTGATTTTGGGGTGTCACAGTTGGTATCCGAGCATTAGTTTAAGCGAACTAGGAATTTGTAGGATTTCTAGACTTAAACTTAGAATGCTAATTGAATATTGTGAGATGTATGTCTGTTATATTTTAGACACGAGTACTAGTATATATTAGGAAAACTTCCTAATATGCTTTTATGTGCTAAATGTTATATGTTGCCATATATGATATTATTTGTTCTGATCTATGGTCTGTTGCTGACTGGATCAGGAAACCTTATGTGTTTAGGATTCTAAGTGTATGGTTACGATATTAGAACTAGCATGTAAACGTTTCGGAGTGATATGGAGGATTTTAATATCTATCGTGAATGAAGATCTAAATTTCACCTTATTCGGTGTATAGATCAACAATGGCAAAAACAAGAAGCAGACTCGGAAAGGCAAATGAGAACAGGAATCAACCACCTGTGATTGAGAAAATACCTGTTGTAGTTGCAGCATCGGAGCCAATAACAATGGCTGGAGTGCAAATGATGATTCAGACAATGTTGGATCGTTAGATGAAGGAAACCAGGAGGTTGCTTCAGCAGAATCGTGAAGAACCTTCTATGCATGTTGAGCAGCCCGAATTGAATGAAGGGTACTCGGAAGGAGGAAGGAATGATGGACTGGGATGCAAGTACAAGGACTTTTTGACTTACAACCCATCAACCTTAACTAGAAAGGAGAACCCGATCGGGGTGATGGATTAGATCTCCGAAACGGAGTTAGCCTTCATGACTTGGGCTGTAGAGGCAAGTTGCAGACTACGTTCGTTGTACATCAGTTCAGGGGTGGAGCCGTTCACTGGTGGAACACTCTGGGGAAGACCCTAAGCCCTAATGAACCACTACAATTGACATGGGCAGAGTTCTTGGTGCACTTCAAGTGCAAGTTTTGCTCGGCCCAAAATATATTAGAGTTGGAGAAAAAATTTCTGACATTGACAAAGGGCAGCATGTCAGTTGACGATTATACAAACGCCTTTATAGACGAGATGGAGTTTGCTTTGCATATCATTCTAGATGAGTTGACAAAAGTAGACCGATACGCAAAGGGAATTCCATGGGACATGATCAAGGGAAGAACCACCAACAAAGTCTATTGAGGACATGATCAAGGGAAGAACCACCAACAAAGTTGAAGTTAATGAAAAGAGAAACTTTGAAGGAACTTCAGGTTCCAACAAGAAAAAGAAATTTTCGAAGTTTAATTCAAGAAGTTTGGAGGAAAGGGAGGCGAAGCGAAATGGTGTGAGAAGTGCAAGAAAAAGCACTTTGGGAAATATAGTGACGAGGTGACTTGCTACAAGTGTGGAAAAACTGGGCATTATGCCAAAATGTGTCCATCCAATAAGAGGATGTGTTTTGGATGTAACGAGGAGGGGCACATTTTGAAAGATTGTCCAAGAAAGAAGGAGGCAGCAAAGCCTAACATTCCACCAAAGCCAAAGGCGAGAGCCTTTCAGAAGACACTTGAGGCTGTACCTTTCTCGTAAACGAATTACCTGCTTAAATTTTGTTTGATTCTGGAGCCAACTACTCCTTTATTTCGTATGAGTATGGTACAAAACTAGTGTTGCATGTTGATAGACTAGATAATGCTTTATTAGTTCAAGTTGCTAGTGGCAAGTTTGTACCTGTTAGCCATCACATGGAAAACATCTTCATCGACTTGAATGAGAATGAGTTCCATGAGGAATTATTGCCTATAGAACTTAATGGTTTCGAAATTGTTCTGGGAATGGATTGGCTTAGCGCCAATGATACCAAAATATTGTGCAGAAAGAAGATAGTGAAAGTAAACCCGCCATGGAAAGAGTCATTTATGGTGTGCGGGGACAAACGTCGAGCAAATTCTAGAATCATTTCCCTAATGAATGCCAGAAAGTGTTTGACCAAGGGATGTACATCGTATCTAGCATTCGTGATCGATGATAAAAAGGAAAAGAAGGTGGTGCAGAGTATTCTGGTGGTGTGTGAATATCCGGTAGTATTTCCTGAAGATCTTCCTGGATTACCGCCTGATAAACAAGTGGAGTTCAGAATAGACTTGTTACCAGGAACCACGCCAATAGCAGAAGTTTCAAATCGATTAGCTCTAACGGAGATGAAGGAACTGACGATGCAACTTTAGGAGTTATTGGACAAAGGTTTCATTATACCTAGTTCATCACCCTGAGGAGCTTCAGTGTTATTTGTAAAGAAGAAAGATGGGAGAATGAGAATGTGCATTGATTACAGAGAGCTGAATAAGGCAATGATAAAGAATAGATATCCATTACCGAGAATTGATGACCTGTTTGATCAATTGCAAGGTTCGAGCTATTTCTCAAAGATTGATATTAGGTCAAGATATCATCAGCTGAGGGTAAGAGAACAAGATATCGAGAAGACAACATTCAGAACTGGATATGGACACTATGAGTTCTTGGTTATGTCATTTGGACTAACCAATGCTCCAGTAGCATTCATGGATTTAATGAATAGGTTGTGTAATATGTTCCTTGATAAATACATGATAGTGTTCATAGATGACATTATGATTCACTCAAAAAGCCAAGAGGAGCATGGCAGACACTTGCGAGAAGTGTTAGAGGTTGTGAAGAAGGAGAAGTGGTATGCAAAGTTCTTCAAATGTGATTTTTGGATTCAAGAAGTCCAATTCTTGGGTCACATGGTCAACCAAGAAGGGATAATGGTTGATCCAGCCAAGATCGAAGCTATGATGAAGTGGGAACAACCGAAAAGTCCCACAGAGATACGAAGCTTTTTAAGATTAGCTGGATATTACTGAAGGTTTATCCAAGGCTATTCTTCGATCGCTAGTCCATTAACAGCTTTGACCCACAAAGGAGCTGCTTATGCTTGTAGTGATAAGCATAGGGAAGCATTCGAGTTGCTAAAGAAGGGGCTATGTGAGGCACCGATTTTATCTCTACCCGACTGAGTTGAAGACTTTGTTGTTTATAGTGATGCGTCTAGTGTTGGGTTGGGTTGGGTTTTGTTTTGACCCAAAGAGAAAAGGTGATAGCATATGCGTCTTGACAGCTAAAAGCGCATGAAAAGAACTACCCCACTCACGATTTGGAGTTGGCAGCAGTAGTTTTCACTATGGAAATATGGAGGCATTACCTCTATGGCACGAAGTGAAAACTTTTCACTGATCATAAGAGTCTCCAATATCTCTTTAATCAGAATGAGTTGAATGTGAGGCAATGACGTTGGCTAGAGTTACTAAAGGACTACGACTGTGAGATACTTTACCATCTCGGTAAAGCTAATGTTGTCGTTGATGCTCTCAGTCCGAAAGTTAATGTTTAGAGAAAAAGGCCAAGATCGTTGAGAATTGAAGTTGTCTCGACAATTGTGGAGAGTATAAAGAAAGCTCAAGAGGATGCTTCTGAAAAGAATGACCGGAAGGAGGAACGTTTGGGCAAAATGTTGGTGCTTGGTACAAACGGTCATGGAATGAAGGTATTCCAAGATCATATTTGGGTACCTAATTCAGGAGGAATAAGAGATCTTATGATGGAAGAAGCTCACAAAACCATGTAGTCAATTCATCCCGGTAGCACTAAATTGTATAGGGACCTGAAACCCTATTACTGGTGGCCGAAGATGAAGCTAGATATAGAAAAATATGCAGCTGAGTGTGTAACTTGTGCGAGGGTTAAGGCACAACATCAGAAACCATATGGGAGTTTAGAACCTTTGCCTGTACCTATGGAAAAATGGGAAGACATCGCAATGGATTTTGTCACTAAACTACCCAGGAGAAAGAGCGGTCATGACATGATTTGGGTGGTCGTGGATTGTTGCAGCAAGAGTGCACACTTCATAGTAGGCAATAAAAAATGGTCTATGGATAAGCTTGTGAATGCTTACGTGAAGGAAATTATGAGACTTCACGGTGTTCCTCTAACAATAGTATCAGATTGTGATAGTCGTTTCACGTCACGTTTTTGGAAAAGTCTACAAGAGGAAATGGATACCAAGTTGTGTTTAAGTACAGCTTACCATCCACAGACTGATGGTGAGAGTGAAAGAACAATAAAAACACTTGAAGATATGCTGAGAGCATGTACTCTGGAATTCCTAGGTAACTGGGATGAACATTTACCTTTGGTAGAATTTTCCTACAATATTGGTTTCCACTCGAGCATAAAGATGGCACCTTATTAAGCTTTGTACGGACACAAGTGTTGTACGCCATCTTGTTGGCTTGAGGCTGGAGAAAAACAGTTTATGGGACCTGAGATGGTCGATTACACTGCTGAGAAGTTGAAAGTGATCAGGGAATGAATGTTAGCAGCTTAGGATCGTGAAAAGAGCTACGCTTACAAGAAAAGTCAATGGATGGATTTTGAAGTTGGAGATTCGGTTTTGCTTAAAGTCTCGCCGTGGAAGGGACTTATAAGATTTGGTAAAAGGGAAAGTTAAGTCCAGGTTTTATTGGACCGTTTAAAGTTCTTCAGAGGATTGGGAACCAAGCATACAAGCTCGAATTACCCGAAGAATTGGAAGGTATTCATAACACATTCCATGTGTGTTATTTGAGGAAGTTCACGGGAGAAGTACTTGATATAATTCCAATTTCTGAATTAAAAATGGATGAAAAGAAGAGGTTAATTGAAGAACCAGAGGCAATTGTTGACCGAAAGTCTAAGAAGCTTCGACACAAGATGGTCGAATTCGTTCTTGTTCGTTGGAAACATACGACTGGGCCAAATCTCACCTGGGAAACGGAGAATGACATGTTGAGTCACTATCCGCTTTTGTTTGTTGATGTGTGATTCTGGGGACGGAATCATCCTAAGCGGGAGAGAATTGTAACGCCCGCGTTTCTAGGCTAGCCATTAACATTGATGTAATAGTCTAGGTTGAATTTTGTAACTCTTTTTGAAGTAATAATGATGAAATACTTGAGTATTATGTGAATTATGTGTTTATTTGCTTAATTATTATAATTTAATGAATTAAGAATAAAATAAGCGTCAAAATTAAAGTATGATATAAGCTCGATATCTTTACATAAAGTTGTAGTGGTTGAAACAATGATTCCAGAGATATAAAGAATGTCGAAATCCGAGTTATAACGAAGAAGTTATGACTTGTCGATGTTTCGCGACAGAACCGGCAAGACGCTGAGTGACGTAACATGTGAATTTACGATAGAGCGATATTTATCCATAGTGATCTAAACGAATTTTGTAGAGGAAGTTATGATTATTCGAAGTTTCAGATTAGCAGTAGACAGCCTGAAGTTCGAATATGAGATCGAGTGATATTTAGCCAAAAATTTCTAAATGAGAATTGAAGATCTTATCAATAGTAGTGCAACGACGGAAAGACAGACGAAAACGGACGTCGGATGAAGAAGTTATGAATTTCTAATGAAGTTTTCCTATCCCGACCTACTTAAAATAATATAAAAGTAATATATTTATAATATATTAAAAATAAGTTCAAAATTAGCCAGCAGAGTCTAAACGAGAGTTGTAGAGCATATTCTCGCCTACGTGTTGATATATAAAACGTTGAAAATGGAGTTCATATGCGAAAGTTATGATTTTTCTAAAGTCTAGGGCACGAACCCCAAAGTTGTGTCAGTGGCCACCACTTGGAACCACTGCCCACGTCGTGGCATGATTTCTGATGCCTGACAGAGCAAGTGGATGATGACGCATGAAATGACGTTCAAGCCCACAATGTGAAAACACTGTTCACGACGTGGAAAATGAGAAATTTGCCCTATAAATAGATTTGAAGTGGCAACCGGCCAAGGTTGCTAATTCACCGTTCTCTCACCCATATTACCTCGATTTACGTGAAAAGAAGTACCCCTGAAGCCCCGGTATCATCCCGAGACCAGAAGCAAGTCTCGAAGCCCAGAGATCCCAAGAAGAAAAGAGTTTATGAGCCGAAGCTCTGTCCGCGAGAAGTCCGGTGTGTGAAGATATCCCGGATCCATCAAAGAATTTCCACTTGAAGAGTCGAAGTGTTGTCCAAGCATCTTCTTAACAAGTGAGTGTGTGGTTACATTCTTCTAACACATAAATATGAAGTAGTTGCTTTGAAATATGTGTTATGTGTATATATATTGTTGTTTATTTGAAATGGGTGTATATCCCCTTTCTTCTAACACACTGATACAAAGTATTCTATATAAAATACGTGTTATGTGTTTATACATTATTTGTTTATTTGAAATAAATGTTGAATAAATGTTTTATACTAATTTTAAACTGTATATATGTATTTTTATCTACAAAAGTGTTGGGTAAAGCATGGGTAGATAGTTGATGTGTGTTAAAATGAAGAGAGGTCTCGATGTTGTTTTTGATTCAGTCATCTAGGGGAGTTTAGATGACGACCACAGACTTTTCTAGCCAGTCCTGTGGAACACTAGCAGGCTCGCCACTTGTAGGTGTTAATGAACTTAGGTGTTCATTCGCTGTACTCCATCCCCCTCATGGTTGCCTTATTTGACATATATTGCTGGGAAACCCCCAAAAGCATGTGTTGTCACCCTAATGAAATATTCTTAGACTATGTCCCTTGTGTTAGTTGTCTTAGGGATATAAAGTGAGAATAACGGGAATGGATAATTGGGTTATTGTCGATTGGTGGAATTAAAAATAAGTATTTATTGTGGGTTGAAAACCCTATATGCTCACCAGGCTCTTATGAATGACCCACTCAGTTTTCTTTATATTTCAGGTAGTGGCGGCAGAGCATAAGTTCGACGACTTGTCAAGATTATTTTTGGATTATAGACATGTTGTTATTTTTAACTGTTGTAAGGTCTATTTTGTAATGTTCATGCTTTTGTTCTGTTTATCGGAACATGATATCCCGAGTTTTGTTATATAATGAAAATACATTTCTTTAAGAAATGCTTTGGTAAAACTTATTTTATCATATTTCGTTTTGGGAACAAATTCCACAACTCTTTTAATCAAATGATTACTCTGAAATTATTTGAAAAGCATAAATTAAATCGATCTTTTCTGTCCATGATTTTGGGGATGTCACAGTTGGTATCAGAGCATTAGTTTAAGCGAACTAGGAACTTATAGGATTTCTGGACTTCAACTTAGAATGCTAAGTGAAGATTGTGAGATGTGTGTCTGTTATATTTTAGACACGAGCACTAGTATATATTAGGAAAGCTACATAATATGCTTTTTTGTGCTAAATGTTATATGTTGCCATGTATGATATTATTTGTTCTGATATATGGTCTGTTGCCGACCGGATCCGGAAACCTTATGTGTTTAGGATTCTAAGTGTATGGTTACGATATTAGAACATGCATGTAAACGTTTTAGAGTGATATGGAGGATTGTAATATATATCGTGAATGAAGATCTAAATTTCACCTTATTTAGTGTATAGATCAAGAATGGCAAGAACAAGAAGTGGAGTGGGAAACACAAATGAGAATAGGAATCAACCACCTCTAATTGAGCAAATACCTGTTGTAGTTGTAGCACCGGAGCCAATAACAATGACTGGAGTGCAAATGATGATTCAGACAATGTTGGATCATCAAATGGAGGAAACCAAGAGGTTGCTTCAGCAGAATCGTGAAGAATCTTCTATGCATGTTGAGCAGCCCGAATTGAATGAAGGGCACTCGGAAGGAGGAAACTTCAGTGGATCTGTTGGTCAAGCCAACCCACCGATAGTTACGCAAAATAACCAGAATGGAAGGAATGATGGATTGGGACACAAGTACAAGGACTTTTTCACATGCAACCATCGACCTTCACTAGAAAGGAGGGCCCGATCAGAGTAATGGATTGGATCTCCGAAACGGAGTTAGCCTTCATGACTTTTGGCTACAAAGGCAAGTTGCAGACTACGTTCGTTGTACGTTAGTTCAGGGGTTGAGCCGTTTCCTGGTGGAACACTTTGGGAAAGACCCTAAGCCCTAATGAACCACTGAAATTGACTTGGACAGAGTTCTTGGTGCAGTTTAAGCGCAAGTTCTGCTCAGCCCAAAATCTGTTAGAGTTGGAGAACAAGTTTCTGACATTAACAAAGGGAAGCATGTCTGTTGACGATTATACAAATGCCTTTACACACAAGATGGAGTTTGCTTTGTGCATCGTTCCAGATGAGCTGACAAAAGTAGACCGATACGCAAAGGGACTCCCATAGGAGTACATTGTACCAGTATGTCAGGCACCTACTCTGGAGGCAGCTATTTAGGCTTCCAATTCTGTTGAGGACAAGTAGAAAGTTTGAAGTTGGTGAAAAGAGATAGTTTGAAGGAACTTCAAGTTCCATCAAGAAAAACAAATTTTCGGAGTCTAATTCAAATAAGTTTGGAGGAAAGGGAGGTGAAGCGAAATGGTGTGAGAAGTGCAAGAAAAATCACTTTAGGAAATGTAGTGAGGAGGTGACTTGCTATAAGTGTGGAAAAACTAGGCATTATACAAATGAGTGTCCGTCCAACAAGAGGATGTGTTTTGGATGTAACGAGGAGAGGCACATTTTGAAAGACTATTCGAGAAAGAAGAAGGCAGCAAAGCCTAACATTCCACCAAAGCCGAAGGCAAAAGCCTTTCAGATGACACTTGAGGCTATACCTTACTCATAAACGAATTACCTTCTCAAATTTTGTTTGATTCTGGAGCCAACTACTCCTTTATTTCGGATGAGTTTGGTAGAAAACTAGATTTGCCTGTTGGTAGACATGATAATGTTTTATTAGTCGAAGTTGCTAGTGGCAAGTTTGTACCTGTTAGCCATCGCATGGAAAACAAATTCATTGACTTGAATGGGAATATGTTCCATGAGGAATTATTGATTATAGAACTTAGTGGTTTCGACATTGTTCTGGGAATGGATTGGCTTAGCGACAATGATACTAAAATATTGTGCAGAAAGAAGATAGTGAAAGTAAACCCGCCAGGGAAAGAGTCATTTATGGTGTACGGGGACAAACGCCGAGTAAATTCTGGAATCATTTCCCTAATGAATGCCAAAAAGTGTTTGACCAAGGGATGTACATCGTATCTAGCATTCGTGATCGATGCTAAAAAGGAAAAGAAGGTGGTGCAGAGTATTCCGGTGGTGTGTGAATATCCGCAAGTATTTCCTGAAGATCTTCCTGGATTACCGCCTGATAAACAAGTGGAGTTCAGAATAGACTTGTTACCAGGAACCACGCCAATAGCAAAGGAGCTGCTTATGCTTGGTTGTGTCATTTGGACTAACCAATGCTCCAACAACATTCATGGATTAAATGAATAGGGTTTGTAATCCGTTCCTTGATAAATCTGTGATAGTTCATAGATGACATTATGATTTACTCAAAAAGCCAATAGCAACATGGCAGACACTTGCGAGAAGTGTTAGAAGTTTTGAAGAAGGAGTAGTTGTATGCAAACTTCTCCAAATGTGATTTTGGGATTCGAGAAGTCCAATTATTGGGTCATGTGGTCAACCAAGAAGGGATAATGGTTGATCCAGCCAAAATCAAAGCTGTGATGAAGTAGGAACAACTGAAAAGTCCCACAGAGCTACGGAGCTTTTTAGGATTAGTTCGATATTACCGAAGGTTTATCCAAGGCTTTTCTTCGATCGCTATTCCATTAACAGCTTTGACCCACAAAATCGTTGCTTATGCTTGGAGTGATAAGCATAAGGAAGCATTCGCCTTACCCTTAGCACAGGTATCCATAATATTAGGCAAAAAATCTATAACAACCGTACTGAATATAGCGTATGGCGCTCGCTGCTAAACAAAAAATCAACACACGCTGAGTTCTCTCTTCCTGAACCACTAACTCTCCCCCACTTGGAGTCCGAATATGAACTAACTACTTCTCATAATCGATACCTCCCCATTAGATCTCAACCAATCCACGCCCATGATAACCTCTTTCCCATGAAAAGGAATGGCAACCAAATCGACCAGATACTGCTCTCTAAACAACTAGATAATACAACGCCAATGAACACTTGATACCTAGACAGAACGATTATCTGCAATCTCGACATCTAAGGGACAATCCAGCACCCCCGGAGGACCATCAGACCTCATGCTAAGCGCAAGCGATACAAAGGACCAGGTAACCCCCGAATCAAACAACTATAAAACAAAAATACAGTTCACGAGGAACGATCCTATAGTGAAACACATAAATATAAGAAGATAATTAATATAAATAAAGAGATAAGAAGAAAATACATATTCATCACCATGTTAGGAGTTTCATGAGCCTCCTCAGTTGTCACTTGAAAAACTATGCTCTTCACCATAGGTGCATCCGCCTTACCCAGGTGGCCGTCAGTAATCTGTAGAGTCGTAGGAGCAAGTGTTGACACTGGTCCTGCTGTAGTCAAACTTGGACAGTGAGCATTGTTGTGTACCTTCTGATTGAAATGAAAGCAAATCATATCAGATACATGGGTGGTGATAGTAGTAGCAGTATAATCTCTGCTGATGTGCCCAGTCAGGCCACACTTAAAGTAGCCAAAACTACCCACCCTACACGCCCCATCGAGCATCCTGCTGCGCTTTCCAAAGCAGCTTCAACACTACTGGCCCTTCGATCTCATATCAACAATTTTAGGCCTCTTGCATTAACCCTTTACACTCTGCACATAATCAGGCTTCCTCTTCTTCTCCATCTCCATCAATCTCTATCTCCATAGCCCTTGTTATCATATCCATTAGTATATTGCAACTGGATCGGCTTACAAACTGCCAAATATCACTGCTTAGCATCTTATATTACCTCGCCTTCTTCATCTCCTCATCTACCACATACTACGGGAACATGATTGTCCTCTCACGAAACATCACGATGATCTCAACTACCGTCTCAGTAGTCTGGCGGAGATCTTAAAACCCTCGTGGCAACTGCTGCACCTCAATCACTGGTGTAAACTTAGACCTGAATCTAGTCGTAAAATCATCCCATGTAATCGAATCAACGACATCACCACAAGCCGTGTGACTAACCACCTCCCACCAGTCTCAGGATCTGTCATTCAGAAGACAGGAAGCAAGTCTGACCTTTTCCCCCTCGGGACAACTGTTGGTGCATAAGTCATTAGAAAGATCTACTAACCACCTCTTGCTCTCTATCAGGTCCTTCCCCCATGATAGTCTGGAGCTCAATATGCCCAGAACTCCCTGAAGGTCAATGAATGCACCCCAATTAAGGCCACCATATTTGAATGGAAAGAGCCCAAACACTCCTCCAACAACTCCACAATACCCTCCTTGATCATAGTGAAGATCATAGGTTTCTGCTTGAGAATACAACGTATAGTCTCAAACAAAATGAAACCCTCGTTGGATTATCAAACTGCCCGACTCCAGAACCTGAGCCCGAGCCCTTAACAACAACATAACTACCCACTTGTTTGCCTCGAAGAGTCACCATACTGAAAATAGACAATATAAACCATCAGAATACGCATAAAAAATATTGAGGTATCACAAACTCTACAAGCTTCCTAGTTTCATCGCAGCTCTCCTTGAATCAAGTACGGATCCTCCTCTTCCAATAGTATAGGACCATACTACCTTCCACATCTATCCGTATTTTCCTCAAGGATTGCCTTGAATCTGCCTAGTAACTTAATATCCATACAATTAGTTCTCATCAAGCTAAGGTTCCCAGCACAAAATCTCTTCCTAGGTTTTGCTAGGGCAACTCCACACCACTCTCCACCATTATTTGTAGAAGGAACTCCCACTAACTTACTCTAACTAGCTTACGAATACAATTACATATCACCAAAACTAGATATCTCATTGAATGAAAGGTCACACAAAACAACAGTTGGACTCAAACAAGAGCTGTGTAATAGAGTTATAACCTAACCATCTAAAGTTACGTAGTCTCAGTAATATGTAACTTGGCATATTCACTTACTAGTTAGTTGAACTAGTGAGAACTCCTAAAAAGCACAAAGCAAGCAACATTAGAGCATCGAGTAATCACAACCTAACATAACTTAATGAGGCCATCCTATCACTGACTGATAAGTACTAGGATGCAAGTCAACAAGCTCATAAAATAGGGATATGAATCAACGACTCACAGATACCTAACATAACTTAAAGGCATCTCTCCTAGCATTTTATCATGCAAAGACTAAGAAGATCCTAAGCACTAACTAGCATGTGATTCACAGATTCACAAATCAAATCATATTAGATAACATGTATGAGCGTTTTGGGAAAACTTACTTGAGCTCGGTCGATTGCATGCACCACACCCTTTCTTGTATTAGAAAACCCTTTGCTTCAAAAAAAATGTTTCTTTTTTGAAATTTTTTTATCAAATCCTCATTTTGAGTTCAGAAACACCCGAGAGTATGTCTGAATCCCCCAAACTAAGGCTCTGATACCAACCTGTGATGGCCCAAAAATTTCATTTTTCAATTAATAAAACAAAATTCCAAAACATCATCATAAATCCTAAGTGGAACAAATGTATGAAAAAAATTATAAAATATCAGAATTATGATAAAAAGCAGAACAATATCGTGTGTGCAGTGCAATCACCCTGAGCTCTTATATTTTGCACCGGAAGTACATGAAACATAAACCGAAAACTGTAAGCACGAAGCCTAGTGAGTTTCCCCCAAATACCACATACCACACATCTAAAACATATAATGGGCCCCTCCCGATGAGTGTAATAGGCCCTGCCCTAACTCGCATAAGGGGTACCACCCACTATGTATAACAAACCTCCCCCTAACTCTCATAACGGGCCCCGCCCACTGAGTATAATGAACTCCACCCTAACTCGCATAACGGACCCTGCCCAACATATAAACATAAAATTATAACAAGTAATAGCATACAGATTACCCATTGGTCCCCGTCCACTTAGCATACAAGCACATTTACATACAAGAGTCGTGCAGACATCTAGCACCCTAAGATAATAAACCATGGGTCGGCATTGGTGTCTTCGACCCGCTAAACACAGTGAGGAAGACTCACCTCGAACTACTAAATCTCATAGATAAATCTCTGGCTACTCGTCCAAAAATCCCCGCGCTAACATCATAAAATAACATCTAATTTATAATTAGATTCCAACTCATACTAAGAGTCTAATTATGGTAAAAGACCATTTTACCCTTTATCAAACTTGTCCTACGACCAATTCCTAAACCAATTACTCAAAACGGCCTAATTCCAAAAATAGACACTCAAAACCCTATTATGGCCCAATCTTCCAAATTGAGCCTAAACCCCTTCGCGGGCCTTCACCTAAAAGAATCCAAACCACAAATCTGATGTCCAAATGAAGCCCTAAATTCCAAAGGTCGAACCATGACCCAAAACAAAGGCCCACCTGCTGAGTACGTTGGGCACACTTAGATTGTACGGTTGGCATACACTCTTCGGGGCTAGTACGCACAAGTTACTAGTTTGTACGCCCATCATACTCCTAGTTGGTTATCCCACATATAAAATAACTTAATCCAATACACCGCTACTCCATACTCTCATTTCAAGTCCCGAAAGATGATTTATCACGTAAATATGGCAACTTTATGAGCACGCATGGCTTAATGGGGATCTAGAGCTCAAAAGAGCTTAACCAAGGGTCTTAACACATGGATGAGTCCATATACAACATAAAGTTTTCATTTTTCTGCTTACGGTTCCCCTAAAATTTCCTAATGTAAATGGTTAAGCATCTAAAACGACCTTAGCTCACAAGAACCAACCAAAAGGGACCAAAATAACCATAAATAAGCCCAAAAGAAGATCTATACAAAGAGTTAAAAAGTTGTGGACTTTATACCTCAAAATTCATGAAATGAAGAAGCTAAATCTGGATCTCTAATATCCTATTTAAATATTGTGTCTTCAACCTTCTTCTTCCACTTCAATATGCATAAAACACACCAAAGTTCTTTAAAAGAACTTAAAAGCACAACACAAAGGATAAGGGATGAAATTAGGGTTTTGTAGATATGGAGGATAGTCTAAAATGTCCAAGAGGTCGATTATAAAAGCTTAAATTGGGCACAAACCCTAAAAATCAGGGTTTGTCCCAAGCCAGCCTACACCCCATGTAACCATGTATGTCCAGCGTACGTGGTCGATGCCCGCGATCATGATCTAGTTAGTACGCTAAGTGTACTTATAGAGTACGCCCCACATACTATCCAGAGGACCAATAATGAAATTATTCTATTAAGCAATGGTTAAAAGGAAACTTACTAGGTCTGAATGTTACAAAGGCCCTGAGCGATTGTACGAAGGAGATAGTAAGGGTTTAGACTCCAAGTGGGGGAGAACTTACTATCCGAGGAGAATATTCCAAAAGTAGTTCTGCATTTTGTTTCGCTGCAAGAGCCGGAAAATACGTACAACATTGTTGTGAAGGATTTGTGGCCTGTGTAGTCAACAATCCATAAGAAAAGAATGAAATTCTTGCAAAAATATTAGTAGTTTGTGAATTCCCTAATCTATTTCCCAAGGACCTACCTGGTATACCTCTAGAGCGAAATGCAGAATTTTAGGATCAACCTAGTTCCTAGTGCAGAAAGTGTAGCCAAGGCGCCCTATTGCCTTGTACGACCATAAATGCAAGAGTTCTCTAATCATATTCAAGAGTTGATGGACAAGGGGTTTATTCGATAGAATAGTTTGCCTTGGGAGCCCCAATTCTGTTTGTTTAGAAGAAATATGGGTCACACATAATGTGACGACGTGTTTCATCAGATTCAAGAGTTGACTACATGGAACTTATTAAACTCATAGTGGAGAATCATTACTGACCACCTAGATTTGACGACGTGCTTGATCAACTCCAAGGAACATCATGGTCTTCCAATATTACCTACATTCAAGATACCATCAGATGCGAGTAAGGGAAGAAGATATACCAAATACATCCTTCATAATTTGGTATGGCCACTATAAATTTGTAGTGATTCATTTCGGGCTCAGTAATTCACCCGCCACATTCATGGAATTTGTGAATAAGGTGTGTAGGTTTATTCTTGATAGATTGGTAATTGTGTTCATCGACGACACTTTGGTCTTTTCAAAGAGTCAAGAGCAACATAAGGAGCACCTGATAGATGTACTCGGGGTTTTAAGGATGGATATAAGGATCTCTTAACAATAATTATAAAGTAAATATCAATGTTCTCTAAATAACAAGTTCTATATACAAATACTTATGACTTCAGTTGGTTTTTCAAATCGAAGTTATCTAAGACATTATTATCTTTACTATATAAATGAAAGACATATATTCCAAATTCATGAAAGGTATCTTTGAAGGCAAATAATATAGTTAATTTGACATATATACATGTTATATATATATATATATATATATATATATATATATATGTAAAGATTCGCAATGATATATTCTTTGAGTTGTGGAGAAATTAATTATTAAGGAACTATATAGTGAGTTGTATGACTTCCTTTCTAACGAATGTCTAAGATTTAGCTCTAGATATCAAATCAACTTTATTAACAATTATATCAGTTGTAAATTATATTTTACATGTTAAAACATAATTGTGATATCATTGTTGAACTTTTCAGACATAAAGTAGAGATCAAAATTATCAACACCATCTAATTCCATAGTGATGCTATTGGATGACTTCAATCTTCCTTGATATAATTAACCTTATAATTGGTGAAAATTATCCTCCTTTATTTTTTTAGGATTATAAATTAATTACTACTACTTATACTATTAGTAAAAACACCAACTAATAAGTAGATTAAACACTTTATAAGATTTAGTATGGAAATGCTCCATCCTCAGCATACTTAGGGTGCGTTTAGTTGCGGAAAAACAATTTTCATTTTCAATTTTTTGTTTTCCCTTTCCGATTTTCGTTTTCCGTTTTCATTTTTCATTGAAAATTTTAGAAAATGCGTTTAGTTAAACTTGTTCATTTTTCATTTTCAGTTTTAGAAAATTAGAAAACATGTTTAAATGTGTATTTATCTATCGGTTTTCATTTTTAGAAAATAGTAGCGGTGGTAGGATGTGGGTGGGGGCGGTGACGGTAGCGGGTCGGCGGCGGTGGTGGTGATGACAGGCGATGGCGGTGGCGGCGGCAATTGTGTTAGTGGTGGTGATGGCAGCGGCAGCAGTGGTGGTGGTGCTAGTGATGGGTTAGTGGTGGTGGTGGTGGTGGTGATGGTAGGTCGGTGATTGTCGTGATGGTGTTGGGTTGGTGGGGGTGCGAGTGTGTGTGTATGTGTGTGTTTGTGGGGGTAGGTGTAGGTTTTTGTGTGTGTGGGTGTATATGTTTGTGAGGGTGGGGGTAGGTGTGGGTGTGTGTGTGCGTGTGCGTGGGGGTGTGCGTGGGTATGTGTGTATGGGTGGGTGGGTGGGTGCATTGGTTGGTATGTATGTGTGTGTGTGTGTTTGTGGGTGGGTGTGTATGTGTATGTGTTTGTGGGTAGGTGTATGTGTGGGTGGGTATGCATGTGTATGTGTGTGTGTTTGTGGGTGGGTGTGTGTGGGTGGGTATGTATGTGTATGTGTGTGTACGGGTGTGTGTTTGTAGGTTGGTGTGTGTGTGTGTGTGTGTGCGGGTGAGTGTGTGGGGGTGGGTATGTATGTGTGTGTGGGTGGGTGGGTGGGGGTGTTAAGATGGGGGTAGGTAGAGGTGGATAGGGTGGAGTGGGTGTGTGTTTATATTTTAGAAAATTTTTGGAATTAGAAAAATATGGAAAACAATAATTATCAGTTTTCCAAAAAATTTACAACTTCTTTGTAATTTTAGAAAATGGAAAATTTTCATTTACCGTGAAAAATTTAGAAAAATAGACGAACTAAACGCGTTTTCAAAAATTTTCATTTTTCTTGGAAAATTTTTCTGGAAAACGGCCCATTTTTCCGCAACTAAACGCACCCTTAATGTTTTGTGATTTGAAGCCTATGTCAGACTAAAGCTTCTAAATCCAAAATCTATTAAATAAATATTTGTATAAGACTCTAAACATGGCTTATATTATTATGTGCAAACAAACCAAAAATCAATTATGTTATTCCTCTGAAAGTTGAGTTAGCAAAAAGTAAGCTTCTAACAACAAAGCAAGTGGGAGGTGCCTGAAACTTGAAGTATGTCAAGAACCGTAGTCTGATGTTGTAATACTTGGCACTAGTTTTAACAAGGGATTGTTAAATATGAATAATAGTTGTTTATAAACACAAATTGTTCACATTAATGGTAGAAGTCATCTATGACTTGAGAAATGTGGAATCTCTTGTTAACTAGTTATTTTTTTTGTGGTTTATAGCAAATCCATCAACTACCAATATGCTACATCAGATCTTGAATCTGCTAAATGGCATAGATTCATCAACATGAGATGTAATCCATGTATGATAATCAAGTATGCTCTTGAACAAATTTCCTCCCTATAGCAAGGCTAGAATGATTATTCTTCTAGAAATAATACATTGCATGGATAACTAAACATATTTAAGCAAGGCTAGTTATAAAGGAATATTCTCATACTCATGTCATTAACTATGATCCTTATCATACTCATTACATTAACTATGATCAAACCCTTTTCATAAGTAGCTATGATTACATCAACAATGATATTATTTACTATAACCACATAGTGTTAATATGAAATACGGAAAATAGATTTCAAGATGAACTACTTTTCTTAATAACCAACTACTTGATGATGTATATATAGCTTACCCTGAAGGTTCTCTTAATCCATGTTATGCTAACAAAACATGTAAAGCTTGAGATCAACTTATGGATATAGAGAAAACATCTCAAGGTTAGAATCATCATTTTAATTTGAGAAATACAAGGTATTCTTTTATATCAAAATGAAGAGAACATGTATGTTTACTAAGAAATATTGGGAGGATAGTGGTATTCATAATGTTTATGAATGGGACATATGTAATCATGAGAAATTACATTCTAACCATGCTAGCTATTTCACCTTGACTCGGAATGTGTTTTTAAGATGAAAGACTAAGAAAGGACATGATACATTCTTGGAATGTAAAATCTATGGAGATAGATAAAAATGAATGTCAAAAGTTTTTTATTTTATGTATATATTAACAATATCTCAAAAGAGATCAAGATACAAAATTACTTGGAGGAAACTTTGTTTGGTGAAAACAAAACAAGTTAATCACTTCAAACAAATACAAAACAAACTTCCGTGAACACGCGGAAATAAAACTTCTGAAAAAGTAAATCAAGTTAACACAATATTTAACGTGGTTCAATCAAGGTAAGCTACATCCATGGGAGAACGAGTGAGAGAGAGAGAGAGTGAGAGAGAGGGAGAGAGAGAGAGAGAGGATTTTATTATCTTCTAAAAACAAATACAATCACACACGAAGGTTACACCTCACCCGAGCTCTCAAAACAAAAGAATCTCTCTTGCTTACTAACCGCTCCAAAGGAGTGCTCGCAACCTTATAGTGATTATGCTGTTGAAATTTCTACACGCATCATAATGATGGAGATATGAGTTTTTTATACGTGAGGGATCATACCAAAAACCCTAATAGGCCAAGCCTATTGGCCCATATGCCCATGAATGGCGACAGCCAATCATATTCCACCATGCAACATATTTTGGAACATTCTTGAGCATTATCATCTTTTAGGCATAATTGGATCAACATTGCACTACAAAGGAATCAATATGGCGCATCATGTACCAAGATGGTCCATGATGGCGCAACAGCAACCCTAGATGGCGTAATAGGGATATAAATGGCACAAGAGCATCAAGTACGGTGCACAAGCATCAATATTGGAGCAACATCTCCATGGAGCAACAAACACATGCATGCCGCAACAAGGCCATGCATGACATAACAAGAAGCATCAAGGCACATGAGGAGAAAAAGATGGAGCAAGAGGGAGTGTCATGGTGCAAGAGCATCCCTCTTGGCCCATCCTTTTATCAAATGGCACAACAATGAACCTTGTTTCTCCATATCCCTCCCAAGTACTCCTAACATCTTCCAAGTGCTCCACAAACCCTTGTACATGATCCGTTCCTTTTTCTGATGATCCATTCCTTTCTCAGAATATCCATTCCTTTGTCACATGTTCCAAGAACATAAGTGCTCAATTGAGTTCTAAGTACTCATAATGCTTTTTAAACATGATCCAAAATGCTCAATTTTGGCAAGACTTCATACCCCAACAATCTCCCACTTGAAGGCTTGAACAACTTCATTTGTCATTCAAGGTCTTCATCATTCTTCTCAATCTCTCTCCCTCACTACGACAACCCCCGTTCCCATAATCTTTGAAGGGCAGATGAAGCCATGCATGGCTTCAACATTTAAGTGGCAAACACCTTAGTACATTCATCTGCTGACTACTCCATACTAAGGACTTTCTTCAGCTTAATAGACCCTTTGTTCATTATCTTGATCTCTCTAGCCAGCTGCATCTTAAGTTCATTGATCTTCTGCGTGTTGGAACCAGCAATCAACATGACATCAACATTTAATACGAGGATGATGAATGAGGAGTGTAAAGTCTTCAAGTAACAACTATGATCTACCTCACATCTTCTGAACCCACTCCTCTTCATGAAGTTATCAAACTTTAAGTAACACTACTTAGATGTTTGCTTCATGCCATACATGTTTTCTTTCTTCGTGAACACCATCTTTTTCTTACCAGCTGTAAGAGCACTTTCTGGCTGTGCCTTCAAGATGTCCCATTCTAAGTTATCATAAAGGATATCAGTTGTATTTACATCTAGGTGCTCTGGATGGATATTTTCAGAGTCCACTGCATTTAACATAGAAGTAGTTGTAGTCATCTTCACAACTAGAGAATCAGCCTCTCCCTTCTGTTGTATTCCCTAGACCACCAATCATCCATTGCATATTTTACCGCCATATATCTCATCCTTAACTTGAACCATTTTACTGTTCTGCAATCTGATCAACTTGTCATCCATATCCTTCTCCTACTGTACTGATTTCATCCTCAACGCCTCTGGTTTTGACTTATTCTCACACATCAATGTGCCATTGGTTAATGGAGAATACCTCTCTAGAGTACTTTGCTTCATGGTCCTCTAGATAATATGTGGTTTGATCTTTGAAACACCTATAGGTCCACCCTTATAAACATTATCACTTGCCACTATTTCCAGGTTTATCAGAGCTCCCAGTGCTTCTTGAACATCTACCTATCCTTTGACCCGAGAGTTTTTTCATGATTATAGGATCCCCCCACTAAAGAATCTGAATTTGGGTTGTAAACACTAGAACTAACTGAATCCAACTTCCCAAACATAGGTGGATTTCCTATCTTTGCAAAACTGACTTTCTTTTGTCTGCCAATAGAAACTAGCTTCGAAGCAACTATCAAATTCTTCGAATTTGGCATCCTCACCTTAGAAATCATCAAGTTTCCCTTCTTCACTTTCCACTTGTGATTACCAAATGTAACATGATGACCTTCATTATAAAGTTTTCCAACCAATATCAACATCCTCTTTAGATCTGGAATGAACTTGACATTCTTCAAAGTCTAATCCGTACCCACAATTTTCTTGAGAACCACATCTCTGACACCCATGATATCCATACATAACCTTCCCTTGGTAATGCCTAAAGTTTTGCATCACAATTTTGGAATGACTAGCATGAACTGACGCACCAGAATCCAACACCCAGGATTCTATTGAATTTTCAACTGAACAAATGAGTGTGTCATCTTCAAAATCTTCTGCCACATTCATCTCCTTGAGGCCTTTATGTAACATCCCAAAATTTTCAATAAATTTAAACCTATCAAAAGCGACCTATTTATTAATAAATTTGTTTACAAACTATTATTTCCAAAACATTATTTAAAATCAGAGTCTCTTAATATCCAATCAGTTGTAAAACCAAGGATGTGTATGGTTATGCCTTCGCATTGCCACTGAGGTATCTGAAACCATATACCACAATTGTAAGCATGAAGCTTAGTGATTTCCCCCAAAATAGATAACAAAAAAACAACAACATGTATTGGGTCCATAGCTAAAAGGCTGGTTTTACCCCTGAGTAGTATGAGTTTGGTTTGTCTATCAGGCTAACAAACTGGCTTGATCTTGATCCTACAACATAAGTATGGCTTGCCCTCGGGGACAACAACTTATGTCTGGCTTGCTCCCTCATTCATTGGACTAGAATACTAATGTTTACCCCTCAGTACGATTTTGGCACACCAACTGGTCCTCAACTCATATCTGGAATGCCACCGAACCCTCAGTATGAGTCTATCTTTCCCTACCCGTCCCTCAACTCATATCGGGAATACTACTAAGCCTTCATTATGAGTATGTCTTGCAATGCCCGACACTCAGCTCATATATGGAATGCTACTGAGCCCTTAATAAGAGTCTGTCTTGCATTACCCGGCCATCAGGTTATATCTGGAATGCTACCCGCCCTCAGTATGAGTCTGGCTTGCCCTAACCGACCCTCAGTTCATATTCGGAATGCTATTGAACCCTAATTATGAGTCTGGCTTGCCCTACCCGTCCCTCAGCTCATATCTGGAATGCACTAGGATTTGTTGGCTACAGCACAAAGCAGCACAACCTCAACCCAACATAATACCTATACATATACCGATAATCATGCAGACAATATCACAAGTGGTCCTACAGATCTAACAGGCTAGCATATCAACAACTAGCATAATCATGCATATCTAATCCATACTCAGCATAACAAAGGATAACAAGATATCAAAACGATGGACACAAGTGGTCCTACAGATCTACCAGACTAGCATATCAACAACTAGCATAATCATGCATATCTAATCCATACTCAGCATAACAAAGGATAACAAGATATCAAAACGATGGACCAGCCTTGGTGCTTTCGACCCATAAGTAGAATGAGGAAAATCCACCTTGAGTTGTGGAATATCTCAGATAAAATCTTGGACTGCCGTTCCGGAAGATCCCCGCACGCTAGCACCAACAAATAATACCAAATTAATGATTGGTCCACAACCAAAATCTAAGGTTCAAGTCCGATTGTTCAACACTCAGGGAAAATGATCATTTTACCCTTTCATCACTTGGCCTAAAATCTGAGGCTCACCAATAGCATCAAAAGCCTATTGTAGCTTACCTTCCTAAAAGATGCCAACAGCTCCAAACGGGCCTAAGCACTAAAAAGGCTCAAATACAAAAAAACTAGGGCCCAATAAGGCCCAAATGCCTAAAGTCAACTTTATTGCAAACATATGAGCTAAAATTGCAAACATCCCAATAAGGCCCAAATACCATTCGAATTGCAAACATCCCTTTTTCTCCCTAAACGTTCTGATTGATAATCCGTTACACAGATTCCTAAAACCCATAACCTTTTGTGGTATGATCTTGCATAAATACATATACCTTCAACTTCTAAGGCGAGTCTTAACCAAAAACCAACTCGGTGCATAACTCAAATCCTGAGATCCAGGGATTTCCACTTGTATTTCACTTAAAATCTTTTAATTCACAACATCCATTCACTAACCTTCCTTTGGTCCCTAACATGTAGAAAAGATACCCAAAAAATATCAATCGCGATCTTCATCCAATCCAATTCCATAAGATGTACTATAACCTTAAATAAAAAATTGACACCTTGTCATGCCATTACCAACCACTGCTCCTATGAGCAAACATTATCAATCCAAGAATATTCACATTGCATCCAACCCCTATCAGCTCAGGTGTACCCCCACTTGGTAAATCACTCGAGACATTTACAAAGAGACTTATGATTCGAAATGTAACACTGTAAATTTTTAAATAAAATTTTCATTTAAAATCACATAATTCTCATAACACATTTCACGAAAATCTCATTTATTTAAATTACAAATCACAACCCCATAATTGTTGATTAAAATATAGGATCCTCGAAACATAGTTCTTTCACTGGTGTATACAATCAAGCCAGTGCCTTCCCGTGATCCTAAGAAAAACCTGAAACACATAACACACAACACGGTAAGCACGACGCTTAGTGAGTTCCCAAAAATACCACACACAAAATATTAGCCACTCAAGGCCATAGCTCTATAAGACCCTCGGGTCTAAGTGTCTCAGTGGGAGCCTCCTGTCTCAGTGAGGATCCTTCGGTCTCACAGCTCGTTGGACCCTCCAGTCCACCCTCGGTAACACATAACGTAGCATATATATCACACAGACAAAATGAATAACTCAAGTAAGCACATAACACCCTCTGGTCACACATAAATACCACTCTAGGTAAAGTATAGTGAGAAGAGTCACCTCGCAAGCTAGCAAGTAACACAGCCTCGTACTCAGAAATCTTGAACTAGCCTCAGCCTAACACATGGGATAGCATCCCTAATTAGTAATCTAGTCATACTCAAATACACCAAAGGCTATTTTATTTCTCTTTGTAACTCTTGAAGTGGATAAAAGACCATTTTACCCCTCCATGGTCTCCATTACTCATGATTGACCCAACCCTAAAGTCAACAAAAGTCAAACTCGAGTCAATACTCCATTTTTGACCCGACTCGTCGAGTGCACTCTTGCGACTCATCGAGTCCCTTTGTTTCCTCAGAAGTATCAAGAAAGTCCATCTCAACTCGTCGAGTTGACCCCCAATGCGCTGAGTTATCGCACAATCAAACCCATCAGGACAACCCTCACCTACTCATCGAGTCAGGTCAAGGACTCCGCGAGTCCCTTCGATCAGATTCCTCATTCAAATAATTCAAGATAGATCCATCACTCCAGACACTAGATCTACCATCCTAAGGGTCGATTGTCATGTAAAGCTACAAACTCTATGTTCCAACATGGCATATAAGACATATAATGCCAATACATGCTCCAACAAAGGGCACCAAACACAATAACTCTTTAAGTAACTGAATAAAGCTTGAGCCTTTGGACTGTTTGGACCTCACAAGGTCCAGATCTGAAGTCTAATCCTAGAAAGGGACTCCATGCATTCATATCTCAACAAATGTGATAGAAAGCCCTAATCATTAAAACATGAGATCTAATCACCACAAGGAGAAAATATGAGAACTTTTTACCTTCTCCAGAAGCTCTTGGACGAAATAACACTAATCCACTGGCCCCTTTCTTGATCCTTGACGAATCATTCCCTCCTCTTTAAAAGAATGAACCAAAAGACCCCCAAATTGGCTCCTTTCACAGTCTCTAGCTCAAAAGGACGTTAGGGTTTACTCTATGTGAAGATGAGCCGAAAATGAGGCTATAACCTCCTATATATAGACCCCAACCCTCAGGAAATTAGGGTTTCTTTGCCCAACACCTACTCGGCGAGTCAACCCTCTGACTCGTCGAGTCCACTCATTAAATCCAGTCGGGAAACTCGGCCCTACTCGGTGAGTCAGACTTACGACTTGTCTAGTCACTCAAAAAATCTCAAAGATACACACACATTATTTCATCTGAAAATCCGGATGTTACAATTCTAACCCCACTTAAATTAGATTTCGCCCTCAAAATCGCTTCTCAACGTCACATAAGCCGAACCCAAAATCCTGAAGGTACCACCGAAAGGATCTCATATCACACAATTAACTTCCTCCATAGACATCTGAAAACAAACATGAACTCCCAAATTCAGAAGAGGACATGCCTTTCTGCCGTTACGATACCCTTCTGACTCTCCAGAATTTGAAAACTCTAGTGGCCCGTCTCATTGCCAGGCCGCCCTATCAAGCTATCACAATGTTATTCGCTCCTCAATAACAGACCCTGAAAACTCATTTCCCCTCTGATTCTCTCAATGCGATTGCTAGAAACAAGTCAAGGCCCACATATTTGTCACCGATCACTCATATAAAACATACTAAGTGATCCATATCATACTCCAAGGAATGAAAGGGTCGCATTACACATAAACACATCCACTGAACTGCAATCAAAACCCATCTGAAAAAAGAACTCTCAACACCCTATCCTCAGACACAATAAAATGATCATGATTGCTCAGAAGTACCCTCTGACATCTAACAATCATAAGCTCCAGCTCTCTCTCAAATAACCCTCTCAACACTAAGCACCAGGTCTACTCCCGACCCCCACATTTGAACCTCCAAAGGTTACCGTTTGCATGCCGCAAAACGTCTCACTGACGTCCTTCTCACAACCACTATCTCGGGACATTGTGAAACACAAGTCACGAAGTTCTCTTTTCCTCAAGCGAATACTACAAACCCAACGGAAATCATCTCATCGTCGACCTCTGTCATCTACTACTCATTAGTTCCACACGTCTCGCGGTCCTCCCCTTTCAAATGAATAGACCCACTCAAGTCTAAGACATCATATGACCCACAACACCCCTCAATTGAAACCCATCTCTAAATCCAGATTCTCATTCACCTACTCAATACACCACCAAAGCCAAAATCAAACTCGAGAGTCTGGTCCGACATCGAATTGGGACCACTCGTCCCAACGAAGCACACAACTCATGGCCCATGACCCGTAACCCACGCGTACATCACTCCTTTCATTTCTCTCCATCACGATATCCACGAAAAATCAATATCCCCGACATACATGAAGATCCCAGTCTCGCCCCTGGCCCGACCACCAGGTTCTTGAAGCTCAAAGAATAAGGCTACCAAGCCTAAAAACTCTTCTGCGTCATGATCTGAATAGTGAGTGTTACGGCTCCCCGTATATTCACAATGCTTCTCGCTTTCTGCTTGGTAATTACTATGGCTCCCCACAGAGTCACCACACCCTCTCGCTGATCGGTAAATACTACAGATCGATGCAGTATCACAACACCCTCTTGCTAATTGATGAATACTACGGCTCCCGCAGTATCACAACACCCTCTCGCTGAATGGTGAATACTACAGCTCCCCACAGTATCAGAACACCCTCTCACTAACTGGTGAATACTACGGCTCCCCGCAGTATCACAACACCCTCTCGCTGACTGTTGAATACTACGTCTCCCTGCAGTATCACCACACCCTCTTGTTGACTGGTGAATACTACGGCTCTCCGCAGTATCACAACACCCTCTCTCTGACTAATGAATACTATGGCTCCCCGCAGTATCACAACACCCTCTCACTGACTGGTGAATACTACGGCCCCCCGCAGTATCACAACACCCTCTCGCTAACTGGTGAATACTACGGCTCCCCACAATATCATAACACCCTCTCACTGACTGGTGAATACTACGCCTCCCCATAGTATCACAACACCCTCTCGCTGACTCATGCTTCGCGGACCAACATAGATAGGTGCACACACTTACCCAAATTAAGCATCACTATTACTGATGACACTCATCATAGCAAAACACTTTTCCTCATTGCAAACCACATTCTTAAATAATCTCGCTTGATGTCCGCTAGTCGAAGGGCTCCCACTGGAACCGTATATACATGATGCACCACTTGCCATCTCATAACCCGAGTCTCAAAATAATCTGAAATTCAAGGCATGATACTTGGATACCTCGGTACACCATCACAAAACCTCATGATGTCTTGCCTCAGCCAATGATCTCCTACTTACAGCATCATACTCTGATATAGCCACACATCCTTTCAGAATCTCATAATTGATCTTCCTCTCACACAACTCGCAACTTTAGAGTATCCCAACTCTCAGTTGAAGCACGGCGGAATCATCAATGACTCAGAACACGTTGACGACCATCCGAAACTCCATGCTCTATTGCTCTAAACCCATGCAAGAGTACACATACCGACCCATAAATTGGTTGCTCAATTATCTCATACCCAACCCAAAGTGCATATAACAACCCATACATTGAACCACAATTCTCAACCATCAAAACTATCCTTACCAGCCTCCCATCTGGAATTTACCATTACAACCCCGAGGAATTCCTAGCCACCACAAGATCTCCGACCAACGGCCACCTGCCATGGAGACACTCATCCTTTCCTGAACAGATACAACATGTATCATCTGGCTCTACACCTTGTCTCGACCCCCAATAACCCTAATTTCATGAATCAGAACCGCAAGTCACTATATCCAGTCCACTAACATCATTTGAACAATCCCTGATTCTCTCAATAAAATACCTGGTCTTCCCCCACTCATGGCTCGAACCATCATCATTTTGGTTCACCAACAATCTATTCCACAGACTATTTCACCAGGTACCTCGCACTTACTCTTGGAAAGTTACAACATATACTCAATGATCTTTCCAATAGAGACCAAGCAACTCCAAACAACCCAAATATCAGATAAAATCTTCGAAAACTTCCCATCGTGTCATCCAAACTCTCAGACTGACACACTACCATACATCTCAACTATCCCATAGTAGTCATGACTCTCTGTCTGAGAATAATTAATTCTCACACTTCTAATCATCAACTCCCCAACCAACATCTTATTATGAGAATTATAATGAGAGTAGAAACCTCACTTCCACACTCGATATCCATCATAGACAATGAGAGTTACCGCCCCAATATACTCCTCTTGAGCACCTGATGCTGCTACGAACACATGCCCTGCTATACTCAAATACGGTATATCCTTGTCCTTGACCATCTCAGTCATCACTTATGACCCTCTCATACTATAATATCACATTGTGGTAGACATACTGCCTAGATACTCCGGTGGAAGATCATAACCAATCCTACCCCACAGGGTTTACCCCCAGAATCAGAAACCAGAAGCTCAAAATCCCTTTTGCTTCTCATAGAAATTAGCACAAATTTGTTCACAAAAAGTAGCATCTCCATTATCAGCCAGTTGCTCAACTCAGAGCGTAATCCTCTATAAAGCACCAACTCTACTCATCCCTGAGTCTTGTGGCTCCAACTGTCATCTCACCAAAAATCTCTCGGAAACTAACTCCATTTCCCTCTCACAGAATGCTCCATTGAAACTCGCTCATCATGGCCCTCTGGCCCCACACTCTATCACATCTGATCTCAGTCGAATCAATCACAACGGGATAACTGGTAAAACAAGAAGCACTGACCTCCTCAAATCATGGTACTCGAATTATGTGATCTTCTCTTCTCTCGGTCTGCTATGAATCATGGTACCCGAACCATGTTATCCCCTCTCCATCTACTACTTAGAACCTCTAGAATTCTCCTTGTTTCGAGTATGGGTCCTCTGCTTTTAGTAGTACGAGCCCATAATACCTGCCACATCTACCCACATTTTCCACATGGATCATTCCATATTTTCTAAATAGTTGCTCAACCTCCTTAATCACCAATCCCGTCACACGTTTTTGCTCCCCAGCAAAACACACTTCTCTATTTGCATACTCATCTTACTAAGCTCACTCCCTAGGCACTTCCAAGGTTCTCACACTTCTCTGCCTTCAGCTGCTGAAGAACTCCTTAGGATGTCATCCATCTACCTCCTGAATATCGTCATATTCACTTAGTAGCTGACTCCCATCATCGAGAGTTCCACAAATCACGAAGCAAGTAGCATTCGGGCATCGAATAATCTCCACCAGCACATAAAACCACTCTAGGTTACAACTCTATTGGCTTTGCTTACACTCAAAAGGTATCACCGAAATCAAGCAAGTCTACCCCACGTGGGTATCTAACTACTCTCTCATTAGGCTCCTCTAATGCTCATCTAGGTATCTCTCTTAGATTACTCATCTGCGCAAAGATATACCTTTGAAATATTCTTGCTAGATACTCTTACCCAACATATACTTAAGGCATATAACAGATAGCAACAACTCCTAGGCTAAGGCATCACAAATCAGGCAACTCTAGCCCTAAAATATGAAATACCTAGCCAATCTTCTAGCATGCATAAATAGTATCTCATAAGTATCTCTTAACACAAAATAAGGGTATTTTGGGAAATCACCATTCGGGCTTTGGCTGATTGTACACACTGCTCCTTCTTGTTTTCTCTTAAAACTCTAGCTCGTTTTAGAAAAATCATTTTTTTTGAAAAACTTCTCAAATCCTCAGTTTGAGTCCAGACATACCCGAAGGTACATCCGAATCTCTCAAACCAAGGCTTTGATACCAACTTGTAACACTATAAATTTTTAAGTAAAATTTTCATTTAAAATCACATAATTCTCATAACACATTTCACAAAAATCTCATTTATTTAAATCACAAATCACGACCCCATAATTGTTGATTAAAATCCACGATCCTCAAAACATAGTTCTTTCACTGGTGTATACAATCAAGCCAGTTCCTTCCCGTGATCCTGAGAAAAACCTGAAACACATAACACACAACATGGTAAGCACGATGCTTAGTGAGTTCCCAAAAATACCACACACAAATATTAGCCACTCAAGGCACCAAACATAATAAGGGCACCAAACACAATAACTCTTTAAGTGACTAAATAAAGCTTGAGCCTTTAGAGCGTTTCGAGCTCACAAGGTCCAGATCTGAAGTCTAATCCTAGAAAAGGACTCCATGCATTCATATCTCAAAAAAGGTGATAGAAAGCCCTAATCATTAAAACTTGAGATCTAATCACCACAAGGAGAAAGATGAAAACTTTTTACCTTTTCCAGAAGCTCTTGGACAAAATAACACTGATCCACTGGCCCTTTTCTTGATCCTTGATGAATCCTTCCCTCCTCTTCAAAAGAATGCACCAAAAGACCTCAAAATTTGATGATGAGCTGCAAATGAGGCTAGAAGTTCCTTTATATAGGCCCCAACCCTCGGAAAATTAGGGTTTCTTTGCCCAGCACCTAATCGGCGAGTCAGCCCTCTGACTCGTCGAGTCCACTCATTAAATCCACGCAGGCAACTCGGCCCTACTCGGCGAGTTGGACTCACGACTCGTCGAGTCACTCTAAAAATCTCAAAGATAAACACACATTAAGGCATCTGAAAAATCCAGATATTACTCGAAACTTCATAACTGATTCCCCACCTTAATAATCAAACCCCTAATAACAACTTGCAAATAAATGGGATTTTTAATGCTTATATTCCGCAGAGACTTTCTGATACCTGACTGATGCCCCTCACAACCCTTAATTGTTCCCTTTATCCAACCAGCTGATTTGAGAGTTTTCCCAACTTCCATCAACGCGCCAACACTGAAACTAACACAAGCAGAAGAAAGGAACGAACATAATAACTGGGCCCACAGCCTATGTCTGGAATACCCCTACAAGGTCCTCAACATAGGTATGGGTTACTCTAAGCTCACGTCATGATTTTGGAATGCCTAGCCCTGCCCTCAGCCCATGACCGGAATGCTCCCACCATTACACTGATCTTGACGACATTACAACTTTCACTTGGAACTCGCGACCCCCATCATGGACCTAAAGATTCTCATCCTCATTCCACCGCCATTTATGGACCTAAACAACATCCCTCACAACACTAATCGAGCACAACAATGCCATAACTATACCACACCCGATTCCTTTCACATAACAAGCTGCTACCAATGCAAACTCCTAATGAAATCAGGGTCTCACCCAGCCCGAGAATAGGATAGACAGTTGCACTCTTGATCAAATTCAAAGTCTATCACCTAAAAGAACAATATGCATAATTTGAACAAGGTCTCATTGCTATCTTGTCCAGCCAACATACACACAAGGAATTATCACAATGCACATCCTGGGGGAACCTATAACCTTATCCAAAATAGTAGGAATACCAAAGTTCTATCAAATGAAAAACGTCAATCATTAAAAAAAGATGTACTCATAATCAATTGAAGCAAATTTTCATAATCGATTGAGACTGAATAGGTTCCACCAATCCACAACCAAATTGAGAAGACTTCTTAAGTCTGCTATGGACAAAAATTCCACACCGCCATTGAGGGTAAGCATACCTAGAGACGAAAGGAACATAAAAACATACTAGATTTGACGATACGTGGACACATCCATAGAACTTCACTGCCACATCTCAAAACCTTCATAGAACCTTTGCTAAATGATGAATGATGCGACCAATAATCGAGAACGCATTAACATGAAAACGAATGAACCAAAATCCATGTAGAGCTAAACGTACCAAATTATGAAACTGATTCCTTTATCGATCTCTGCCTAAGCTAGATTATAATTAGCAATCCATACCACCAGATGGAAATTCCATCCGAGATCCTACACACCTGCACCGCAGATCCCGAAAGACATTCCTCAATACCACGAATCCTAACAGATCGATGATCCACCAAGCAGAATACCCAATTTTCCCCTACTTAGGGTTCGAACTACCACCCAAAGGCATTGAAGCCCAACCATAACTCAAACCAGATCAACCAGGTAAAACCATCCCTGACCCTGGAATGCATAACATACGCAGGGTGCTCTTCCATATAAGGATCGAACAAATCCTAAGAGAATCTTGAATTTCAGTTGAAGACCTCTGAAATTTTCCAATCATGACAACTTTAACTCTAAGGATTCCTTGCACAAGCACAACCCAAAACATACTCTCCTAGACTAAAATCCCAACTGTTGATCCGGTACCTGACTTGCGTATATCCCAAGAACACGGATCCTTGATCACATCACAAGGCATACCAAGCACATCAATCTACCCGCACACTCCTATGCTGAGATATTGTCACCAAACACTGCGACCAACAGTCCCTATGTTGGGTTTACATCAAACACTGAAATTCACAATCCTTTTCACTCCTCCTCCAAACCCAAAAGACTAAAAGGGAAAAATTGTTGCTACTGATAGCGACATACCAAATCATCAATCATCAATTCTACTTCCCACTGCAATTCCCAAACCGATCCAACAAGCTCATCAAGGCCTGCACCAAATAATCCAAACCGATTTCGCCACTAGGGTCACACGATTACTAAACCCATCCTCACGCCTATTCAACCATAACCAAGGATCATGTGACAACCCGAACCTTTTTCAGTCAACGAAAGTCAAAACCCGTTAAATAAAAATTTCGAATTTTATTTATTTTTTAAATTTTGTCAAGTTTGTAAGGGTTGAAAACAACTTAGATAAGATAAATTATATATATATATATATATATATATATATATATATATATATATATATATAAGTCTTGGGACTAAAATCGTGCGAAAAATCAAGTTTTTCTTCGAAAATCAGCCAAATCTCGTTCATCCCGGTATTTACGGTCGTGAACATGTTTACGACCATAAACCGTTCACGGCCTGTGGACCCCACCTCCGACCGTGAACCCAACCTATATATAGGGGATAGGGAATATACATTACAGCCCCACCTAAGCTTAGGTACTAAACCTCCAAAATATGTCGTTTTAACATGGTAAATATACCCGGTTTAGTTTCACTTGGTAAATATATCATTCTCCATAACATTTCTTTCTTTCGTTATCGTTTTATCATCTCCGTTTTCTTTCCTCAATTATCGTTTATTACTTCATCCAAGTGACCATTACTAAACCCTAAACCTAAACCTATACCCTAAATTAAAACCCTAAACACTAAAGCTAAACCCCAAACCTTAAATCCAAACATTAAACCCTAAACCTTAACCCTAAACCCTAAACCCTAAACCTTAACCCTAAACCCTAAACATAAACTTAAACCCTAAACCCTAAACCCTAAACCCTAAACCCTATTGTGTCGATCTTAAATTTACATCTTGAAATATTAATTGTGAATCCATTAACCGTAATCTTTATATAGTAAAACAATGTATTTTCAAGAGGTTTAGTACCTAAGCTTAGCTGGGGCTGTAATGTATATTCCCTTTTCCCATATATATATATATATATATATATATATATATATATATATATATATATATATATAGGGTCACGTTCATGTGAGACGGCCTAATTTTTTGAGACCGTGAGACACATTTTTTTATTTATTTTTATTTTTTTTTAGTTAATTCAAGTTCCGAAAATAATATTTAAAAAAAGAATTTTTGGATTTTTCCATTTATTTTGTATTTTAAAATTATTTTTTAGAATATGTACAGTGTAATATTCTATTAGAATATTTCATGTATTTTTTCAAAAAAAAATGGGATTTTTTTTATTTTTTTTAGTTAACTCAAGTTCCGAAAATAATAACTAAAAAAAGGAATTTTTAGATTTTTTCATTTATTTTGTATTTTAAAATTATTTTTTAAATATTTCACGTATTTAAAAAAAAACGGGATTTTTTTTATTTTTTTTATTTTTATTTTTATTTTTTTTTAGTTAACTTAAGTTCCGAAAATAATATTTAAAAAAAGAATTTTTGGATTTTTCCATTTATTTTGCATTTTAAAATTATTTTTAGATTTGGTCTCATGGTCTTACAAAATTAGAATGGTTTCAAATGAACCTGAATATATATATATATATATATATATATATATATATATATATATATATATATATATTTATATATTTATATATTTATATATATATATATATATATATATATATATATATATATATATATATATATATATATATATATTGTCACCCTCATTTCTACAAGTTTGGCCGAAAACACTACTTTCTCTTTCTAAAACCACCAACCGGAAACTCAAGATTTCTCTCATCTATCCTCCGAAAATCATACAATCCGCCTTGGAAGTTTTTTGGAGCATCAGACATTCATTATTTCATCAAATCAAGCACCCATCATTCTTGGGTTTACGCCCGTGAACCTTCAAATTTTCATATTTTCACCAAGAACACCAAGAGCAGACAGTAAACCATCAATGGCTGTAAACCATTTAAGGGTCGAGAATAGTTCACGGCCGAGAACAGTTCACGGCCACAATCCCCCCTAAATCATGGAACCTAGCTGAAAAACCCGCTTTTTCCGATCCAAATGAGTCTCGGTAACATTCCTAAACCAACAACAAGTGTTTTCCAACAATATAATTAATGGTTTCGCTAATAAGATACATATATGTGTTTAATTATTATTAGGATCCCGTTAATTCCGCGAACAACAACTCAAGGGTCCTCATTCCATTTTCACTGTCCGACACCTTCCCGCAACCAACAGTGAGTTCATACCATTAAACTTTTTCTATTTTTAACGTTTTCAGGGGGGATACAAGCCAAACAAAAATAGTTATTGTGAACTTTATACACAAATTTTCAATAGGATTAAAACTTATGCAATTAATACAACTAAAAGATCACCACATTTTATAAAATATTTAGATATTTTATCCCTTTTGTAACATGTTGAGCATAAGGGAAGTTTTCAACTCGCAACTATAATTGCATAGTTTTAGGATCAATACACGAATCGAGTACTTAACACACATGCAAACTATAATATGTCTAGTTTGGGATTTGAATACACAGTTTTGCCATCTCGGGATTACTACTTTTTGAATACAAGAGTACCATAATAAATAATTATTTAATTATAGCTATTATAACTCTGTAAAGTATACATACGATTTCGAGTTCAAGAGAATGATACAAAACTACACGTAAATTAGTTAATACAGAGTTGTGAGACATCACTTCAATTGTACCCTTTGGGGTGCGGGCTAAATCCTATCATTAGTGTAACCAGAGTCTCCTAGAGGGAGAGCGTGAGATTTGTGAATAGATCTATTCAGGACTGAAAATCCCACACCTAAACTGCTAGCTATAGTTAGGCAGGCATGCCTGGGGTGACAAATATCATACCATCCGACGCCTAAAGAACGACACAGAGGTCATCAGTCATATCAAGCATGGTTATACGACTCACAATTGTCTAAACTAACATTTTGTTTACGGGATTTCATTCTTCAATAGTTTTATTTTAATTAATAGACCTATTATACATTATACTGGAGGATTTCAGGGGATACAATACATGGTTTTATTTTAAGTAATGAAACTACTATACATACTGGTGGTAACCAGGGTTTTCAAACAAAACATTTTATACATTACTGGTGATAGCCATGGATTTCATACAAAGGATTTTCATTCAAAATAACATTATACAATACATCCGGTGGTAACCAGACATATGAACTAATACTTTATGTAACATAGTAATGAACATATACGGAATAAAATATTTGATTTTCTTTGAGAAGCATATGAACGATTTTATATATTCAATGATAGGTCTTCATTACATAAACATTTTTATGAACTCACCAGCTTAAAAATACTTTTAAAAATATAAGTATTTTATAAGAAGTATACAAGTATTTATAAATACCAGAAACAGTATCGCAAGTAGTACAAAACAATAGTATTTGGATGTTGAACACTGCAATTAAACCTGGACAGTAATGTAATCATGTCTGGAATAAATATAGCCTGATCAACTATATTTACTTGAGACACGACCAACATGTGTTTGGGAGTGACTGTGGTGCTGCAACAAGCCTAAAACTTACCAAATTCTATACAAAAAGAGAACTATAGAACAAAACTTACAATTTAAAATACTATATGAGTATTTTATCTAGACTTGAATACAGTGTAGAGATTCATTCCAAGTGTTGCTACTTATCTCTTTTCTAGCGATAGTTTACTTGTATTGGTAGCCTTTCTTTGAGTATCGCTTAGTAGAACACTTTATCTATCAGGTTGAGATATGTCTTGTTTCATATAACTTAATTCTAAAATCTAGGGGACTTACCATCCTCTTCTTCTTGATTATTTTAGAGTAAGATGACTCTGAAGAAGAGACCCAACAGAAAGAACAACAACCCTCGACAGATCCGTCGCCGCCACCTCCTTAGTACGACCTAGTTGTCTTCCAAGCGGCTGTGACAACCACCGTGGCTGCTGCAATGTCCCAAATCAACGCCAGCGGTACAAGTAGGGCGGGTAGTGGTGCCCCAACGTCCAACCTCGGTGATAGTCATGGTCACACAATGGAATGTACATACAAAGATTTTTTGAATGCTAAGTTGCGGTATTTTGATGGCACTGGAGGTGTCATTGCCCTAACCTGATGGTTCGAGAAGACAGAGACAATCTTTGAGATATATGCTTGCCCCAAATCCAGCAAGGTGATGTTTGCAGGGTGCACCTTCACCGACAGAGCACTAACTTGGTGGAATGGCCATGTCAAATCCCTAACTCTTCCAGTGGCTAATGCCATGAGTTAGGAGGATCTGAAAGAACTAATGCTCGTTGAGTATTGCGCACGAGGCGAGATGCAAAAGCTAGAGCAGGAGCTCTGGAATTTAAATATGAAAGGCTCCGGCATTGCTGCTTATACTGATAGATTCATGATCTTGCTCTTCTTTGTCCGGGAATGGTCACCCCGGAGAGCAAGAAAGTAGAAAGATACATATGGGGATTAACATCCCCAACTTAGGGGAATGTCTTGGCTGCCAATCCGCTGATATTTGTAAGTGCCAAACGGTTGGCGTAAACATTGATTGATCATGAGGATCGCCAGGATCCCGTGACAGCTGCCCATGAACCACCAAAGGAGAGCGATGGAAAGAAAAAGTTATGGAATAAGCGCAAGGGCAAGTCTTCGCATGAGCCCTCCAAGAAGCAACAAATAGTGGCAGTTCATGTCGCTACTACTCCTGCTGCTTCCCCTACAGCTCAAGCACTTGCCGGTATATATGCCGGAACCCTCCCAAGGTGCGACAAGTGTAACTTCCATCATCACGGACAGTGTCGTGAAATGTTGTGCAACAACTGTGGCAAAAAGGGGCACACAACTCGTTTTTGCAAGACCCAAGTCCAACCAACCAATCAGGCTCCTAGAGCTTGAGTGAGCCAAGCCTGTTATGGATGTGGTGACACCAGGCACTTCAAGAGAAATTGCCCAAAAGCAACAGCTGGCAACACAGGGAAAGTGCTAGCCATGGGCCAGGAGGAAACAGTCGTTGATCCCACCATAGTTACGAGTATGTTCCTCATCGACAACTCTTATGCATGCATTCTTTTTTATTCTAGTGCGGAGAGAAGTTTTGTTAGCCATGCATTTAAGCATCTACTCAAGCATTAATCCCAACCTCTAACTAAAACATTTACCATCGAGATGGTTAATGGTAAGAAACTTTAACTTCAATAGCTCTAAATCTCAAATATAGTCCTTCCTAAGGTCTTGATGGATAAAGTTTCAAACTTTATCCATTAAGTCACCCCAATAAGACAATAACTCTAACACTAAGGTCTTAATTGATACACCAAATGCATGAACATGAGGGTAATCATAACAATGTTACTTTCTAACTAAACTTATGGCCAAGAAGCCAAATAATGAGCTCAAATGTTCTGGAGTTCACCCAAACTCCAAGAACAAGAAGAATAAGACCCACAAGCTCATAAAAATGTCCTAAAACAAGATCTTGTAATATAATGATCGATGTAGGAACTTGATACCTCTAAATGGTTAGAAATAAGATGGAAATGTTGGATCCAAGATGAATCGAGCTAGCACACAACTTGATTGACTCCTTATTCTGACTATCCTTCATAAAACCTTCATACACTAAAAAATACTTCATTGCTTCTCAGAGAATGTGGGATGCCAAATAAGGCAACCCTAGAAGTTAATGCCCTTAAATAAGGCACCAACCTCGAGAATTAGGGGTTTAGCCCAAAATAATCCTCATACCGTGACCAAAACACAGTCACATCGTGGGAAGCTAAATGGAATGCACGATCAACCACGGCATGCCACATTGTGACGGTGCTTCCACAACATCGTGGCCTTCCAAAACTTGCACATTTAATTAAAATATCACACCTTAAAGATCCAGATGTTACATATTAATAAATGGGGCTTGACCCATTAGGATTTTAGGTATGATCCCTAGTATATAAATAAGGATATCTGCTAGTCATTTGTTTTGGTTTTTAAATTTTTGTAAGTAGGCAAGCCTCTCTTAAATGATACTTGTAACCTTTATTTGAGAACTCGTGAATCAAGAATACTCTCCTCCTGCTTATAGATGTAGGTCAGCTTAACCAAACCATGTAAATATTATGTCTTTATATGGTCGTGGTTTTGTGTTTTTCCGCTATCAGAGCTTGGCAGTAGCATCAGAAATATTTTTGACTCTTCTCAAGTGTTGTATGATTTCCTAATAAACAAGACAAAACATTGTAAAACACACGCTAAATTCTAAACATTTTTCGCGTTCCACTCACCTAATTAAAGAGCATCATGGACATAAAAATGTGTGACACTGTAAGATTACCTTCTCCAAGCTTGATGCTTTTAAAGTACCCATGAACCACCATAACCTTATTGCAACATGCAATCCTTCCATTACAAAGATAAAAAAAGAAAAGGAGAAAGCGGGTGCCCTTTCCTTAATCCTTTATACAACTGAAACTCATACCATTAATTAGAATAAAAGCATGAAAATACCTCAAACACACCTTAATCCACCGAATCCACTTAGACCCAAAAGGGACAAAATATAAGAAAGATAACTCTAACTAATTGAATCATACCCCTTCCCAAAATCAACTTTGAATATCATAAAAAAATTCTCATACCATTCCACCATTTTGTTAACCACAAGATTGCGATCCAAAATTTACATACTTTTCCCAACATGTTTATTTATTTATTTATTTTTTTTTTTGTTTTCCCAACATGTTGTCTATTCCAAGCTAATAATCGAATCAATGACTATTAATTAAACTATTAGCTAACAATTTATCAATAATTTTACATTGCACGCTAATTAAGCTGATAGGATGAAAGTCGTTAACATAAACCACCTTCTTTTTTTCGGAATCAAAGTGGTAAACGAAGAACTGCATATATCCATGATGTGACCATTATCATAAAAATCAGTAATATATTCTAAAATATTTGTCCTAAACTCATCTCAATATGTCTTTTAATAAATACGATGAAACTTTGTCCGCGGTTGACCTTTTATCGCTACCACACGCCTATATCACCTCATTGATCTCTTGTTCCAAAAAAGTCACCTCTAACATAATTGAAAATCTATAAGCGAGTTGTTAGTTTAAAACATGAACATAAATTTTTATTGATCTAAACTATAGCAATATAATTTTCGGTGTTTATTATGAGACCCATTGATGGATGCTTCAAGAAATAGCTTTTTGCATTTATTTGTAGACGATTTTCCGCCCACTTGTAGAACCATTTGATTTTCTTTCTCCATATTTCAAGGAGTTGCAAGTAGGGTTGAAAAACATTTTATTAAGATGTGGAAACTTGTACTCAATCTATATACACCAACAAAAATTTTATATGTCTTCCAAGTAATTAAATCTAGGTGTTGAATTGTTTTCAAGATTAATTTCAGTAGATCAATAATTTATGTAACTTGGAGAAAGTAAATGGTCACCATATCAAAGAATTACAAGAGAAACATGTCCAAATATTAAGTGGTATGTTGTTGGAAAAACAATTCTTGTATGTTGATAGGAAAAAAAAGTCAAGAAGATTGAAAATACGTTTGGCGAGTTTCTTGATTAATATACCACATATTTTAGAAGAATTCGAATTAATTAAAAGTCTGTTAGTGAATGTTGATACAACTTGTAAAATATTATACAAAAGTGTTCATGACTATCATTCCCATGTTGGCTCCCATCACTATAAGAACTACTATGTTCGTTTAAACTTTAAATATATCGAATATCCAATTAAGTGATTTTAAGTTGATTTCCGTTTCCACATTATGAATTCAACTAATACAAATAAATTAAAATCTTATATGAACCAACCAAATTAAAATTTGGTTGGATCAATTTTTATAATTCAATTTTCCAAAACACTAAACATTTAAAATATATGCAAATTTAACGTTAATATATTAGAGTTATCAAACCAAACGTAGTTTTCTACCTAAATTGTTCAGATGTATAATTTAATTTTATCCAAATAATAAAAAAATACTAGCAAAACATCAACAAAAATTAGAGAAAAAAAATAATCAAATCTAAAACGAACCTAAAATAAAAAAACAAAAAAGTGGTTGTTTGATATTGGGTTATAATAAATTAAAGAAGAGGTCATCAAAACTCAGAGTGGAAGTTAGTTCCAACAACATAATTAAATTAATAAGAATAAAAATATTTAAAGTTGCTCAATGTATGCAAAAAAAGAAGGCGAAAATCACACCTTTTACTTTATTAACTACACCTCACTTTACACCTACCTAAACAACCTCACCTTACTTACTGCCTCACATCCTCCTTGCTTTATGAATTCCATGATTCTCTTATTTAGTATTTTTGAATATCTGAAATCAACAATTAATACTTTACCTTCTATAAGAGTATCATGGCTGAATCTTTTGCAAGTGTATGCTTTTGGATGACAAAAACTACATGATTGTGTTGAATAAAAAACTTACCAATTAGTTATTATTACAAACAATTTATCCTTTTTATGCGCATAAAATATAGATTTCAAGTAACTTTGTATGCATTTTCATTTATTATATTTGGCTAAATGTATCCACATAGAGCTTACCCATCTTGTTGTGGAATTTGTCAAATATAAAGATGAAAATAACTTAATAAGAATAGAATGTTCAATGAAATAGAATTATAAATATGCAATATGACCTGCTTTTATGTATGAAATTAGTTTAATGTATAATATCCTTTGTTATGTGGTTTTGGTTTTTTCTTTATTTACATATATAATACATAATATATTCTAACCACATAATTTACATGAATCTTTAGTATAAATCACTTTAAGTAATGCAACCCTTATAGTGTGTTTTGTATAAAATATTAATATAAATAATCTATGTACATGTTTTAATGAAATGGTAACCATATAAAAACAAATGATTTATACAAAGTATATAATCCACGAAATATAATAATATTTTCATTTTTATTTATATGACTAATATATTAATATCCTAAGTAGCCTTCGATATTGAATTAGCCAACATTTTAGGATTCTCTTTGTGTTTTATTGTATTATTAAATGTAAGGGTGTTAAAAAGTCTCATGGGATCCTGTTCCTGTGGGGTCCCGTCCCGTTTGGGGGAATTTTTAAAAAAAATTGGGATCGGGGACGGGGACGGGGACGGGGTTTAATTTCGGGGGTAGGGATGGGGGTATGTAATCCCGTCCCAAAACCCTTATGAGGACCCCGTTAATCAATTATACATATATTTACATATATTAATTATATAAATATAATAAACAGTAACATGATTTGAGTTTCTAAAATTCATAAAAAAAACATGTTTTTAAGTTGTTGGTATAATGAATTTAAAATGTCATAACTTTTTTATTTTTAACATGTAAAATTCTACTATAAATAATTATTTGTTACTTAAAAAATAGCTTCTTTTAACCTAAAAAAAAAACAGCCCAAAATCAATCGTGGGCAGGAGAACGGGAGTGGCGTAATAAACGGGATTCGGTGGCGAGGGCGGAGGTAGGAAGACTGAACATTTGGGGGTGGTGGCGGTGGCGGGGATGGGGGAACTGGGAATTTCAGGGGCGGAGGTGGGGGATGCACTCATCGTACCATTTGGCCCCATTGACATGCTTGATTAAATGCAAGAGTGAAGATTTATCGAAATCTTTTTTTTAAAACTGGTTCAAACAAGAATCAAGGAGCAACTCGAGATTTCAGAAGAATTTGATGTAGGCACTTTGTATATAGAGACCATACAGATTGTAACATACACACTCTCATACTCACACCGATACTTACTCTCTAGATATTCTCGAGCACAAAAACACTCACTATATGATCAACTAGAACATGTAACTTGATTACCATTGAATTAAAGTTCTAAGACAGTGTGACATTGTTATCTTCCAATGTTTTATGTTGGAGATTCTAAATTATTAAATGATTTCCTCGTATATTTATTTGTTCTTACAATTAGTTTACTTTTATCATTCAAGAGTTGATCCATTTCAATATGTATAAACCTTTTTCATAATGTTTATTCTAACTAAAATATTTTATTTGCTCAACTACAACATCAAAATACTCTATCTTGATCTTTTTTGAATATCATAAGATTTATTACTTGATTCAACGAATGTACACATTAATACTATTTTTGTCATATTTTTCAAGTACACAAATATTTGTATTTTGAAATACGTCATGAAATCACGATCACATTACAAATCGGTTAGTTCTAATTTCAATGAGTTTCAGTGCTTTTTTTGCTATGTTTGGTCATGCTTGTAATATTCGATCCAAATAGGTTAGTTCTCGCTTCAAAAAATTATTCGATCGATCTTCTTTCCTTGAAGCGTCGTTTAATGGAAATGAAATTAGAAGAACCGTGCAAGATATCTTGTTGGTTTTATTTTTGCTTTCATAAAGAGATTTTGAAAAAATTATTAAATTTAACGTTTTCAATACCGTTTTGTTATTTCAAGAATATGTTTCTACTCCTAAATGTCGTAATATATCTTTTTGGCATTGATTCCCAAAACTCTAGATCTAGTGTATGGGAAGAGTTTCTTCTTGTTTGTCTGACAGTATAAAATAATTGTAAAGCCACTCGCACATAGACATCTTCGACAAATTAATAAGTAGTGGGTAGCTTGTATCAGGTAATGGGTAGCTTGTAGCGTTTTGTTAAACACTACATGAACTAGCATTTGGATTTGGAGTGTTTTGATTAAATTAAACGTTAGAAGCCTGTAGTGTCACACGAGACTTTCCGTTTTAAACGGTGTATTTTGTCAAATGTTCCAAAACGATACGTGCCGACGCCCTATAAGAAGAAGTGATTTCTAATGTTGTTAGTGAAGAACAAACTTTTCTTTTTTTACTAAAGATCGTCAAACTCATGACAATGCTTTAAAATTAAATGAAATAGTAATTGGTATTAGGAGAAGAAAAGAAAACGTATTGCCCTCAAAGTTGACTTTAAGAATGTGTACGACTTGCTTCATTAAGGACACCTAGATTATATGTTACATAATATGGGTCTTGGTATGAAATGACAATCTTGGATCTGGTCATGTAAAAGTTCAGCTATTACTTCCATTTTGTAAAACGATTAACCGACATCGGAGTTTACTATTAGGTATGACATTCATCCTAAAGATATTTTATCTTATTTTCTTTTTTATTTGGTTGTGGAAAGTCTTTATGTGATGATATTAGAAGTTATTGTTAATGGGGTTTTTCGAAAAACTCATATTGATAGCAATATTTTTTATTTCACATAATTTTATTTTTCATAAAGCACGATATTTCTTGGAGAATAATTTCAAAATAAAAATTTCATTCTTTTGGGAAATATAATCTATCAATCGGATTCTAAAATTTACGAAACTATAATTAAAAAAAAAAAAAAAAAAAAAAAAAAAAAAAAAAAAAAAACTTGAAGTTAAATTGATTTGGTTGACTTTAAACCCTAACTTTTGAAGTTAAATTGATTCGGTTGACTTTAAACCCTAACTTTAGTTTCTACTTTAAACCTTAACTTTAGTTTCAACTTCTTTATAAGAGAAATTGTATTAACTTTTCATTTTGTTGACACCTATGTAACTTCGTTTTTTTATACATCTAAATAATGAATTTGTTGGAAGTGTTCATATATGACCATTATGATTGACTGTAACTTGTTGGTCAGTTATAATGGTCATATGTAAATACTTCCAAAAAATTGGTTACCTCTCTCTCTTTCTCTCTCTCTCTCTCTCTCTCTCTCTCTCTCTATATATATATATATATATATATATATATATATATATATATATATATATATATATATAAACAAAATGAAATGATAATTACTATGATAAGTATATTTTCCTCTTTATAATGCTTTGGTTTATAATATAATTTCTAGTGTTGCAAGAAAAAGTAATAAGTTTCTTCATCGACTCAAGTAAAAATTGTTATGAAACGTGCTTATTGTTTATTAACATTTAGATAAAATTATAAGATTGGTCCATGTAGTATTCAAAAAACTTTGGATAGAGTTCAAAAAGTTTCCAACCTAATAAAAGGTCCAGAATCAATGTTTTTTTGTGTGTTTTTGATCCCTGATACACTTAAAAATTCGATTTTATCATTTTTGTTTCTTTTTTCTATTTTTTATTTATTTTGGTATTTAAATAATTAAAATATATATATATATATATATATATATATATATATATATATATATATATATATATAAAATCTTACCCATCCCTCTCCACAGGTACCCTCTCTCTCTCTATCTCTCTATCTCTATCTCTCTCTCCCTCCTCAAGCTCCTCCTCCAATTTAAACTAGATACACACATTGTTTGATCTTGAGAAGAAATTAACAAAATCAAAACATAATGAAGTAGATTTGAAGCTAAAATTACGATTGACAGAACAAGTCGCGTTTTATCATGGAAGAAGCAGCAAAAGTCGTTTGGGGTCGTTTTTTGGAAGCCAATAATACTTTTTTTTTTGTGCTCATGAGGGTTTCAAGAGATCTGGTAACTCTACATCAACTCATTCAATTTAATCTCAATGATTTTAATCACGAAGAAGATGGATTTAAGATAAAACTTCAAAACTGTATCAAGTTATGGAACAAAAAAGATGCTTTAATCGAGAAATGCAATAGCAGAATTACCCAGGTCGTTACACATAATCTCAAAGTTACAAGTTTGAGAGAAAACGTCAAATTGCTAGAAAAAAAAAAGTCAACGAATCAAAATCTAACCTGAAGAAAGCGAATTCAACAAACAAATGGATTCAAGAATGTGTAAGAGAAATAGAAAGCATTATAGAGTCGTTAAAAAATAACATTTACACAGCATAAACTAGAGCTGAAACAGCCGAATGGAAGGTAGGTCAATTGACCGACTTAAACATTGAATAAACAGACGAATTAGGGTTTCTAAAAGGAAGCCATGAAAGTAACTAGAAAAAGATGACTATACTTGAGAAACAATCGAGAGAGCTCGAGCTTCAGTTATAATATACAAACGCATCTTCTGAAGCTTGTCGGGAACAACAAAACATGTTGTATATGGAACCAGAGAAAAGTAGGTAGAGGAGGACATCCCTGAGCAATCGACCAGGAAGAAGAGGGTAATTCGACCCCTAGAATGTAGAATGATTTTATGGAGAATGATTTTGTAGTAGGATAAAAATGTGAGAAAACCGAAAGAAAATAAATAAAATTTAGGATTTTGTGCATTTTGAATTTTCATCTTATCAACTACATCTGGGTTTGATTATAGAATTTAGGGTTTTTAGGAGGGAGAGAGAGAGAGAGAGAGAGAGAGAGAGAGAGAGAGAGAGAGAGAGAGAGAGAGAGAGAGATGGATTTCTTTTTTTAATTTTAAAGTAAAACAATATTAAAACAGTTATAAAAAATAAAAAAAAATAAAAAAATCTTTTACATTTTTTGTCCTTTTAAATTATTTTGAACAAAAATCACAAAAAATACTTGATTTTGAATATTTCATACAAATTAAAAAATTCATACAAATTAAAAAGTTTCTATATCTTATCCATAATTTTTTACGACCACAAAAACGAATTTTACAGTTTTTTCTAACGTTTACTCTAAGTGAAAATGCAAAATACCAAGAGTATTATTATAGAAAACATATTTATATTTATATTTTATAATATAATGCTCATATCATAATCATAACACATGCCTACCAGCCACACCCTCAAACCTGTCTCACCAACTCACATCTAGAAGCAATTATAGGGTCACTCTTCTCTCTCATCCCCCACCTCCATCCCTACCCGTTAACACCCCCCCCCCCGGGCCCCACCCTTATATAGTGAAGAAATATATATATATATATATACGTATAGTCAAAAGATTATAAAACCCCACATCAAGGTCTTAAAATGGCCGGCCTTTGCTCTCCATTTATCTTCGAGATCAACCAAAGGCTAATTTTTGCTTGACAACCTCACATAAACGAAAAGAAAATAGCCCACAAAAATTGGGGAAAAATATATTGGAAAAGGAAAAATGGGAAGATCACCTTGTTGTGAAAAAGCACACACAAACAAAGGAGCATGGACTAAAGAAGAAGATGATCGGCTAATTGCTTATATAAGGGCTCACGGCGAAGGCTGCTGGCGTTCGCTGCCTAAGGCCGCCGGACTCCTCCGCTGCGGCAAGAGCTGTCGCCTCCGGTGGATCAATTACCTACGGCCTGACCTCAAGCGTGGCAATTTTACTGAAGAAGAAGATGAACTCATCATTAAACTCCATAGCCTTCTTGGCAACAAGTAAGTTAATTTCGTCAAGACTTCTTGAAAGTTTTGTTTTTTCCAACTTCAATGGATATTTTAAACAAATCTCAGTTGTCTTTTTTAAAGAAAAATACGTAACCGAATCGTAAAATTTCAAATTATGTTAATTAATGAGGTTAATTTTTTATTTTTTTTTTGGAAAACAGATGGTCTTTGATTGCTGGAAGATTGCCTGGGAGGACAGATAACGAGATAAAGAATTACTGGAATACCCATATCAGAAGGAAGCTTTTAAACCGGGGAATTGATCCGGCGACCCACCGGCCGGTTAACGATAATCCTACGAGTCATCACACTAACACAAACGCCACCGCTACTACCACTGCCACCGCCGCCAACATCAACAACAATAATTCATCACTTGATGTCGGCACCACCACCACAACCACCATATCTTTTGCAAACGCTACTCCAATTACTCACCTTGTTAAAGAAGAAGTGGAGGATGAAGCCAAGCATAATTCTGACGGAGGAGACCGCCGGAAAATCAAGAACACGTTGCCGGAGATTCAAGAAAGATGCCCGGATTTGAATTTAGAGTTGAGAATCAGCCCACCTCATCATCATCAACAACAACAAAACAACAGCTCATCATCATCCTCCTCATCATCATACATACAACCACAAATCCAACATGTTAATTTCCACCATCACCACCATCAGCAGCCATTAAAGACAGGAGGAAGAACTTCAAGCTTTCCTTCAGGTACTACCATATGCTTTGCATGCAGTTTAGGTATAGAGAATAGCAAGGAGTGCAGTTGTACCACAAGTCTTAATGGTACAAGCAGTAGCAGCACCGGGTATGATTTCTTAGGTTTGAAAACTGGTGTTTTGGACTACAGAAGCTTAGAGATGAAATGAATTCTCACTTGGGTTTTTAAAATCAATCCTTTATTATGTATGATTCACTCTAAAACAAATTGGGGAAGAGAGATTTCTGTATTTTATTATTTTTTTCTTTTTTTTTTTCCTCCAAGAATATATATATGTAGCTATTATCCCTTTCCCTGTTTTAAAATTTTCTTGATTTGTAAAATCACGATATAGTACTATTAGAATTAATCGAAGTAGCAATTCCTTTTCATTTTTTCGGAATTCTTGTTCTTGTTTTTCGCGTTTTCATGTAACAAGAGATATGATAATCAATTAATCATCGGAATTTCTGTTTCTTGAAATGGTGTATCTTAGATGATTACTTTTCCCAAAGCTAAAATTCATAAACCAAGAAAGATATTGCTAAAATGGTTTGTATATCATGTAATGAAAGTTATACGTTTAGTTCGATTTTAGATTTTTGCTACACTTTTAAAAAAGGGATTCTGTCCCATTAGAGAAAAGGTAAAGCATATGTCAGAACCCTACTAATTTGTGTACTCTTGTTATGAGGGTTGTTGCAAAATGTTGCCATTGATAGATTGCAATTACAAGTAGATTAGCATTTGGGGTAGGAGACCAATGAAAGATATAGAAAAGTTGAGAAATAGGGCCATGTGCCTACCTAATTCTCTTTAATTTATATTGGGGCCAACTCCTTATTTTTTAATAAATATAAGCGTAAAGTTGAATAATGATCCATGTGGATTACACCAATTTGCAGATTCAGTCTAACTTTTAAAAAGTTGACAATTTATATCCTTTTCGTTGAAAATTACACAAACGGTCCCCTTAATATATGTAAAAAGACTATCATATCTTCCATTTTTTTTCTTTTCTTTTACGGATTAATAAACGTTAATCATATAACACAAAATTATGGTGCCACCTACCTCAACCCCCATATCTCTCTCTCCCTCTCTCTCTATTATATATAGATGGATAACTATTGTGCGGACGTATATACAATACTATTCTTTCAAAACTACTAAGATGATAAGTTGTTTAGTAATGCAAATACGTTCAACCTCATATAACTATTATCATTTTGATTCATTCTCATTAATTTTTATTCATTTTTATTGTCACATATCGTTTTTCATTCATTTTCATTCTTACAGAATACGATTCAATTAACATTTTGACAACATTCTGACAGAATAAGAATAATAATAATAAATCTATAATAACCTTATAGATGATTTAATTAGTGAGAATTTGTGATAATGACAATCGTTATGTAAGATTGAACGTATTCATATTATCAAACAACATTTTTACTTTGTCATTCTCACAGAATAGCATTGTCCATACATCCGCACAATAAATGTCAATCCACATTTAAACCTAGCTCTCACACACACACACACACACACACTCTCTCTCTCTCTCTCTCTCTCTATATATATATATATATATATATATATATATATATATATATATATATATATATACAGTGCTGTAAAACTCGTCAAATTGGTTGATTACTAATCCGAGTACTTGCTACTCGATCCCTTACCGATGCGAGTTATAGAATCTCGAGTACTTCCCAATCAGTCTGTTACTGAACTGAGCAGTGATGTAAAACTCAGTCAACTCGGTAATTAATATGTAATATATAATTAATGATTTATTATTTAACACACACACATATGATTATGACTACATATATATATCTTAAATTTTCAATAATTATTCATGAAGTGAGACCATTAGGTGTTTTTCAATTTTTGTATATTCACATTTATCTACTTCTGTTATATATTTCAATCAACTTATGATTTTGACATATATAATTTCCCTAAAATATTTCTACATGAATTACCGAATCTGAGTACTCCCCGAGTACTTGCTACTCGGTAGTCGGTCGAAAAGGCACCAAGTAAAGAGTTCTACAATCTTGTGTGTGTGTGTGTGTGTGTGTATATATATATATATATATATATATATATATATATATCTCTTGTACTATACTAGGTCTGAGACCCATATATTACATGTGTTTATTTAAAAGAAAAATTAAATACAAAATTCTAAACATTTTAGAAATTTGAATTTATAAAAAAAAAAGTGATAAAATATTGAATTATAAAAATTAAAGTGTTTTTTTATTGCATGCATTTATTAATTTAGTAATTTTGAAATTATAAGGAAAATCCATTAATGAAATTGATATGCATTTATTATTGTATTTAAATATTATTTAGAATTTAATAAAATGAAAATAACCATAAAATGACATGTGGAATAAAAATTAATTTAAATTAACTACAAAATTACATGGGACAAAATAAATAAGAATGTGAAAAGTTCTAAACATAAATATCTTATTTAAAAGTATTATTTTTTTTATTATATAATAACTAATAATAATATATAATAATAATTTTCTCATAAAAAACCATTCGTCAAAAGAGTTATTTGCCGTTGCTTTGCGCTGGTACACATTTGGTATGTATGTATGTGAGTGTGTGTGTCTATATATATATATATATATATATATATATATATATATATATATATATATATATATATATATATATATATATATATTCCACAAACATAGATGAACATGTTAGGGTTTAAGCACTTCAACAACTAGATAAACTATTTTCCACAAAAGTAATAATGCAAACAAAACAAAGATATACAATATAAATTGTTTATACAATTAGGATGACCGACTATGTCCACAAAGAACATGAGAGATAGTTTTGTTATTTTTTTCGTAAAAGGCATCAGTACAAGACATTAGGTTACACGAATTTATAGAATATAAATACTAGTTTGATGACCTGATGTGTGTACAACCAACTAGTTTTAATCCTACTAACTTAGACAAAAAATAAACACACGAAAGGCAGTGTACCTATCGATTAGTAATATAGTTCAAGCAAGAGATTAGGTAAGAGTAAACTTGATTTTGACTTGATTCTCCTTAAAATTGAATGTAGGGTTGATTCCCTTGCTTCCCACGCTTCAACAGCACCTTTAGTTGACAATTGGCCTCCAAGGGTTCATCTATATGCTAGAGTATCGATCTGAAAGTCCCTTTATATAGATTTTTACAAAACAGGGGCTACTCGGCGAGTTCAGTGACCTACTCGGCGAGTCCATCACTTAAAACCCGTGTACGGCAAGTCAGCGCGTCCAGAATCGCGAAACTTCTGACCAACTCGGCGAGTAATCGACCCTACTCGCCGAGTACGTTTTGATTCAGCAGTTTCTCAAAACACGAAAGTCGTCCGAAATTGTGTCTACTTTTCAGAAAATTTTGAATCTCATCAATCGGAGTTACGGTTCATGAGATATGGCCAAAACACTGACGAGGGGTCAAGCTGTCCAGCAACATCCTTCTTTCTTCAAAATCCAAGATCCAAGCGTCCAATCGTTAGTTCCGCTTCCTTTTCCATCCGAGCATGTCATTATTGCTGAAAAATGAAATTCTAAACTAATTAAGCACCTTTTTTTCATTAAATGAGATAAAATCAATATAAAGTATTAAGATAATGCATGAAGTTTATAACTAAATATACCCATATCAAAATACCCCACACTTGACTTTTGCTTGCCCCCAAGCAAAACTTAATTTTAGTACACTAATATTACATAAGACAATCCCAATTGAGCCCAACCATTATGCCAAGACCGCAACGCATGCATTTGTGTCTAAAATTTTCCTAATAACCCCCCATACTCCAAATACTCACAATCCTCATAAACATTCGCCCACTTTTTCCGAACAATGCTCATTTTATGCATCCCTCCGAATCCATCCTCAGAAAACCTCTTAACCTCAAGGTATTTTTGGTTGAGCAACCCAAGCATACATAATCTAGATAATTACAATTTATGATACCACATTGGAGCTCATTGGAATTCTTCACTTAATTGACATTTGATCTTTAATTTCTTTGAATTCACCACCTTGTTGTTTGATTTTTGGTATCTTCAACTTTTTGAATTCAGAACTTTGATCTTTTTATCTTTACTTTAACTGCTCCAAAATTCCTACAAATTTTCTTGTAATTCTCTCTTTTGTTTTTTTACATGTACCTCACTTTTTTTTCACTCAAAACCTACATGCTTAAGCAGGGGCGCTCAACTTCAACATTTATTGGTTAGCGATAATAATTTTCCTGGATACATTTCTGGTACACGATGCTAAACATATTGCATCCTTCAAACTAAGCGAGGTCGTGTTTTTGTCCCATGATTTCACTGGAATAAGGAAGCCACAAATGCACTAGAACGTATATAGGCTCAACTAAACATTTGGGTCTTCATGCAATCATCAAATATAATACTAGCATAATCCCTAATTGCTTTACCAAAATTTTCTAAATTAATCCTAGCAAATTTTATGCAAAACTTTAAAAATTAAATAGTGTAACCAACCAACCCCCTACCTTACACTTAATTTATGCAATGTCCCCATTGCATATCATGCATGATAAAGAGCAATAAAAATAAGGAGAGAATTGGAACAAACTCCCCTGGGATAGTAGTGGCGAGGTTGATATCTTTTCTCTTCAGCTCCATCTTCAATTTACTTTAGACATGGGAACAGCTCATCCATGTCTTGGGTGTCAAAATCCCGTGTGGTACAGTCTTTATAAAAGCTCCAAACATAAGGGAAAAACTCTTGGAAATGCTCGGAAAATGATCTCAAAGAATAAAATCAATGCCCATATCAAATGTCATCAAATCTTCAGCTCAAAAGTAAGAAGAATGAGCGACTCGTCGAGTAAGTATGTAGACTTGCCGAGTTGAAGCGTAAATGGCAGAAGAATCGTGAATTTTCACATGGACTCGGCGAGTCCATAAGATGCACTCGGCGAGTAGACCGTTGTGCGACAAAAATTTTATTCTGCCCAAGTCCGTTTATGATGTATGGAGGTTATATAAACTAATAATTTCCCTCATTTTTCTTTAGGTAATAAACACTATATAACCCTTGTATCAATTGGACTCATAGCTTGACTCAAAACTTCGTTTCCTCTCTCGCCTAGAATCGATTTCTCGCTTCGTCAGCCTTGACTCTAGACCCTCACATGCATCCTTACACTCAAACTGAAAAGATCAAAAACAAATACCAAGTAATAATAAAAATAAATCAAAATAAAAATCCTAAATTATCCCTAAATACTAGAAGTTTAGAAAGAAAAAGAAAAGAAAACTCTAATGACGGGTTGCCTCCCGCAAGCGCTTCTTTTTGTGCGAGTCTTTAGCTGGACTCCCAAATTAATAAACTTCTAATAAAATCAATGTCATTCCATCCATTGCATTAAATATTTTCTTTGGAACAATTTGTAAAATTCGACTCTTTGCTTCAAAAATTAGCCGAACAAACTTGAATTCATAAAACCCAAGAATCTTGACAAGGGTTGGAACCGGTTGGATACTAATTAAAAATGGATCGTGATTTAGAACTTTCTCCAAAGTTGGAATCGTCACCCCATGCTTCGAAACACAAACCGAAAATACAAGGGGCCATGTCGTGGTAATAGTCAAACCACAGCTTGGTTCCTGCAATTCAGCTTGTTCTTGTTCTTCATCTGACCCTTCTGCTAGCAATCTTTCCAGCTCCTCCAAGTCTCTTTCTGGATTAAATTCTTCATCTTGTAACCCAGATGTCCCTTTTGTGTTGGGCAAGATGTTATCTAACCATCTTCCAAATTTCTTCAAATCTTCATCGGAGTCATACTCCTCATCTCCTTGCTCAATTTCATGTACTACCTCTTCAAGAAAAGCATCAAAAGCATCGAGATTTGGAAAATACATAATAAATAAAAATAAAAATAAAAAATTAAACTAAATAAAAAAAATTAATCAACAAATAAAATAAAAAAATGATAACAATTAGCAAATAAAATTAACTATTTAGAACCGTTCCCCGGCAACGGCACCAAAAACTTGATGTGTGTACAACCAACTAGTTTTAATCCTACTAACTTAGACAAAAAATAAACACACGAAAGGCATTGTACCTATCGATTAGTAATATAGTTCAAGCAAGATATTAGGTAAGAGTAAACTTGATTTTGACTTGATTCTCCTTAAAATTGAATGTAGGATTGATTCCCTTGCTTCCCACGCTCCAACAGCACCTTTAGTCGACAATTGGCCTCCAAGGGTTCATCTATATGCTAGGGTATCAATCTGAAAGTCCCTTTATATAGTTTTTAACAAAACAGGGGCTACTCGGCGAGTCCAGTGACCTACTCGGCGAGTCCATCACTTAAAACCCGTGTACGGCAAGTCAGCGCGTCCAGAATCGCGAAACTTCTGACCAACTCGGCGAGTAATCGACCCTACTCGCCGAGTACGTTTTGATTCAGCATTTTCTCAAAACACGAAAGTCGTCCGAAATTGTGTCTACTTTTCAGAACATTTTGAATCTCATCAATCGGAGTTACGGTTCATGAGATATGGCCAAAACACTAACGAGGGGTCAAGCTGTCCAGCAACATCCTTTCTTCAAAATCCAAGATCCAAGCGTCCAATCGTTAGTTCCACTTTCTTTTCCATCCGAGCATGTTATTATTGCTGAAAAATGAAATTCTAAACTAATTAAGCACCTTTTGTTCATTAAATGAGATAAAATCAATATAAAGTATTAAGATAATACATGAAGTTTATAACTAAATATGCCCATAAACTGAAAATAAGGTCAAGCCAAAAAACGCTAATGAAATTGGCACATGATGCGTTTTGATAAAGGAACTAGCACAAAGAAAATTCTTCTTGGAGCGCTGTTGAGTCCCAACATGGGGCAACTCCCCATGATCCCATTGTTGTTTTGGGAGCAGGACCCCATGCTTGGTCAACAACGTAACCATATGGTGAGATCAATCTAGCGAACATGACTTTTGAAGGATCTATATATTCAAGAATTCTTTTAGAATGATATTACCAATTATATATATATATATATATATATATATATATATATATATATATATTATTGATCTTACAGGTCACACCAATAACATGTAGAAACAAATTGAATATTTATAAGAATATGATTATTGACAAATAACTATATCATTTAATTGAAAAATAATATTTTATAAAAATAATATTTTCAAACGTAATTATAAAAGTTTATATTATGAGGCAACACACACACACATACATACATACATACATACACACACACACACACATATATATATATATATATATATATATATATATATATACACACACAAACACACACACACGTGTTTTTAGACCGAAAGAGTTTTGGCTTTTAAACATTTGTACATACCATGTGGTAGTAAGAAAGAATGTAAAACACCTCTTCTTTTTTCTAACAAAAATCGAGGCTTGCATGGAGGGATTACAAATTATCGTTGTGTATTATAACTAACAAGTCATTCTTCAGAAGCCTTTTTGGAAGTAATCATTAAGCTTGCGTCCTAATGTTTTAAGACACTAAGGGTAATAACTAGATTATAAAGATCTTAAAGACTTTCATGCATGAAAACTTTTTCATGCTAGAAAAACCATCAACTTGTCTATTCTCTCTTCTTTCTCTCTAAAGTTTTAAAGACGTAAAAAAAGGCTTGATACTTTTACTATCCTTTAAGAGAAACATTGTTTTTGTTCTTAAATGATGAACATCTTATTAATGTAAGTAAGTACTAGCATACAAGTGTCTTGCAACTTGTTGGGAACTCATTGTGTTTTTGCCATCTCCATTAACTTAAAATTTCCCCAAAGGAATCAAAATCAACAAATGTTAGTATTTATTTAACCTCTTATGGTTGTGATTTAATCTTTAACGTTTATGCAAAATGATATTTGGTGGGTATTAAATAGTTCTTCAAGTTTAAAATGCTTTTGTTTCCATATTTATAGTTTTGGAACCAAAATTTTAAATAAAATATAAAAAGTGGTACTAGAATCATCTTTGCATGCATGTTTAAATTATTTGATTATTTTGATAATCTTCATATTTGGAAACCATGAATGATTTTGTTTTGTAAGAAACTGATCATCATGTTGGTTGTGTTTATAATTATTATTTGTTGTGCATAAATAATCCATAGACCCATTGTCATGTTCGTTGTGTTTTTTTAAAATGGTTGTAATATTATTTATTCATATGGTATGTAATAATTAGATAGTTTTTCATCTTGTTTATTTTTGTAATTAATAGATTAGTGTTAAAATAATTTATTTTATTTTAATGTAACAAGATTGAAGACGATGATCCTTTTTTGGAGCATGTCATCATGCCCATGTTTTTAATGATGTTATCAAAAACCTCATAGAGCTTTGAAATCTTGTAAGCAATGATTGTTTTAGCAAGTGAAAGCTTAAATACATCACTTGGTGTTTGGTCCTTATGTCTCTTATGGATGGACTTGATAATTTTTATGATGATTCACAAACATTGTTACTAGTTTTATGGTTTGGTTTATGTACATTTGTATGCTTGTGACATTTATTTTAAATGTTAATATTATGCATGGTTTAAAATAGATTTTGCATTGTAAACAATATTTTGAATATTATAATGATCATATGGATATTTGTTTTCAAAATTTAACTGTTTAACACAAGATGATAAAAATGAATTTATAATAAAAGGAGCTTTATACTTTAAAACAACATAGAGACAATAGTGATTTTAGAAAACTAATATGAAAATTGTGAATTATCAAAATGAAAATATATGTTGTCCTTTCGAAAAACACTCACACGTCAGTTGAATAATACTTATGAGATAAAAGACACCTACCAACTTGTATTATCTTTTAATGACCGGTGTGATTTTGTGATAACTATAACTAGTTATGGGCTAATACAACATGTTTTTCTAGTTGGATTATTTGATCAAGAAACTTTTACGATAGAAGACACCCGGTCTTTGGAGACTCAAGACTTAGATGTGATTGAACATGTTAATTCATAAAAGTTGTTAAGGATCCCATACCATAAGTGAATGTGCATGTATGAACATTTGAATATGCATCAAATGTGCATATATATATATATATATATATATATATATATATATATATATATATATATATATATATATATATATATATATATTCAAATGTGCATTGATGTTTATTTTTAATGCAGTAGTTTTTTATTTATAATTGTTAGTCTGTCACATCCAAATATCACCTTACAAGCAGTGAACATGATTGAGTATAGTATATTTTTTTATAAGCAATGGTGTTGAACTTAAAGGAAATGGTAGTGAATTAACATTAGAATATCTTATTATATGGTATACTAAAAAAAAGAATGCAATAAAAAGAGAGGGTTCTGATTATAAAAGCTTAATTAAATCAATAGCTAAGCTAACTAGATAAATTGAATGGAAGAATCACTTATGGTACTTTAGTTTAGATTGGATTAGATCTCAAAATTATGATTAAATTCGTTAATAGTGCAATAGATTTGTTAGTTGGTTACCGAATTCTAATGTGACTACTTATCTTGATCAATTTTTTGTACTAATAATTAATGAAAAACTAACACAATGATCATGTAATTAGTGAACACATAATTATTATAATGTAAATTCAGAATATGATCTAGTGATTTCTCATCAACGGTCATGGAAATCAATTGAAGCATAGCATGGATATCTACAACTCTATAAAACAATCAAATCACATATTAACATTACCTAACCCTGGGATTTGATTAATCTCTAATCCTGACAGTTTAATGGGCATAAACAAATTAAGATTCAGGTTAATATAATTGAATTACTCCTCTTAACTACACATAACTGATTAATAAGTAATAAAAATCATAACTTTAACATGATAGTTGATGATCAATCGAAGATAATTAAAAACTAAACTAATAAAGTCCAAAACCATTGAAATCAATATATAAAATCAAGTTTCATCTACTCTAAACAAAAGCAATAGCTTTGAATACCCAAATTCACAAAGTAAAAACGCAAGTATAAACAATTGGAATGCTAATTATGATTAGAACAGCAAACCGAATGATTCCTTGCATGAATAAACTTTTGAATCTTTCAGATCTTCGCTCTATATCAGCTTAATGACCCTCCGACCGCCTTTTAGACCCTCAAAATGATAGTTGTAAGTTTTCTTGTCACCCAAGTCGAAGTAGAATGAAAGAGTTATAATTAGGGTTATTTGTTGACTCTATTTATAGGTTTCAGCATCGCCATGACGTGGAAAAAGAATTACTATGCCGTGGAAACAGGAATCTTTCACGTACATGAATTTTTTATTTTCCACGTCGTAGAAATGGCTTTTCCGCGACGTGGGAATTGGGAATTTGAATTTGTCAAAAAAATACGTGCAAAATTTTGTATAGTTTTCAAAACATATTAAATCTCCTCAATCGAAGTAATTAGTCATTAGATATGTCCTAAACCCTGAATTGGCATCAATCTATCCAGTAACAGCCTATTTACATCATATTCAACTTTGTTCTCCGCCTTTTGCATCAAAGTCCTATTTTAACTGTAATTTAACATTTCAAAACATAATAAATATCATATATCTTAAATTATAACATTTTAACTAAATATATTATGATGATGGCATACAATATATAGTTCAATAAGGTCATATCATGCATACATATGCAAATATATTTCTTGTGTTTTTTTAAGTTTTTAAGTTGCCACTCTTTTAAGCTTTGACCTAAGAGTTTTATGGTTATGGTTATAACATATGAGTTTCGATTATGTTTTTCCACTCTTTAATTGAGGATTTTATAGTCCATATGGAATTAGAAGGATGGGTCGAAGAGGAAGCCATTTATCGCATTTGTTGAAAAATAAGAAAATTTGGAATTAATCGTAAGAAGTGTGACGCGCTTACAACCCAGTGGGATGATCATTTTATTATGGTTTTTGGAGTATTCAAAGGCCATTAAACCCCTCGGGTTCAACCAATCTTAGCCTCCATGACTCGTTGGGTGTTTTTTTAGAAACCGTAATACACACATACTCTCCCACTCTCTCTCCCTCCCTCTCTCTCTCTCTCTCTCTCTCTCTCTCTCTCCCTCCTTCGCATAAATTCTTGAGCTTGTGGTTGATTTTTAAACTTATTTATGTTGGAATCTGAAAGTGAACCTCTAGCAATACCCAATCCTGAATATTCCGAGGTCGGTCTTAGGTCCGAACTGGTATGAGGTGCGAAGTCAATTTCAGGTCAGGAATGGAGTTGTTGTCCGGAGTGAAGATCTTGTACGAAGTAAAGAAGTTTTCTGAGATTGTCTACCCGTCTAGAATTTATTATTCTTGTCTTTTATTTGATGTAAAAACTCATAGGACTTAGTCTTTTTGTCAATTGGGATAATCAAAGTGTCAAAAGTATCTCTTTGGTCTAGTTTTATGTCTGTTATTTTGGTTAGTACGACGTAACACTTTCTCCTATATAAGGAGTGTTTAATGACAAGAATAAACGACATATTGTTGCTCCAAAAGATAGATATATTCTTATTTATTTCACTTTCACCTTTTTCTCATATCAATCTTTAAAAACATTCCTTGTGTTCATTTATTGTCTTTACTTTGATTAATACTCATAGTTCTATATTTAATACTTGAAGTACTTTGTTGATCTTTTTCTTCAGTCTTGATTAGTTTTACTAGACTTGATTGGAACTCTGAACTTAAAACAGACATTAATCTTCAGCGTTAACTCAAGGTTTGAGTTTTCAAACCTTGTCCCTGCGCAATCATATCCTTGTTCTCATAATTGGTATCAGAGTTTGAGTGGTTGTCCTTTGAATTCATAGGAACATATTATAGTTGATTCGAGATTAACTTGGTATTTCCATCATTTCCGTGTTCACGATAAAACTTCTTTTATACACCACTTTTGCTCAAGATATCTTAACTTCAATGGTTGCTTCTAATCCTCAACAAATGTACTCAATGAAAATATCAAATAGCATGGGATGCCTTATGCGTGCCCCAATGCTAGTTGTTGAAGAATATGATCACTGGAAAGTTAGAATGGAAAGATTATTACTTGGAAAATGAAAAAGGTGAAACTATCTGGAGATCCGTTAAAGAAGGTACTCATGTTCCAGTTCGAACCATTGTTAGAGATGTTGTTGCAACTCTCATGTGACAGATGAACACCATCAAGCGCCTCTCACTGCTGATGACCTCAAAAAGCTGCATGCAGGTCAAGTTTCCTTTTTCCGAAATGGTGTTTAGTGTTCCACCTTCTCTCTTTAAGCACATAAAACTGTGTAAATCCGCAAAAGAGATTTGGGACACACTTCAAGATTTGTTTGAGGTGTCAGATAACATGAAGGATAAGTGTCTAACCTCTGTTGTCAACGAGTTCGGGACCTTCACTACAACACCGGGTGAATCTGTTGCCTCAGCCTCAAATAGATACCGAATCATTGTCAACAACATGACAACTCATAGAATAGTCTGAACCCCACTTGACTACAACCTCAAGTTCATTAATAGTCTTGGAAAGGGATAGGGAAATGTGAAATCATGTCTTCAGAGTAATGGATCTCTGAAGAAGCTGAAGCTCTACCAACTTTTCGATGAACTTCAAGGTCATTAATCAAATGTTGCATAAACCCTGCGTGAACTCACATGATGGCCTCTATCTCTGGTTAGTTCTTACGATCCACAAACTTCGAACTTCATTGTTTTAGACCCTTTCTCTGCTGTTGTTCCATATATCCCTCATGTTCAACCCCCACCTCCAACCATACCTGCTCCCACCAACAACAACTATCAATCCACTGGTGACCTTATTTCTAAAGATATGGACTCTGAACTCCGCTTCCAACAGGAGTTTGCCTTACTTTCCATGAAATAAAATCGTCCTTATAACAAGCCATATCAAAACCCTTTTCATGCTCCTCATCAAAATAATCCTTAATCTTTCAACAAACCTTCAAAAAACCCACCATCCTACAACCCTAACCTTCCTACAAAAATCACACCTCGAAATCATCACAGACTCTGAATTCAGAAAAATCCAAGATTGTATGTCACAAATGTGGACATGCAAACCACTTTGCCAAGAATTTCTTAGCCGAAGTCCCACAGAAACCCAAGATCAAGGACTTTGCTTACTATGAACGTCGAGCTCAAGAAATGGCAGAAAGTGAAAAGGCTTTTGTTTCCACTGTATCAAGGGATGTGGAAGGGAATTGGTCGTCTATAGAAGATGATGACATAACCACTAGCAGAAAAATATGTCTTATGGCTCGACAAGAAATTGAATGAGATGAAGGCTACTGGTCATCTGGGTCAAAAAAATATGATGAAGATGTTGAACCAAACTACTGCTACATGGCTACCAATGATCCACGTGGTAGAAGCATCGTTCAACAAGTAAAATCTATGATTACTGATAATAATTTTGGCATATCTCTTTATGAACCATATATAACCCAGATTCAATCAGATATGAACATCATTTACAAAGCCTATGAGTCAGCCACAGAAGCCAGTGAAAAGAAGGAAATTGAATTAAGTCGTCTTAGATTATGTTTTCAGGATAAGAAGTTGTAAATAAAGTTTTTAGAATGAGAGCTTGTATGTCAAAGGATGAATGTATAATTCTTAAAGACAAATGTGAAAGCACTTATTTTGAAAGAAATGTTTTGATTTCTGACAACAAACGTCTCAATACTAAAATTGATGCTTTGCATAATTCTATTGACATTCATAAAGAAAATAAACGGATGACTCATGATTTTCGTCATCCTTGGTCAAAAGCTCCTGGTCTCGGAATCGAGTTTCTGAAACCAATTGCTAGTCCTTTGAGTGTAACGTCCGTACATCCGGGCTAGTCAATTTAGAGATAATAGGGATCGAAAATGAATTTTCCACAAAAGATTATTTAGAATAAATAATCTTAACCAAGTTGTGAATACGTCTCAAGGGTTCCGTACATATAAAGAACACCGAAATCCGAGTTATAACGAAGAAGTTATGGGTCGTCGAAATTTTACGGCAAAACCGGCATGACACCGGGAGACGTAAATAATGAATTTACTATGGAGGACTTTTTAGCCTTAGTAATCTAAAAAAAACATCATAGAATATGTTAACATGAGAGCGTCCATAAAAAGAACACCCAAATCTGACTTCGTATGAGGAAGTTATGATTTTTTTTAACATTTAGCATAACAATGCACAACCCGGAAATTTGAATTTTAGATCGGTCGATTTTCAGCCAAAATAATCTAAACGAGAAATGAAGAGATCGTTAACAGGAGTTAAACGATAAAAAGACAGTCGAAAATGGAGCTTGTATGCGAAAGATACGAACGAAGCTTAGTCTCTACTCTTCGAGCGCGGTGAATTCGATACAGTTTTGTAAATCTGAGATACAACAAGAATTAGCCAAAGGGGTCTAAATGAAAGTTGTAGTACTCGTAAATAACAACACGTGGATATAAATAACATAGAAAACGGAGCTCGTATGCGGAAGATACAGACGAACCTTAGAGACTACTTTACTATAAAACTCCTATAAATAAAGGGTGAACTCCTCATATTTTCCTCACACCATAAGCCTTTCTTTCTCTCTCTAACTTCTATCTAGACTCCCTAAACCCCCCTAAAGCCTAGGAAACTTCCCTAGCGCTAGAAGAAAGCCCCGGAGCGCTCGACGGCTCTGAGAAGAAGAGCTTTTTCGGCTCGGAAACGCTGCTCCAGCGAAACCCGTTTTTTTTATTTATAAAACCCACTGTAAGTGAGCTAGGCCTACACTATTTCTAATATAACTTTTATTTAAAATATAGTAATGTTATTAGGACCTTATAATAATTATTTGGGCTATTATTCTATGTTATATAAGTATCATTATGATATCTTTTTAACAACTCGCAATACGGGGAATCTAGTTTAAAGGGCCGCATAAGGTTGTTGGATTTCAAAAGTGTTGTATGTCAAAATGGTCCTGCCCTCCGGTGTTTTATGTCTGGCCCCTGTCTATACATAGTATGTGAAGAGTATTGTTTAACGCTTATATAATAGTAATAATAGCTAGTCTAATACTTACTCATGGTAAATATTAGACTAAAATCTAGTGGTAATAATACTAGGTTTCGTTGAAGGAAATTATATTGTTTAGAAGCACAGCGCTGTCTGAGTTTAGAATCACCACATTATCAGGTGAGTGCATGGTCCCTTTCATCTTACACATAAATATGAAGTATTTAATATAAAATATGTGTTGTGAGTGCATAGTTACTTTCATCTTACACATAGATATGAAGTATTTTATTTAAATTACGTGTTCTGTGTGCATATTATCCGTATACTTGCTATCTATGTCGGATGAACAATTTTATACATGTTTTAAATGATTTAAACTCTATATGTATTTTATATCTACAAAATGTGTTGGGTAAAACATGTGTAGATTTAATAGTTTCTATGTGACCAAATAAAATAATGAGAGGCCTCGTTATAGATGTTATTGATGATCCAGTCATCTAGCGGAGTATAGACGAAGACCACAGACTATTCTAGACAGTCTAGTGAAACGCTAGCACGCTCGCAACCTGTATGTGTTTATTTGAACTGTGTGCTCACCAGCAGTACTCCATCCCCCACATGGTTGTTTTATTTGACATGAATTGCTGAGGAACCCCCGAAGCATGTGTTGTCACATCGATGAAAGTCCCTTAGACTAGGTCCCTTGTGTTAGATGTTTTAGGGACGTAAAGTGAGGATAACGGGAACGGGTAATCGGGTTTGTTTGGTTTGATAAAGTTAATAAACTTATTTATTATGGGTTGAAAACCCTATGTACTCACTAGGTTTCCCAACCTGACCCACTCAGTTTATTTATATCACAGGTGTTGATATGAATGCACATTACACTGAGTGATTAAGGAGATATAAATCACTAGTGATAATGAATATAAGTTCTGTTTATGCTTATGTTTCTTTATTGACGACGACATCCCAAATGTTTTAAAATGAATAAAAATTCTTTTCTTCGGAAATGCTTTGATAACGTATTTATCATGTTTTACTAAGAACAAATTCCGCAACATTTTTATTAAAAGAGGTACTCTGATTTTTATAAAGCATAAACAAAATCGGTCTTTTTTGACCATGAAAATGGGGATGTCACAGTTGGTATCAGAGCATTAGTTTAAGCGAACTAGGAATAAGGATTTATTTTTAGACTTAAACTTAGAATTCTAAGCAATGATCGTGAGGAGTGTGTCTAATATATTTTAGGAAGTACACCTAAATGGACACAAGCACTAGCTTAATTAGGGAAGATGCCTAAAATGCTTTTATGTGCTAAATGATTTGTGATGCTTTATGCTATCGTTTGATCGGATCTATGGTATTTTGCCGACCAGATCTGGAAATTTTATGTGCTCGCATTTCTAAACGTTTAATTACGATATTAGAACTGGCATGTAACTTTTTGGAGTAATACGGAGGAATACACGTCTAAATCTTCCTCTATCTATATTCTCGTCTTGATACATCGAACGCCTGCTTTGGTGTATAGAATGTCATGATAAGGACTCATAGCAGACTGAGGAAATGGAGGAAATGAGAAGGCTTACAATAGTGAATGATACCTATTAGAAGATATTTTAAGAGTGATATCATGCCTTTAGAATGCGTTTAATAAATAATACATCTAGTACAGGAGAAGTTCATTTTCAATTAAAAGAAAAAAAGATTTTTGGTAGAATCCATGAAGTTATCCCATCATTTGACATTCCACCACCAACCGGGTTGAAACAGAATTGATGATTGAAGATACGCATGGAAGAAGTCCTAGTAGAGTCTAGAGAAAATTATACGATTGTTTGGACACATTTGTATGTGTTAAAATTGTTTTTGTGATAATAACTTGGAGAACTACGAGACAATACTTGAGATGAGTATGAGTAGGTGTGAATGGTAGTAGAGGCCTATACTACCAGAAGCACATGACTCATGCTTGGATTAGGGAAAATCACATGGTTACCAAGAAGCTAGTAATTGATACCGTTTTATTCAAATATGTCGTTACCATCATTTCGGTAATGACTAAGAAGATAATTGTTATTCCGATCCTAGTAGTCATATCAAATTGAGTCCGACTACGATGAGTATGTCACGTGGTTCAGAGAACCAAGTTCGATGTAGCATCTAACTTAAGCCGGAATATTGAAATAAAAGATAATTAAAGCGATCAGTAGAAATATCACGATAGTTTCTTGTAGCTAGAAATGCTACCTTTTAAGAAGTGATTAGAACATGAAGAAATGTAGTCTATTATGGAAGACTCTAAGAGACCTGAGTCTAAGCGTGGGAACATACGATGATAAGTCATTAGAATATGACACATTGGTCCATTTTGGTAGTAAAATAACTTATCTTAAGTTTGTTAAGAAGAACAAGCAGTCTCCAGTAAGGATCGAGATTGAGACTTGAAGGTCATAATTTGGAGTCTAACGTGAGATAGGAAGCAAGTGCAAGATCGAGCACCACCTGCAATCAGGAAGTCTTAGAGTTAGATATTCGTTCGAAGAAACATCAAAGTTACGGTTATTACTTAGGATGAAGAGATAACGTATGGAGTCATCATGTGATCCTGTTTCATTGATGATTTCGGGACGTAATCATCCTAAGGGGGAGATAATTGTAACGCCCATAGATCCGAGCTAGTCAATTTAGAGATAATAGGGGTCGAAAATGACTTTTCGACAAATGATTATTTAGAATAAATAATCTTAACCAAGCTGTAGAATATGTCTCAAGGGTTCCGTACATATAAAGAACGCCGAAATCCGAGTTATAACAAAGAAGTTATGGTCCGTCGAAGTTTTATGGTAAAACCGACACGACACCAGGAGATGTAAATAGTGAATTTACGATGGAAGACTTTTTAGCCTTAGTAATCTAAACAAAAGTCGTAGAATATGCACATAGTGTGTGAAGAGTATTGTTTAACGCTTATATAATAGTAATAATAGCTAGTCTAATAATTAGTCACGGTAAATATTAGACTAAAATCTAGTGGTAATATTACTAGGTTTCGTTGAACGAAATTATATTCTTAAGAAGAGAAGCGTTGTCCGAGTTTGGAATCACCACCTTATCAGGTGAGTGCATGGTCCCTTTTATCTTACACATAGATATGAAGTATTTAATATAAATTATGTGTGATGAGTGCATAGTTACTTTCATCTTACACATAGATATGAAGTATTTTATGTAAATTACGTGTCGTGTGTGCATATTATCTGTATACTTGCTATCTATGCTGGATGAACAATTCTATACATGTTTTAAATGATTTAAATTGTGTATGTATTTTATATCTACAAAATAAGTTGGGTAAAACATGGGTAGATGTAATAGTTGTTGTATGACCAAATAAAATAATGAAAGGCCTCGTTATAGATGTTATTGATGATCCAATCATCTAGCGGAGTATAGACGATGACCACGGACTATTCTAGACAGTCTAGTGAAATGCTAGCAACCTCGCAACTTGTAGGTGTTTATTTGAACTGTGTGTTTATTTGAATTGTGTGCTCACCAGTAATACTCCATCCCCCACATGGTTGCCTTATGTGACATGAATTGTTGAGGAACCCCCGAAGCATGTGTTATCACACCGATGAAAGTCCCTTAGACTAGGTCCCTTGTGTTAGATGTTTTAGGGGCGTAAAGTGAGGATAACGAGAACAAGTAATCGGGTTTGTTTGGTTTGATAAAGTCAATAAACTTATTTATTGTGGGTTGAAAACCCTATGTACTCACCAGGTTTCCCAACCTGACCCACTCAGTTTATTTATATCACAGGTGTTGATATGAAGTTACATTACACCAAGAGATTAAGGAGATATAAATCACTAGTGATAATGAATGTAAGTTCTGTTTATGCTTATGTTTATGTATTGACGGTGATGTCCGAAATGTTTTAAAATGAATAAAAATACTTTTCTTCGGAAATACTTTGATAATGTATTTATCATGTTTTACTGGGAAAAATTCCGCAACATTTTTATTAAAAGAGGTACAATGATTTTTATAAAGCATAAACAAAATCGGTCTTTTCTAGCCGTGAAAATGGGGATGTCACATTGAGGGAGTTACAAAACCTGACTTTTATGGGAGACATTTCGAACATCAAACATACTTTGTTTCACCTTTGTCACCCATTCTTGAGACTTCTAAAATATTTGCATCGTTAATTACTGAGTTTCAACTTATAGTTGTTAGGTCTCTTGATTCCACACCTCTTCCGCCTCTGACAAACCTGGACCTGAATCGGACCTCGGAACCCCACTCCAATATTTCAAATTCCGAACCACAGTCCTCCTAACAACTATGTCGTTAAGGAAATCATTCTGGAGACAACTGAACATGACTCTTCTGAGTTTGTTTGGGCATTAGTAGATAGTGATGCTAATAATTCACCTGTGCTTGACAACCCCTCTATTAGTCAAACTTCCAACTCTTCGTTCAATGCAAAAAAGAAACCTATGTTGAATAAGAAAGATGTTGTTGAACCTAAGGTAGAAGCCAAAAATGCTCTCAAAAAGGGAATTAATGTTGGATTAGATGTCTAAGCCCGTAACTATTATTGGTATGTACTTGACCTAAGAGTAGCATGGTCCATTTGGGTTGCATATCATCAAGACAATTTGTTAGCATGGACTTTTGAGAGAAGAGGTTATATATGATTTATTAATATATTATAATTTATAATATATTAGTATGAAATCATATGAGTTAATTAGTATTGATCAAGAATTAATTTAATGATCAAAAGAGAGTAATTAAATCTATGAGGACTAATTATGTTAATTAGTTATATTCATATGTGTTGGGCTTATGATCCATGTTGGACTAAGTTTATTTATGGATACATAAATATTTGGGCCACATGAACCATGGGTATGGATTTGGGTTATACACATGACCCTTGAAATCCAACATATAAATAGATGCTTTTAACCTAAAAAATGCCTACATGTGTATTCTTAGAGTTCATGGTGTTTTTGGGTGAATGGAGATTCTCTCTCAAGTCCCTCCTTTGTCCATGATGTGTTGTGATTCCACTTGAGGCTTCACCGCTATTGGGGCTAAGCTCTTTAAGGCCAAATACATCAAGACTTCAAGCTCCATCAAAAGGTATGTTATCCTAACTAGTATCATATATGGTTTATGTCAAATGCATGCTAGATGTAGGTTCAATACATTGGAAACCATTTTCATGTATAATTAATGAAAAATAGTTCCAAGGTATTTAGGGTTGTATGTGCACCATAAGATGTTGTAGTATACTAAAACCAACAGTGGTATCAGAGCCGTGGGTTGTTTTCAATTATACTTGATGCAACTAGCTGAAAAAAACTGAATTTTTGTTGTCTGGACAGCAGACTCGACGAGTACAGTGTGTGACTCGACGAGTCCATGAACAAATGCATCCAACTCGTCAAGTTTGTTCATGCACTCGATGAGTTGGACCCCCTGGCAGCATATATTCGCGTTTTTTGGCCAATTTTTGGATTAGAATCATTACCACCAAGTGTTTTTGTTCATAAAATTTGTTTTTGGTACTATGGTAATGTTTATGCTCTTCCAAATAAAGGATAATTGTCAAAGTTTCAAGAGTTATATTAATTTTTGTGATTAGCTAAGTTCTTGAAAAATGTTGATTTGAATTGTCTTTACTTATGAGTTTGATGTTGTTCATAGAAAACTTACTTGATTAATTTGTTAATTGGTAATTTGATCTTAATGTTTTTTATGAACTCCATAACTTGTCCTTAAGTTATGGAAAGTGAAGAGTTTTTCATTTAAAAGCACATTAAGTCTCATAGGTAATGAAAATGGAAGAGACTTTATTTTTAAAGTCATCATAAAATGATTTTATGTCTTCCATAACTTGTCCTCAAGTTATGGAACTTGAAAAGTTATTTCATTAAACCATAATTAAACTCATAAGTTATGAAATTCCAAGAATTTTGAAAAGTTTCAAAAACTTGCCCTCAAGTTTTGGAATTTGTAAAGTTAAACCCCATGTATACTGTAATTCCAACCCTTAGAATTTAAAAAAAAATTAAAATTCAAACTTTATAGACTTCATTAAATTAATTAAAGTGTTTAATTAAAAGAGTTAATAGTTCCATAACGACATGGTTTAAGTTTAATTAAATAAGAGTATACTTTAATTAATAGATTAAACCACCAAATATTTTAAATGTGTAAAATACACCATTATACTATTATAATATAAAAGTTAATACTTATATATATATATATATATATATATATATATATATATATATATATATATATATATATATATATATATATATATATATATATATATATATATATATATATAAGAACAAAGTCAGTCTTACCGTTAGTAGGTCTCATTCACAAAGCCGGTCTATAAGGGGGTATAAGGTTACTGCCTATAAAATGGTAGTTTAATGGGTGTCCACTCTCATCCCCCACTTCCTTGACTGGTGGAGGGTCGTTAGCCGAACGGTTAGGATAATACTCTAATTCTCCTTTCATTAAAAGTATAATGATAAACACTAAGTAACTAAACACTTATAAATTCCAAATCTTTGTTACTTAGGAAAATGTGAATTTGGTGATAACCCATGAAATTGCACTTTTCACCCTTGTTACGTCATTAGTGGAGCGTGTGTGGTTAAGCAGCACACTAACATGGGACTGACAATATGTGGCAAAGGGTAAGTTAAGTTTTATCATAGATCAGTGGAGCGCGTGTGGTTAACCGGCACATTGATTGGGTGATAAAATTAATGGTAGCAAGTTAATTTGCATGGTTATTCACATTGTTTGTCATCCTCAACATCCCAGTCACAAACCTGAGAGGGCACAATCGAGATTTAAACATGCCATTGAAAGTTCAAAGAATCTCAAAAGATCTAGGACTTTCAATCTGATTAAAACTTAATAATTTATTTTGTTTTTCGTGGTGGAAATTGGTAAATCGTCATTTACTTACCTTCAAATGTTTTGTAGCTTGGATTACGGCATCCCTCATCTAAGTTATAAAATAATTTTTTGGATCCTAGCCTTAATATTTCATATTGGGTGTTATGTTAAGCACTAAAATCAACCGAAACTTGAATTTCTCCCTCATAGATGTCTAAGTTCAGATAACTATGATCTTCCTCATCCTTTTGGATAGAGCTTTCTTAAAGAAGATGATATCCCAAATGACAATCCTTGTGAAAGATCAATCCCTTTGTTACGCATTAATAGGATTGGACATCATACTTCAGTTCCTCCACCTCCTCCAATTATCCTCCCTGACCCACAAGTTCAAGGTTACTCAATCCTTATTTGGCAAGCAAGGTCTATATATGCTTACATCTTAGAGATTAAGTCACATACTGGCAAGCTGGGAGAGTTGGGTTCTTCAATCACTTCCCAAGTCATATAGTGAGTTCTTTAAGGACTATTATGTGACAGACCATGACTTGACCATTAATGATCTCACTTATTTGGTTGTTGCTGCTAAATCAAAAATTATTTAGAGCACTGGTAAAGCAAATTTGATTGGAAGATCTACTTCCCATGCTTCCATGTACATTGGTAATGGTAACATTGAAAGTCCAGAAAAGCTTTCTCTTCCCAATGGAAAGGGATCAGCCATGGTCAAGTCACTTGACCTAATGGTAAAGAAAAAGGCTAATCCTGTGCACCATTTCCAAAAAGTCTATATGTTTCCATTTCCAAGAGAAGGGACATTGGTTGTGGAGCTGCCCATTTTACCTTAAAGATCATAAGGATGGTAAAGTAAAAAAGGTTTGACTCTACTTCAGGTAAAGTCCACTATCTAACTCTATTAAGTTCTTATTTGGAGATTGTTACTACATGATGTACTGTAATTACATTTTGATGTTCTGTAGAATCAAAGAAAAGTAAGGAAGCTTAAAGAAAGAGTAGGTTGTTTCTGATTGCGAATAAATGGATTTCGATCGCACAATTTGATGATCAGAATTTTGAGTTGCTGCTTAAGAGATATGATATATTGCTTAGGAATAGATAACAACATGTTTTTCATATGTATTTGCATTGTAAGGATAAGTTTTTCCGCAAGTTTTAAAATAAAAGAAAAGTTATGATTTTATTTATTTTAAGTATCCTTACAATGGCATTTGTGAAAAATTGTCGTTTATATGATTTCATTAATAGCAATATTGAAAAATGGATTTGATTCTTTTATTTTTTGTAGTATCATAATTTTCCAAATAAGGAAAGATTCTCATCACCCAAGTTTCAGTTGGATAGAAACTTGGAATCATGCAAGTTGTATTGTGTGATGAATGATAATTTTCATCTTTGGGAAATTAAGACTAAGTCATTGTTCACAGGTATGTGTGAGTCATGTAAAGGACTAGAGGATTGGGTACATTAGGTTGTATGCTGTTTAGGTCCACCACAAAGGTTAACAAGATTATTCATCATGATTTGCTAAAGTTTAGTAAATATGGTTATGCTTACAAGTTTAAGTGTAATTCTTAAACATTGGTAAAGTTTCAATGTATGGCAGGACGATAATAAGAGTCAAATAAGGCGGAAAGATAAACGTTTCTCCAATCTGAAGAGATGGGAGAGTAGTTTAGTATAACGTTTAATGATTATCTTAGTGATTATAAAACCATATCACAATTTATCCTCTAAGGACACCTTAGTGCATTTGTTTTGCTAAGGAGAGGAATCATGAATTGTGGAAATGGTCTAATCAAAAGATAAATCATACTTCGTTCCAAAAAAAAGTCTTAGAATCATACTTCAAGGTTGTAACTTGAGTGAAATAATCTTTAGAAAGTTGATAACACTTGTCAAATGTAGAGTAACATGTTTCTTACTCTTGTACATTTGAAATTGGTAAGTTGTGATGTTTTGGATAAGACAAAGACCAACTAAGGCCAATTAGGAGAAGTGTTTTGACTTTATAAGAATCCGCACTAACTCTTGAATATTTGTTTTGTCAAGGAATGGTTCTTGACAAGAGAGTCTTATATGTCAAGAGAACAGTGGGAGTCTCAAAAGATCTTAAGATAGTTTCAAGAACTAATCAAGAGTATTGTTAATCACTAGCACACAACTTGAGGTTTGTAACCTATCGTGTTGACATATTTCTGTTATCGTGTCCATTCCAGTCAAAGTTGATTGTGCATGTGAGTTCTATGAGTTCTCAATTGTTTGCATAACAACCTGGAAGCAATGGTAGGCCCTTGTGCTACTAAGTGTCTAGAAAATGAGATCGAACAAGTTCAGTCCATATGAGTTTGGTTATGTCATGGACCTTGTCTTATGATAATGGTTACGAAAAATTTACATGGATAGGAACACATACACCATAAAAAATCTAAGTGTCTTTCTCTCCAATTCATGAAAATGATGGTGAGGAAACGCTTTCGCTAAATAGATTTTAAGTAGATAGCAGTTGTGATATTTGCATTCTCATGTCGTTAGTGGAGCGTGTGTGGTTAACCGGCACACTAACTAGTGAGAATGGAAAAAGTTCTAGAAAAAAATGTGAGCTTTCTAAAGAAAGGTGTATGATTTTGATAGGACTTATCAAAGCATCTCATATCAGAAATCTGGACTTTTTTATGAAAGTCAATAAAGTATTGATTTCTAGAAGTCATGCTGATTTCTGGGTACATGTCAAAGCTAGTGGGAGCATAAGTGTTATGCTAGTAAGAAAATAATCATTGTGCTAGTGGGAACATGATTATTATCGTTAGTGTTGCAAGTTAGCAATGTTAATTATAGAAAACAAAAGTTTCAATTCGTTTTGAAAAGTATTGCTATAATTAGGGGAGAGGATTTTATACTTCATTCCAATTCTACAAGTTTAGATTGTGATTTTAATCAACTTTAGTCAAGGATATATATGAATGTTATGTTAAAATGGTTCAACATAAGGAAATTCTATATATGTTGCGTTCTCAAAATTCGATTATGGTTACGACATCCCTCTTCATAGTTCAAATTGTGAGAACATGGCAAATAAATTTTTTTATAACTTGTATCGTGTCCTATATGCTTCGGGTATAGGATTAATATTCATCCATTCTAAATTTTCCAAATGCCTAGGGCATTAAGAGGGAAAAATGAATAGAACTGGATATTACTAAAATGATTAAGCAATTGTCAAGGACAATCTGAGGTTTACCAAAAATTGGTTGCTCATGGACAATTGGAAGTATATAGATAGGACCATATTGACATATTCTGAAAGGAGGAAACTCTTGTTCAGAAGTGATAGTCAAAATGGGAATATGGAAGTGTTTCCATAGGTGGAAGTTATTCTTTGAATTAGTGTAAGATTAGAAAACTTAACGCAAGAAGAATGTTCAAAGGAATGTGCTTTGAATCACGAGACTTCATTTCCATGGAATTGCTCTCTATTGGAATACTTTGTAATGGTTATTGCAGAGTCTTTGTGACCTGGGGATAGTCATTACAATGGGATCATTGCATATAAGTTTAGATCTAACAGATTACGGTAAATGGCAAGAGTTTGGTGTTCTTACATTTACAATAAGGATTGGGATAGTGAAATGAGTATCATTGAAATATTTTTAATCGATCTGTTTCACAAAATAAGGATCATAAGACAAACATAGTGTGCATACTTGGAGTATGGCATAACTATTGTTTAAGACAAACATAGTGTTCATGGTTGGAGCATGGCATGACTATTGTTTTAATTCAAGTATTAAGTTGATAAATCGAAACATTATACAATGAATAATGAGTAATCAATATGGTGCTTAGATAAAAGGTTTTTTTATTTGCACTCAAAGAGTTTTGGGGCATATAGGATTAGTATTATTTTTGTGTGTCACTTTGCATGTTTTGACTTCCCGAATAACTAGGTTATTCAAACCATCCACATTCAATCCTACTTTGGAAGTAGGTATTGAGGCAAGACTGTCATGAATGGGTCTATAGTTTGTCTAGGTGGCTAGACTTAGCTGCAGTTTTCATGAGTGCTTCTAGAATAAGATTCGATTATTGGATTAAACCCACGCTCATTTGAATCAGTTCATGGATTTTATCACGATTGAATCATGAGATGATAATATCTTACATTCTTCAAACCTAGAGATATGAGTTGTTGACTATGAGTTGGTTATACATTGATTGTACGAAAACGCATCAGTAACTTGATGTCATAAAACGTGCCTTTGTGTATGATTCAACAAGTAGTTAGTACAAGCATATCAATCGATGTTTATCCATTCCTTTTACCTCATAAGGATAAAAGCAATATATGTGGGCCCTCAATGATTTAGTGATGCCACCCCAAAGTGCTTGGCCAAGCCCGGACTAATTTGATTTGTTCAATTAGTCGATCGTCATAAATTGGAAATTGGGAAACAACAAATGGACAAAGAGAATGATTATAATCCATGTCTCAATCCATATGATATATAGAATGGAGGAATATATGATCCCTTAACTAATGGATGCATCATTTATTTCTTCAAAGTTCGACATCGGCTTTTAAGAGCTACGATTGCTAGTCGGGATTTTGGAATCATACTTGCAATAATAGTTTTAGACTTATCCAAGTGGGAGACTATTGGATTAGATGTCTTAGCCCATAACTATTATTGTGTAACACCCGGAATCCGGAAGACCAAGAAAGGAAAGGAAAAACCCTAAGTCAAAGGGGTCAACTTTTCCAGTGCATGGGTGAACTCGACGAGTCGGAGCGGGTTCCACGTCGAGATTTAAGTGATCGACTTGGTGAGTTAGAGGGACTCACTCAGGGAGTCAGGTCTGGGTTGGGAAACCTGAAATTCTAGACTTGGTACCCTATTTAAGCATCATTTCAGGCCTGCACCCCAACCTCCATCACTCCCTTTGCCTACTCTCGAAACCCTAAGCCCCCCCCCCCCCCCCCCCCATTGAAGTGATCTCAAGCATTCTTTGCCATATTGGGTGATTTGAAGCTAGAAGGAAGAAAGGAACCTTTGGTGATTCAAGACTGGGCAGTAGGTCCAATGTAAGTGTGATATTTCAGATCATTTGGAGGTATGAAGCTCATACCTTGGTTATTACTCATTTAGATCCCCTTTCCGAATTAGATTTTGTCACTTTTGGGCCATTTCCAAGGCTAATCCATATATTGTGCCTTTGAGGACGAAGAAGACTTCAGATCTGAGTAGTTTTCGGTTCTAGAAGCTCAGAGTTGTTAGCTTTTTCCATACATGGCTCCATTCTATGTCATAGACCACCATTGTTGCTTGGATTTGGTGTTTTATCTTCATAACCCTTTACATGCACATAAAGTTAGCAACTTTACATGTGATGCTAGCCTTAGGAGTCCAGATCTACGATTGGGAAGCAATGGAATGGACTGAAATCGACAGAATGAAAATTATGAAGGTGGACTAGGCGAGTCCGGTCGAAACCCTAACTGTGACATCCCCAATTTCACGGCCAAAAAAGACTGATTTGTTTATGCTTTTTTTTTTATAAATCAGAGTGATCGTTTAAAGAAAACGGTTGCGGAATTTGTTCCCAAAATAAAATATGATAACCATTTATCAAAATATTTCTCGAAAAGAATGTATTTTCATTAAATAATAAAAACTCGGGATGTCATGTTCGTTACAGACCAAAAGCATAAACAATATAAAATAGATCTTACAATAGTTATTCAACTACTGATCTATAATCCAAAATCTTTCGTCAAGTCCACCAACTTATACCCTTGTGCCATTACCTGTAATGAAAAGAAAACTGAGTGGGTCAGGCTTGGGAGCCTGGTGAGCATATAGGGTTTTCAACCCACAATAATATAATTATTATATGTAATCAGCAAACAATCAACCCAATTACCCATCCCCATTATCTTCCTAAGGTTTTACACTAAGGACCAACTATCCTTCATTCATTTATTCGTAAGGAATTTGGCACGAATTCCATTGCTGCCAAAGCTTATTTATCAAGTACTAAATCCATAGTTATCTGGCGCTAACTCCATAGTCACCAAAGTTCACTTAACAAGCGCTAACTCCATAGTCGCCAAGGCTTACTCAACAAGCGCTAACTCCATAGTCGCCAAAGTTTACTCAACATGCGCTAACTCCATAGTCGCCAAAGTTTACTCAACGTGCGCTAACTCCATAGTCGCCAAGGTTCATCAAATAGGCACGAAGTCACATCGTCGCCAAGGTTTATACAATAGGCGCTAACTCCATAGTCACCAACTATTCCATCTACCTATGTTCTACCCAACAATTTTGTAGATATAAATACTTACACAGTTTAAATCATTTAACACCTGTAAAAAAAAAACTCCAATTTCCATGCCCATCTCAGATAGACAAATAACATATAAACACATAGCACGTATTTCATAGCAAATACATCATATTTATGTATTAGAAGAAAGTAACTACACACTCACACATATAAACAACAATAAACTTAATACACTCAAACCATACTTGTATTATTATCGTGTTTATGAAAGGTAGTATACACTCACTTGATCAGAAGATGATCGGACAGCACTACGACTTGCAGAACTAGTATTCTTCGGTAGATCTGGAAGATCTCCACAAAAATCGAACTTCTCGCGGGCAGAGCTTCGGCTCGGGAACCGCACTTCTCGGGATCTTCGGGATCTCGGGACTTGCTTCGGGGCTCGAGAATAATACCGGGGCTTCGGGGTATTTCTGGCACGCAAATCGATGTAAAACGGGAGAGAGAAGAGAGAAAATGAACAAAAGAACCGGTTGCCCTCGCATCCTATTTATAGGAGGCTGGAGCCTCGGAGTACGCGGGGCGTACGCGTCCGAATTCGTCACTACATGCGTCATCCGAAGAACTCGAGTGCGAAGGTCGTCATGCTTCGCTGTACGCGGGGCGTACTTCGGATGAGTCCGATGACTCGCCTTCGGATAATACCGGGTTTTAATAATTAAATTTAATTATTAATTAATTAATAAACTTCGAAAATTCATATCTTCTTCATACGAACTCCGTTTTCGACGTTCTTTATATCCACGCGTAGGTGAGACTATGCTCTTCGACTTTCATTTAGACTCCGTTGGCTAATTTTGAATTTCATTTTTATTATTTATTTTTAATAGGTCGGGACAGAAAATTTCGTTATAAATTCATAACTTCTTCGTCTGACGTCCGTTCTTGCCTAACTTTTCGTCGTTTCGCTACTAACAACGAGATCTTCGATTCTCGTTTAGATAGCTAAGGCTAAATATCACTCTAACGTAAATTCACTTTTTACGTCATTCAGCGTTGTGTCGGTTCTGTCGCGAAACTTTAACAAGTCATAACTTCTTCGTTATAACTCGGATTTTGACATTCTTTATATGCATGGAAAACCTTGTAACATATACTACAACTTAGTTAGGATTATTCATCCTAAATAATCTTCTATCAAAAAGTTATTTTTGATGCTTATTGTCTCTAAATTGACTAGCCCTGATCTACGGGCGTTACACTAACCTCTTCTAGATGCGAGTCGAGTTAGTGAGTTAAGGCGATGACTTAGTGGGTTGGTCAGAACCAGGACTAGGACTCAGAAGTTGAAGGACTCGAGAAGTCACGGGGTGACTCAGCGAGTCAAGTCACGATTGTGGGGTTTCTGAATTCATGAACTTGGCGAGTTAATAGGCTGACTCGGCGAGTAGGGTCAACCTGGAAGGTTGAATTCCACCGGGACTTTGACATTGACTAGGGTTTACTTAGTTTGACTTCTGGAGGTCAGTTTGGGACTAAGTGTTATATTGATATTGAAGCTCGGGGAGCAATTGGAGTAGCGGTTGGGAAGTTGTCAGATAGCAGTCAGAAGAGTATTAGTCAGAGTTTTAGTAGTGCAAGGTGAGTTTTCCATTTGTGTGGATGGGTCTTTGGCCACAATGCCAGCCCATGTAGATATGAGTAGGAAGACTCGGGGGTTAGCCCTAGGCGTTGTATGCTAGTATAATATTCAAGACTAAGGTCTAATGTTAGCGGGTGGGTGCCCAAGGATCGGTTTACATGATAGTTTATATTTGTTGTCTGTGTGATACATGTATGTGCCTGGTAGGGAGGTGAGTGTGGGCGAGGTCCCATATCTCACCAATAGCATAGGGTTGACGGTGTTCCGTACCTCATTAATAGCAGAGCAGGGGCGAGGCCTGAGATACGAGTGGAGTGAGCGTTGGTAGGGGCCCGTATCTCACTTACAATAGGAATGCCGTAGGGTATGCTCAGTTTATGTGTTATATGTGATTGTTATACATAGTATGTGTTCAGCGGGCGCGGCCCAGAGACAGGAAGGGCCTAAGAGAAACATATATGTATCCGAGCGGGGCTTGAAGATAGGTGGGGCCTGGGATCGGCAGGGCCGATGTAGCTGGCGAGGCCCGAAGTAGCGGGCGTGGCCCAATATATGTAGTATGTGATTATGCAGGGTATGTGGTAGGTAGGGAACTCACTAAGCTTCGTGCTTACAGTTTTCAGTTTTGGTTTCAGGTACTTCCAGTAGCGGAGGGAACAGCTCGGAGTGATCGCATGACACACACCATTGATTAGTCAGCCTGGGATGTTTTACTCTGATAATGGAAATATGTTTTAGAATTAACACTCTGAATTGTGTTAGGATTTATTTATGGTTTGAAAATTATGATTTAAGTAATGTTTTAAAATGAAATTTTGTAGACTGTATTTTTTTGGGATGTTACATATTGGTATGTACTTGACCCGAGAGTAGCATTGTCCATTTGGGTTGTATATCATCTATCAATTTGTTAGGATGGACTTTTGAGAGAAGAGGTTATATATGATTTATTAATATATTATAAGTTATAATATATTAATATGAAATCATATGAGTTAATTAGTATTGATCAAGAATTAATTTGGAATGAATTTAGTGATCAAAAGAGACTAATTAAATCTATGTGGACTAATTAGGTTAATTATTTATATTTATATGTGTATGGCCTATGATCCATGTTGGACTAAGTTTATGTATGGATACATAAAGAGTTGGGCCACATGAACCATGGGTCATAAGACCCATGGGTATGGATTTGGGTTATACCCATGACCCTTGAAATCCAACATATAAGTAGATGCTTTTAACCTAAAAAACGCCTACATGAGTATTCTTGGAGTTCATGGTGTTTTTGGGTGCCTGGAGATTCTCTCTCAAGTCCCTCCTTTGTCCATGATGTGTTGTGATTCCACTTGAGGCTTCCACACTATTGGGGCTAAGCTCCTTAAGGCCAAATACATCAAGACCTCAAGCTCAATCAAAAGGTATGTTATCCTAACTAGTATCTTATATGGTTTATGTCAAATGCATGCTAGTTGTAGGGTCAATACCTTGGAAACCATTTGCATGTATAATTAGTGAAAAACATAGATCCAATGTATTTAGGGTTGTATTTGCACCATAGGATGATGCAGTATACTAAAACCAACAATTAAGTCTAGATAAAATTCAAGATTCCTAGAGAACTCCAAAAAGAGTGTACATTGGACCATCATTCCACCACCTAAGAGTCAAAACAACTTCGTACTTACTAAGATTCTCAAAAGGCCTTCCAACGCTTCCAATCTGAAAGAAAACAAACAAGTTGTCAGTACCACTTTGGAAAAGCCTAGTGTCAATACCCAATCTGTCAGACCAAACTCTCATCGAACTATTTCATCTGTTTTTATAGCAAAAGCCGATGGTAGAATTTTCAAACCTAAATTGATCTCAAAGTCAAGTGTACCATCGAACAAAGAATGAATTTCCAAGAAAAAAATTTCACAAAACTCGTTAAAAAAAACTTGTTTGGAAAATAAAAAATCCCAATAATGAAACTGCAACTCCGGAAAGCACAATGGTTCCCACTGCTCCGGAATCCGTCTGTCTGAAAAAGGTTGTTCGAAGCCCTCATATCATAGAGTATGATTATTGGATATATGAAAGAACCATGGCCTTCGTTAATTTCCTAAAGAATCTCGGAACAAACCTTCCAAAACATTTGTTGCTCAAAAGTCACAACCGAAGCCTAGGACTCGTGCCCTTGTCCCAAAAGCAAACTTGGAGCCTAAAAAATCCACAACTCAATAATTTTTTAGGCACTCTGTGCTTCGGAGCAAGAAATAATAAGGTATATTGACAGTGCTTGTTCTATGCACATGAAGGGGCAGAAAGACTTTTTGTGAGATCTCAAACTTTCACCAAATGCTAGCTACGCGATATATGGCAACAACTCCAACTCTTAGATCAGCGGTTATGGCATCCTTACAAATGGAAACTTCTCCATTTCGAGCATGGCGTATGTAGCTGACTGAAGCATAACTTGATAAGTGTGGCTCAACTTACCGATGCGAATCGACGAGTTGAATTCTACAGGAAACACAACTATGTCATGACAAACGACCAGAAAGAATGTTTGATCAAGTCAAATTGCAACAAAAACATGTATCCTCTTGACATCAACATTATCATTGGTAAGCCTCAGCTCTACTTACTATCAAAAGTTGCTCCTGACGTCAGTTGGCTTTGGCATAGGAGGCTTGCTCATTTGAACTTTAGATATATGAATGATCTTGTTTCCAATGAAATGGTAAGAGGTTTGCCACTCCTCAAGTTCGAAAATGATCATTTATGCGATGCGTGTGAGTTTGGAAAGCAATCGAATAAGGATTATTGGGTTATCATTGAAAAGTCTATCTTGGATCCACTAGAACTTCTACACATTGATCTATGTGGACCCACAACAGTAGAGAGTCTACATCATAAAAAATACATTCTTGATATTGTGGATGACTTTACTAGGTTCAACTGGGTCTTCTTCCTACGGCTCAAGTCAGAGACAGCTTCTGAACTCATCAACTTTATCAAAGGAATTGAAGTTCTCATCAAACTTCCAGTAAGGTGAATCCGAAGTGACAATGGATCAGAGTTTGCAAATTCCACGATTGAAAAATACATCACCGAGAAACGCATTGAACATAACTTCTCTGGCCCATACACTCCACAACATAATGGTGTAGTCGAACGACATAACATAACACTTGTTGAAGCTGCTCGATCCATGATTAGCTCTGTAAATCTTTCACTCTATCTTTGGGCTGAAGTTGTTTCAACTGCGTGCTTCACTCAAAATAGGAGTATTATCAATCAATGCCTCAACATGAAACCATACGAAGCAATGAACGGTCGGAAGCCAAGTATCTCTTTTCTTCACATTTTTGGATGTAGATGCTTCATCAAGAACAACCATGATCAGCTTACAAAGTTCCAAACCAAAGTTGATGAAGCTATATTTCTTGGATACTCTGCTAAATCAAAGGATTATTGAGTTCTTATGAAGTACTCAAGTTATAGAAGAAAGGTTTGATGTTACCTTTAATGACAATTTCATTCGGAATTCTGGTCCAAGCCCTGTTACAACTCACAACCTGGAGTTTGAAGCTCCTCCACCAAAATGTCTGAACCGTCAAAAAATTTATGAGGTTGATTTTGAAACTCTTTTCAGACCCTTAGAAACAACTCTTGACTTGGAATCTCGATCAAGGCAAACTCATCCTCTACAACTCCCATTTCTCAAACTATTTCCGGTCTGACACCAACATTTCCTCCATTTGATTCCGAACTGTTTCAACCTTCACATGTTGATGGGGAGAATGGTCAACCTTCCCTTGAATCATATATTGATGGATTCCAAGATGAAGCTATTGAATTCGACTCTAATCCTATCAACAACAAGATGATGTAAATTTCTATGATTTTCCACCTAATGACGATGTCGACATATCTGGTTCAGAAGTTTAGGTGGAGCATTATCCACCAGTTCAAGTTATTCAGGGGGAGCAACACAACCCCGTTGTTGATATTGGATCTTCTACTGCTCAAGAACTTCCAAGATTACACATATGGACCAAGGATCACCCTCAAACCAAGTTATCAGAAATCCTAATGCTGATGTACAAACTCGTTTAGCCACAAGTGTTCAAAATGAATGTCATTTCTCAGAATTTATCTCAATGGTTGAACCCAAATCCATTAAAGAAGCATTAGAACATGTTGGTTGGATTATAGCCATGCAGGAGGAACTGGTGAAATTCGATAGAAATCAAATATGGACTCTCGTCCCACCTCCTCGGAATCATCCCATTTTTGGTACTAGATGAGTGTTACGGAAAAAACTAGATGAAGTAGGAGTTATCATTCAGAATAAAGAAATATTTATGGCCAAAGGATTCACATATTGAAGGGCTTGAGTATGATGAGACCTTTGCTCCTGTTGCCCGTCTGGAAGCCATCAGAATCTTCCTTGCTTATGCTGCTCACAAAGGCTTTAAGGTTTACCAAATGGATGTCAAAAGTGCTTTTTTAAATGGTGAACTAGATACGGAAGTCTATCTCCAATAGAGTCCTGGTTTTGTTAATCTCTCATATCCGAACCGCTACTACAAACTCCGAAAAGTTGTTTATGGCCTCAAGAAAACTCCTCACGCCTGGTACGAGACTCTTACCGACTTTCTTAAGCGATTTGGTTTCCAAAGGGGTATTCTCAATTCCTCTTTGTTCCGAATGTAAAATGGAAAACACCTCATGCTTGTCCAGATTTATGTTAACGATATCATTTTTGGATGTACGGATTCATCAATAGTACCTGGATTTTCTAAGCTAATGATGAATCATTTTCAAATGAGCATGAATCATGAATTGAGCTTTTTCCTTGGTCTTCAAATCAAACAAACCAATCGAGGAATTTTCATTCACCAAGAAAAGTACATCTCGAAACTCCTCAAGAAATACTCAATGGACACCTATGCCTCCGCCAAGGTACCCATGGGTTTCGGACATAAAATATTTTTGGATCCTTCAGGAGTTGCCATTGATGAAAAGAAATACATATGAATGCTTGGTTCACTACTCTATCTTACAGAAAATCCTCTGGACATCATGTTTTCAACATGGTTGTATGCCATATTTCAAGTTAACGCAAAAATGTCTCATCTCTTGGCAGTTAAGCAAATATTTTGATACCTTAAAGGTACAAAGAGTCTCGGAATGTGGTACCCAGCAAATGAAAATTTTCTTCTTCAAGCATATGTTGATTTGAACTTTGGTGGTCTTCAGTTGGATCGAAAAAGCACATTTGGTGGCTGTCAATTTTTAGGTGGTCGTTTGATCAACTTGTCATCGAAGAAACAAAATTACATTGCACTCTCAATAGCTGAAGCGGAATACATTGTTGCTACCAGTTGTACATCTCAAGTTCTTTAGATGAAATCATAGCTCTTAGACTATGGTTACCGATTTCAAAAAATTCCAATCTATTGTGATTCACAAAGTTACATTGTCATTTCGCATAATCTAATTTAGCACTCAATGAAGAAGCACACTGATATACGAAACCATTTTATTATAGGTAATGTTTTAAATGGGGACATTGAACTTATTTTTGTTCCACCTGACAATGAAATTCCTGATGTCCTAACTAAGGCATTAGAGAAAACCAAATTCATTGGTTTTCTGAACAAAATGGGTATGATGATGCATGATCCTTAGTTATTTCAAGAGGTGTTGCTGCCAGTTGTACATCTCAAGTTCTTTAGATGAAATCACAGCTCTTAGACTATGGTTACTGATTTCAAAAATTCCAATCTATTGTGATTCACAAAGTTACATTGTCATTTCGGATAATCTAATTTAGCACTCAATGAAGATGCACACTGATATACGAAACCATTTTATTATAGGTAATGTTTTAAATGGGGACATTGAACTTATTTTTGTTCCATCTGACAATGAAATTCCTGATGTCCTAACTAAGGCATTAGACGAAACCAAATTCATTGGTTTTCTGAACAAAATGGGTATGATGATGCATGATCCTTAGTTATTTCAAGAGGTATGTACTCTCTGATGGCAACATCAGAAAGTAAAAATGTTCTGAAAACAATTTTTTTAAATCCATATCGGAACTGTCACGTCTCGGAATAAATAGGATCATTTTACGTGTCTTTTTTTCTAACCACCTCTTGTAGTTTTAAGTTGTACAGTTCACTTTGTTATATGAAGTCCAAAACCAATATAGTCACATTGGTATCAATCTCATCTCGTAACTTACGTCATAAGATCATCCTGGAATTCAAGTCTGAAATGGTATTAAACTCTCTTCTATTCCACTCCGAAATCTTTTCAAAATTTCACTCCGAAAGTTTTTCAAAATTCCACTCAGGAATCTTTTCAAATCTTACTCCGGATTTTTTTTAAAATTTTTCACTCCGGAGTTTTGGCACCTAAGTCTTTTAAATAATTAATTCCGGATCTTATATCTAAAATGTTTTCATTCAAGAGCCTATCTCGGACCTTTCTCATGTTCCGAGATCACTCGATTTTTCCTAATGGTTTGAAACTATTTTCAAAACACTTTGAAACTTTATGCTCCAAAATCCCTTTACAAAACTCGTCTCAAACTATCTCAATGTTTCAGGACGATTTCATAAATTCATTCCGGACACTCACGTATCACATATTCATTTTCAAATCACCCCGGAACATTCTTTTTGTTTCCGAAATAACTTCATTTGTGAGAAGATGAAAGGTTTTTGTCATTATATGATTTGAAACATTTTCCATTAACTTTGGCGGTCACTTTTTAATGATGGTTATCTTTTTGCCCTTAAAACCCGATACTTTTGCACACGTGTGCATAAAACAAACATCATGTCATATGCAGAGGGTTTCCATTCTTCACGTTAAATTCGGTCCATTTCCTAATACGGGTTTCATCGTTGTCTTTCAACCCGACCCATTTAATTCCTGAACCTTTAAAAGGCCATCGATATCCCTTTTACCCGTTACGCTCTCAAAACTCTCATTCAACCTTTCTTTCTCGAATAAACTTGTTCTTCAAGCTCTCAACCTACAACAATGGCGTCCAACCAAACTTCTCCTAAAATCGTCAAATCAGCCCCCCAAAAAGAAGTCATCGAAAGGTTCTTCATCTTAAATGTCAACAGAACCCTTCGCAAAGGACACAACTCAATTGTTCTCTCTCGATCCAAATGAACTCGATGAGTCGATTCGTGTTATGATAGAGTTCTTTGCTTATCATCCAATCACTGTGTCATTTACCAAGATACCAGACCCATGGATTCCAGTTTGTTTACTTCACACCGCATTCGAACACATCAAGATTGACGATGGTGTTCTTGAAACAAAAATTACTGGAGAAAGAATCGTGCCCGTTCACAAATCAACATTCTTAAGAGCCATCGGTGTGAAGGAAAACCCAACAAACTAATATGTCGAAGAACCCATGACTGAAGATTTTCATTCATTCTTGAATCACATCGGGAACACTGAGGAGTACGAAGCAAAAAAGTTGAAGAAATTAGCGGTATCGGGTTTATGGACTGTTCCTATGCATTTCATCATAAGGGGATTATCAGGCAAGCATGGAGGGATAGATTCTATTAGCAAATACTGGTTGTACATCGTGTATAGCATCTTCTTAGGGAAGCATAACGCGGTGTATCTTACAAAAGTGTTATGGAAGGACTTCCAGAAGTTTTCCATCAATCGCAAGCCTCATGAGATTTTAAGCCCTTGATTTTGGGGCCTGACGATCCAACAACTATACAATGAATGAAACAGACCAATTCCCACCCGCTCCATTCTAGAAGAGGTACTTCTTACTTTCAAAACTATCAAATCTTATCGACTTCTGGACCAAACGTCCTTCGGACCTGTTAGATGATTACCGGAACATATGTTAGACATTCTTCCGTCTGAGTCCATTTATTTAAAACAACACTTAGAGACTTCGATTGTGTATAGCCCAACACAATCTACCCATGTCTCTGTTGAGCCCATCTCGGACACGGCTAAGGAAGTTCCATCCGGAGGCAAGAAAAAGAAGTATGCTAAGCGCAAAGCTTCTCCCACAAAGCCCAAAGCCAATAAGAGAACCAAAGTTGGTTCCTCCTCTCAACAGGAAGGAGCCAAAGGCATTCCAGTTCACTCTGTCCATCCGCTCACCCCTCCTGCCCACTCTTCTGAGGTACCCCTCGACGTTTCAAAACCACAAGCACACACCCATGGGGAGTCTGCACATAATCCACCCTCACCTTACCAACAAGGTGTTGCTGGTGTTGAACAAAGTTCCTTGCCCCTGGAACAAACCCACGTGTCTCTTTGGAAACTTTAATCTTTTCTACACAATCACGGTACGAGATCCCTATCTGAGACCCCAATCAATCCGAAGTGGGAGCAGTCTCTCCTACTTTAGATGCCTCAAATGATCTGATACCCGGTAAGTGTACAAGATGACCAGGAGCTAATGATCCAATGTGGGAAAATTTTGTTGATAGGGCTCACTCTCGGCACCATGAACTCACCAGATATCAGGTTGAAGCAACACTTATCTCAATGAGGAACATGGTTATTTAGAGCAACTTGCCCTTTGTTGCACCTGCTGATGATGTAACAAATCTAGAGTTTGCATCCAGAGAAACTCAAGGAAATAACAATTCTGATGGTCTTCACTCCGATCCAAACGAGGAGCATTATGAAAAAGTTATGTTTAATGAACTAGGAGCATCCATTGTTGCTCTTCCACGGCTCACCTCCTTCTTCGTTGCATCAAAACCATCCTCCTCAAGACTCTCTTATTCATCTTCCAAACCAATTGATGAAGAGATCCAAGTTGATAGTCCTAAGTTGCATCTCGAAGCTGAAACTGAGTCCACTCCCAAACAAGATACTATCGCTACAACAACTAAGATTGGGTTACCGCTGTTGATTTTTTTTCGATTGCCTCAGGGAGTTGGTGGTGGACGAACTCATGGTTCCTTTCATAGGGGCATCATCATAATATATTTAGATAGATACATTAGGTTTTTTTCACTATATAGTCATAAACAAGTACGTATAAGACAGTGTATTAGTGTAACTTGTTTCTTTAAATCCTACAAATTTCCAAGTTATAGAGAGCGATTGATTCCTGAAATCCTACAAATTTCCAAATGATAGAGAGAGAATTAAAATCCTTCCGATTTCAAATAATAGAGATAGAATTTAAATCTTTGCCATCTTTTCAATAAAGAAGGTTCGAGACTATTGAATAATTGACTGGGAACTTATGGGTTTCTCTGCTATGAAGGTAGCAAAGCGATTGGTTCTTCGGATTTATGCGAACTAGGAAAATCTGAACGTTATCCCAGATTTTGAAGTATTTTTTAATATATACATTGTTTTGGCGTTAATATAAAGGTTATAAGGTACTAGATATTTGTAACGATTCTTAAGAGCATTCTTCAATCTATAAAAATCTCAACCATTGTAGTCTGTCAAACTCCTTTCTCAAGGTTGGTTGTGCACCAGCCCTACCATAAATAACATAGGCACACGTTCTAGGTTTATTTTTGGTATGTTTTATGTACGGTACTAACCTTAGTTGAGGTGTTTAACCTAAATGGTTGAGTTAGTAATTTTAGTTGAAGGGATGCTTAGAATTTTAATAAGTGTTATCAGCGTGGATTAGAGTGTGTGTGTGTGTATATATATATATATATATATATATATATATATATGTATATATATATATATATATATATATATATATATATATATATATATATATATATATATATATATATAAATCCTATATGTTATTGTTATCAAGGTTTGTAGTATTATTAATTTTTGTTTTATACTCCAAGACTACGAAGTATAGATGAGGGCCAGACAGGAAGCACCATAGGGCAAGATCATTTTAGATATAAAGTTGTTCTGAAATCCAGCAACCCAAACGGCCCTTCAAACCAATTAACCCATACCACAAGTAGCCAAGAAGTAGTGTAATTAATAATAATACTTTTATTAGGTGCTTGTTGCTATAGTTGTATTCTTCTTTCGAGGATACGAGTTCTCTATAGCCAATTTAGCTCTAATACAAATCTATCACACTCCCGGCCGAGGTGGCGAAAATATGTCGGGCTGTGCGTCTAACTTCATGGAACACATCTAATTTGAATTTATAGGACAGGTACAACAATAAACAAAATAGAATTTGTATTCCATATTTAAGTTTGAATATAGTGTTCTTATAAATAATAATAGTACATGGACTGCCTTGACATATCCATCGTCTAAATGTTTGAATCACCCGCTTCGATTGATCGGTCAAGGCTGAAGCTAGCAACCGCTGGTGGGGCTGCCAACCCCGTATAAATCGATACATATGTATATCGGTCAGAAGATTAATGGTTATAGTAGTGTGGGTATTCTAAGTGTTCAGACGTAGCTAATGAATATAGTCTCACTAAAAAACCCTTAACTATGCTATGTAATAGCTCTCAGCCCTAACTTATAAGTACATAAGTTACTAGTCATAATGAATTGTACAGCTTTTTTAGAAGCCGAGTATATTTTAAATGTATGTATAGTATAAGGTACTCGCTTTTATAAAGAGGTATGTGTAGCGCCCACATTTTAGGGCTAGTCAATTTAGAGATGATAAGCGTCAAAGATGACTTTTTTATAGATGATTGTTTAGAATAAATAATATTAAATAAGTTGTAGTATATGTTACAAGGTTACTGTATATATAAAGAATGCTGAAATCCAAGTTATAACAAAGAAGTTAAGACATGTCGATGTTTCGCGACAAAGTCGGAACGACACCGGGAATCATAAAAAATAAGTTTGCGATAAAGTACTTTTTAGCCATAGGGGTCTAAGTGAAATTTTTAGAGTACATCTCCAACTATGGCTAGCATAACCCTTATAGAACGGAAATTTGAAATTCTTTGTTCTAAAATGATGAATTTCGAAATTGTATGTGAATTGGAAGTTTGTTTATGTTATGTTTTGTAGTTCTTTCAGTATAAGAACTGAAAATTGAAGTTTTTTTTCTAATGTTATTAATTCTGAAATTGAATGTGAATTGGAAGTTTTTTTTTTTTTTTTTTTTTTTCTGAACTGGAAGTTTTTTTTCTCCAATTCACATTGGAAGTCTTTTTCTCCAATTCACATTTTATAGCTTATAAATTGAAATTGAAAGTGAATTGGAAGCTTTTTTTTTTCTGAATTCTGATTTTATAGCTTATGAATTGAAATTGAATGTGAATTGGAAGTTTTTTTTTTTTTTTTTTTTCTGAATTGGAAGTTTTTTTCTCCAATTCACATTGGAAGTTTTTTTTCTCCAATTCACATTTTATAGCTTAAGAATTAAAACTGAAAGTGAATTGGAAGGTTTTTTTTTTCTAAATTCTGATTTTTTAGCTTATGAATTGAAATTGAATATGAATTGGAAGTTGTTTTTTTTAATGTTATGAATTCAAAAATTATAAGCTATAAAATCAGAAATTGGGTTGTTCTTTTTTGTTTATTAGCTATAAAATCAGAAATTAGCTTGAATATTGATGTTTTATGAAATCTGAAATTGTTTGTGTATAAGTTATCAAATCATAATTTATTTTAGTTTAATTATTTAAGTGTTGATATTGTTGACCTTAATTGTTAGCTTGTTATCTTTTGTGAAATTTTTAGCTTGAATATTGATGTTTTATGAAATCTGAAATTGTCTGTGTATAAGTTATCAAATCATAATTTAGGATGATGCTAACTTCCTTGGTTGAAAATTGCTTTATGTTTAAAATTGTTCTTGATCTTCATAAAAACTATGATAAATTACTTTAAATATTAATGTTTTAGGATGTTGGTTTAGAACGAGAGTGAGGACAAAACTTTTATTGATGCATGTATCCATGAACTAACCACTAATGGTTGTGAGGGTTCTGGGCTTAAGGCAAGTTCATGGAAGACAATATGCGAAAAATTGATAAATGAACACGGTAAAGAGGTTGATCAGAAACAAATAAGAAACCACTTTGACTACTACAAATCAAAGTATGTTGCTTGGACGAAACTCAAAAACATAATCGGTAGTATATACGATCCTATAAAAAATAAATTTAATTTGACCGATGAACAATGGAAAGAAGAGGGGAAGATAATATTTTTATAATAAATACTATTATGATTACTTTTATAACATATACTAATATTTATAAAAATTGTAAACAGTTGAACAAGTTCGTGTTGTCATTAAAAACTAAACCCATATTGTTCCCTGATCTTTGCACCCAACTATTTGAAGGGTCGACATCAACCAGCTTTCAAAGTTGAGGGCCATTTTCTACACTCCTCGTCCTGTAGAAGAGTTTAGTCCCCATGATTTTGATGATGATGTTCCAATGGAAACCTCAACACAACACGTAGGTGCAAGTAAAGAATCTTCAGGACGTTCAAATAATAAGGAAGTTGGTGGAAACAAAAGAGTTGGTGGAAAAAAAAAGAGATGCAAGGGCATTAGAAGTTGAAGAGGAGATTGTCAAGCTTGCAAGGTCGTTAGTGGAAAAAAATGAAAGAATTGAAAAAAGTGAAATGGATAAGGATGTTGATGCGTGTATGGAGAAATTGAACAAAATGGAATGAGGAGAAGAAGATGAAAGACACAAGACCGCTCTTTTGCTATTTGGTGAAAGTGCTGATGTTCGAAAAGCTTGGTTACGACTTTCGCATGGTAGGTGTGAGTCATGGGTGATGGGTGCGGGTAGGAAGTATGGTTACCCAGTAGCGAAGATTAAATCTATAAGGGTTATGCTAGCCATAGCTGCATTTCATGACTATGAAATATGGCAAATGGATGTTAAAACCACTTTCCTTAATGGAAAGTTGGCTGAAGATGTTTACATGTCAATGCAAAGTACCATAATAGAGTGTGTAAGCTTGAGAAATCCATTTGTGGATTGAAACAAGAATCTCACAGATGGAATCTTTGTTTTGATGAGAAAGTCAAAGAGTTTGGATTTTCGAGAAGCGACGATGAGTCATGTGTATATGCAAAAGCTAGTAGGAGTATAGTGAGATTTCTGGTATTGTATATAGATGACATACTGATCATAAGAAACGCCATCCCAACCTTGCAGGAGGTTAAGTCTTGGCTTGGGAAGTGTTTCACTGTGAAGGGCATTGGGGAAGCTACTTACATCCTAGGGATAAGGATATTGAGAGACATGAGTAAAATACTAATATGAGTTAGTTAAAGTACATACTTGGACAAGGTATTGAAGCGTTCAGAATAGAGAACTCCAAGAAATGTGACTTACCTATCCAAGGTAATGCCAAACTGAGTAAGACTCAGAGTCCGAGTACAGAGGCTGAGATAACATAGATGAATCGAATACCATATGCTTCCACATTTGGCTTGATCATGTATGCTATGACTTGTACTCACCCTGATGTGGACTTTGCTTTGAACATGGTCAACAGATATCAAGGGAATGCTGGTAAATCTCATTGGACTGTGGTTAAGAACATTCTTAAGTACCTACGGAGAGCTAAGGATTGGATCCTTACCCTCGGTGGGAGTGATGACTTGAGAGTGATAGGGTATAATGACGCTAGCTTTCAAATCGCCAAAGATAATTTCTACTCTCAGTCGGGCTGGGTGTTTATCCTGAATGGAGGAGCAATAACATGGAAAAGTTCCAAGCAGAAAACTATATCTGATTCAACGTGCGAATCAGAGTACATAGCAGTAGGTGAAGCATCGAAGGAGGCGATATGGTTGAAAAACTTCATCGGACACCTTGGAGTCATACCATCCACAAAGGAGCATGTGTAGATTTTCTATGATAATGAAGAGGCGGTTACCTTAACCAAGGAACCAAGAGATCATGGTAGATACAGGCATATCGACAGAAGGTAACATTTCATAAGACATCAAGTAGAATAAGGACACCTCGTGGCAAATGGGATATCGTCAGAGGACAACCCAACAGATCCCCTTACGAAGGGACTGACTAGGGTTAAGCACTTACAGCATGCAAGGTGCATTGGGCCAACGAAAGATATTAGTTTTAGTGGTTAGATAAATAGAAACTTATAATAGCTAAATTCTAATTTGCATTTGATGATTGAATAAAAAGAGTTTTATTTATAAGTAATATTACTGTCTTGTGTCAATTATTTACTATTGTTTCACATTACATGTTTTGACTTCCAGAATAATAAGATTATTCAACCATCCAGATTCGATCATACTTTGGAAGTAGATAATCAGGCTAGACTGTAATGTGTGGGCTTGTAGATTGTCTAAGGTGTTAGACATAGGAAGAGTATGCTACACCATTCATTAGTGCTCCTGAAATAAGGTTTGAGTATTGGATTCAACCCATACTCATCTAAATTACTTCATGGAATTTATCACGAGTAATTGTGAGACGATAATATAATATAGTCTTCAAACCAAGATATATGAGTTGTTGACCATGAGATGGTTGTGCATTGATGGCATGAAAATGCATCAGTAGCTAGCTGGTATAAAACATGTCATTGTGTATGATTTGATGAGTAGTTAGTACAAGCATATAATGTCGAAGTTTATCTGTTCCTTTTATCCTAAGAGGATTAAAAGCGATATATTGGACCCCTTTATGATTATGTTTTGACTATCTGCTAGGCCCGATCAGAACTAAATTGATGTGTTCAATTTTTTCTATGTCAGACGAATCGAAAATCGGGAAACAAATTGTAGGACAATAAGTATGACTATGTCCATGTGTTTGTCCACATAGATATCTGGAGAACAAAGGAATATATGATCTGTTATTTGAAGGACGTGTCACTAACTAGGTTAGAGTTCGACAACATCTTTTGAAAGCTTACGATTGCTAAGTTGGATCCTAAAGTCGCATTGGCAGCTATAGTTGTTAGACTTATCCAAGTAGGAGACTATTGGATTTGGTGTCTAAGCCCGTAACTATAATTGGGATGTACTTGACCAGATTGTAGCATGGTCCTTTTGGGTTACCTTCACCAGTGTAATTTGATAGGATGGACTTTTGTGAATAAGGTTGTTTATGATTTATTAATATATTACAAGTATATTATACTAATATGAAATTATATTATTTAATTAGTAGTGGTCAATAATTAATTTGGAATTAATTTTGTGATCAAAAGAGACTAATTAAATATATGGGGATTGATTATGTAAATCAAGGATTCTTATAGTGTGGGATAGTGATCCATGTTTGACCCATGGAGCCTAAGTAATATGAAAGGTCATTAGGGTTTACAAGGTGTAACCCTAGCACTTTCCACACTATAAATAAACCCCCTAGAGCCAAAATCGGTTACATGAGTTGCCACAACATTCTTGGAGAATGTGTATTGATTTTGTGCTAGGTAACCTATTCTCTCAAGCATCCTCTTGCATATTGGTGTTTGTGAATCATTAGAGGCATCACACTTGAGGTGATCAAGCTTTCAAAGGTCAAGAACTACAAGTCCTTCTAAGAGGTAAGTCATCTAACTAGTTGTATTGCTCAAATGTCAATTTGTATGCTAGTTAGGACGTATGCTTTGGAAAATTGAAAATACATGTATAATTAGAGAAAACATAGATCCAAAGCATCTAGGGTTGCATGTGCACCATAGGAGTGTTATAGTGCTCATAACCCAACAGACATCACATCAATCGCATCCTCACCCACTGTACGCCCTACCTCCTCCCACCAGTTACGTGCCCTGTCCTTCAAAAATTAGGAAGCTAGTCTGACCTTGTCCCCCTCGGGTCAACGACTGGTGTGGAAGGCATTATCAATATCTGCTAACCACCTCCTGCTCGCTATCGGGTCCCTCGCCCCGTGATAATCTGGAACCCCACATGCCTGGAACTCCTTGAAGGTCAAAGACCACGTCCTAACCAAAGTTGTTATCTTAGTGCGAAAGGCACTCAACCACTCATCCAGAAGCTCCAGTATACCCTCCTTGACCGTGCCAAATGTCACAGGAGTCTGTTCAAGGATATTATGCGGAATTTTAGACGAGATGAACTCCCTCGTGTGGTCATCAAGCAGTCTGGATCTAAAACCTAATCCTAAAGCCTCACCAAAACTAGAGCTGCCAACAGGTCTGCCTTTGAATATCACCATACTAAAAATAGAACATATAAACCATCAGAATACGTATCAATATATATATATATATATATATATATATATATATATATATATATATATATATATATATATATATATATATATATATATATATATATATATATCGAGGGAATCACAAAATCCACAAGTTTCTAGGTTTCATCGCATCCCTCCTTGAATCGAGTACAGATCCTTTGCTTTCAGTAGTATGGGCCCATACTACCTTCCAGATCTATCCTTACTTCACTCAAGGATTTCATTTACTCCATCCAGTCATTCTATATCCATACTTTTATCCTTCTCAGATAAGGCTCCCAGCACTAGATCTGCAACATCCCAAAAATACGGTCGAAAAAATTCATTTAAATCATTAATAGAATTATAGTAATCCAAACATCATATAAAAACCATAAGTCATGTATCTCAAAATATCATAACATTTGTCAAAATATATCAGAATATAAACATCCCAGGCTAAAACATCTTGGTGTGTGCAATGCGATCATCATGAGGTCTTCCCTCAGCTACTGGAAGTACCTAAAACCAAAACTGAAAATTGTAAGTATGAAGCTTAATGAGTCTCCCCAAACTACCACATACCATACACATAATCACATACTGCAAACATGGGGCCTAGCCCGTTACAACGGGCCCCGCCTGGCATCGGACCTATCCGGCATCAGGCTCGGCCCAACATCAGGCCCCGCCTGGCATCAAGCCCCGTTCGGTATACATATATGTTTCTACTAGGGCCCACCGATCTCTGCGCCCCACCTGCTACGCACATACAACATATAATCATAATCATGCTAGTACATAACAATCAAACACAATGTTATAACTGCTAATCTCAAGGCCCCGCCTATCTTGGCCCCTCCCCTACTCTGCTACTACTTAGATATGGAACCCCATCCATACTCAGCTAGTGATGAGATAGGTGCCCCACCCACACTCACCTCCCTAGTAGGCACATACAAGTATCACAAAGACAAGAAGTATAACTAAACATGCATTCCTTCCTCGGGCCCCGCCCGGCATCGGACTGAAATCCAGAAAGCTTAGACCTTCCTCGGGCTTGCCCTGACATCGGATCAAAGTTTGGAACATGAAATCTACATCGGGCTTGCCTCGGCATCGGACCGAAACCCGGAACACATATCACATAAATTACATCGGGCTAACCCCGACATCAGACCTAAGTTCGGAACACATAACATATAAACTACATTAGGCTAACCCCATTATCGGATCTAAATCCGGTATACACTAAGATACATAAACAGGCCAGCATTGGTGCCTTCGACCCATTCCTATTAGAGAAAACTCACCTCATACACTGACTACAAAAACCCATGGATAATCCTCTTACTGCTAGCTAGTAGATCCCTAAATTGCTGATCACTCAACTCCCCAAGCTATCATTACCAACATAATACTTAGTCAAGAACTGATAATCCTTCTTAGGGTAAAATCACCATTTTACCCTTGGTCAAATTCAAAGTCAACTTTAGTCAAAGTCAGAGTCAACGCTCTGAGTTGCTCCATCAACTCGTCGAGTTCTAAAACTCAGAATCCTGAAATCGCGATACTCATGGTCTTGATTCATCAAATCAACTCGTCGAGTCATTCCTCTGACTCGCCGAGTTCTACTACGAACAAAATCAGGACAAATCATTTCAACTCGTCGAGTCCCTCCCTGGACTTGTCGAGCTCCTCAGTCTGATTAGTGCATCTTAATAGATTAAGCCCATACACTTCATATCTAAACATCAAACTTCGTCTTTATGCTGGAAATGACCTCTTAAGTGTAAAGTTTCATACTTTACCTACTACTATTCCTTCTTAATGGGTTTAGCTCAAACCCTAGGTCCTTAAGACATAGTCATTATCCATAATCCTTATTACCCCAAGCCAAGGTAGGAGAACCAAGATCTAGTCCCTGGATACCGAGTAAACACGTAAAGCTTCAAACTTTACTTCCATGCATAGCCCTTGGGGGCTTAAATGGCCATAACATCATCCTTAGGGTTTGCATGGGATTTCAATGGCATAAAGGGTGCACCTTTATGCCTTCCCAACCTTCAAAGACTTCAAATTTGAAAGTATAATCAACTTGGGACATCCATGACCCATAAATTATGCTCCTTGGACCAAAACCCCCCTAAAAGTTATCTGGGGTTTTATTTTAATTTGCTTATTCGAGCACAACATAAAAAACGTTATATATATATATATATATATATATATATATATATATATATATATATATATATATATATATATATATATATATATATATAATTTAGATAACTAATTTAAAAAATAAAAATAATTTAATAAGAACTCTATACAAATTCAATTATAATAAAGAACTAATAAAATTAAATAATAATAATAATAATAATAATAATAATAATAATAATAAATTGTTAAAAGAAAATGAAAAAGAAAAAAGAAAGATAAAGTAAGGACCAAAACTGCAGTATTCATAAACTATAGGTATACAACCTATCAATTATTAAACTTAAGGATCAAAACCGCAAATTTTGACCATAACAAAGGAACCATTTCAGTAATTTAGTCTTAAAATAATTAATAAGGACATGTAGAACTAGGGGTGTACTGTCCGATTTTTTCAATTTTTAGGTCAAACCGTTACTAACGGTTTTTGTCAAGCAAAAACCAAAACTGAACCGTTGAAAATTTAAAACCGAATCAAAGCAAATCAAAATGTTACTAATGGTTTGGCTCTGGTTTGATTTCACGGTTTTGGCTTTTTAGGCTCATTTTAGTCGAGTCCATTAAACTAATTTAGTAAAAAAAAACTACACTATTAAAGGTATTGAACCAGTTAAATTCTACCAAATATTGTTAAAAATACAGTAATATTAAAGCTGACAAAAGAGCAAAAATTTTGTCTAATACTGTTAAAAAAACTCTAATATTAAAGTTCAAAACAACAAAAAAACTACCCAATATTGTTAAAAAAAATTGCAATAATTAAATTTTGTGGGTTTTAAAGTTTATTATTTGTATATAAAAATTAATATATAATACAACAAAATGCAATTATATATAAAAAATAATAATTAATATATATACAAATCCTACGGCCCGGTCCGGTTTTTTATACGGTTTGAAATCTTAAAAATCATAAGCCAAACCGTTCAATACGGTTTGAAAAGTTTGAAACCGCAAGTCAAACTATAAAGAAAAATACAAACCATAAAACCAAACTGATGATCGTTTTGGCCTGTTTCACGGTTTCAAACCGAACCGCGAACACCCCTATGTAGAACTATAAAGACGGTCTGAATTTTTAAAAATAATAATAAATACTGAACTTGTAAAATACCTCAAATCTCAGGGACTATTTGCATAATTTTCCCTTTTAATTAATATATATGAATATTTTTTTTCGGAAAATGACTCTTAGGGTAATTAACTTTTGCGTTTGTACTCATTTGGTCCCTTTCCTTTTTTTTGTATTCAATATACCTTCGAACTTGTTTGCGTTCACCATAACCCTTTTGACCTGTGATAGCCAGTCAAAGGGTTATGGTGAACACAAAGAACAAGTTCGATGGTATATTGAGTACAAAAAAAGGGAAAGGGACCAAATGAGAACGAACTCAACAGTTGGTTACCCTCCTGAGTCATTTTCCCCGAAAATTTAAATGAAATTAAAGTTGCAAAATTATCAAAGATTGCAACCTTCTTTGGCTATAACGTATATGAAGAGTGTTTCAAAGGGGTAATCTTGTTAAAACATGGTCTACGTTATGCTTATTGTGATTAATTGCCAACACCTCTCTGCAAAAAGATACGACTGTGTATGAGAGGTATATTTATCAGCACAAACATTTATCTCAAGGTATATTATGGTGATGTATCTACAAAAGCAGCATGATATTGTACATATTGATGTTGTATCTTATCCCATCAATTCGATCTTAAAGCTAAGTAAACTAAAAAATCATAGCACTTGTGATTCCACTCGTTTGTAGACTTGTTTAGAATCCATGATGCGGTAAATCATTTGATTGGAAATGTAAATGTAGTCATGTAATGCGTCTGCTTAGTCAAGATTTCCCTAATAAATATTCAAGTGAATTACAAAGTTGTACATGTATGAATAATGTTTTTTCGTGGGTTATGTTTTAAAGAGAAGCAAGAATGAATCTCATAAAGTCATTAATATCAGTAGGGGATGACATGAGATTTGCTGTAAATGAGTAAAAGGAAAATGAATCAAAAGGGTAACCAACTGTTGCGTTTGTTCTCATTTGGTCCCTTTCCTTTTTTTTTTTTTTTTTGTACTCAATATACTATCGAACTTGTTGTTTGTGTTTACCATAACCCTTTGACCGACTATCACAGGTCAAAAGCCAGTCAAAAGGGTTTTGGTGAATGCAAACAACAAGTTCGATGGTATATTGAATACAAATAAAAAAAGGAACCAAATGAGTACAAACGCAAAAATTAATTACCCTCCAGAGTCATTTTCCCTATTTTTTTTAAGCCAATCTTGCACGACATCTTATGTTACCATTATTTGTAGTAGCGGGTCATTTGATGATTCTTACAAATGTTTTAATCTTTAAAATTATAAAATTCATTTTTTCGAAAAATATAAAAATTCAAAATGGTTTTGGCAGATTTTTTTTATTGTTTTGCAAAATGGGTTTGGTCATTATAGTGGCTTGCTAAATATTCGTCAGCGAAAAAACCTTAGTGGCTCACCATAAGTCAAAATCGTTTGTCAAATATTTACACTCGTTTTTTTAATAACATAAAAAATAAGAAAATAAAATCTCGTGAATTTGAAGATTTTATACGAGGCAAGTATGATCATTTTCTCATACTTGGATGGTGTTTGAAATTACTTTTTAAATTAAATGACTTTCGATTTTTAACTTTTCTAAAAAAATTATAAAGATGTTTGGAGGAAACAAAAGTTCTTTTTAAAATAACTTTTTGTAAAGAAGAAAAAAAAAATGAGTTTTCAAAAGCCAAGAAAGTGTGATTTTTTGTAACTTTTGGATTTTTAAAGTTAAATCACACTCAAAAGTCAAAAAATACTACCTAAACACTTTTTAAAACCCATTTTTGGTTTTTGTTTTCTCAAAAGAACTTAAAAATAAAAAAAAATAAAAAAATAAAAAAAAGAACTTTTATAAAAAGAACTTTTAGCCTTAAAAAGTAATCCCAAACACCCTTGGTGGTAAATGAGTCATTGTAATGAAGACTAAGGAATTGTGAAACTAGTAGGGACTTTATGGATTGGTGTAATGTTGAGAAATGTAGCCAACTTTTGAGTTCTAATTGAAATCCATTCCTATGTCTTTTTTTGGTTGGACTGATGATTTGTTGAAGAAATTGAAATGAAATTCTGTCAAATGACAATAATAACTTTTATTTTATTTTTTTAAAATTACTTTATAATTGACATAAAAATTATTAATAAATAACCAGCAATCAAATTTAATAGCGATTATAAACATATATAACCTAACAATCAAATATAACTTCTATTCTAGAGCGTTTTTCATACATCTTCCAAAATGATAAACTAAAATAAATACATTTTAGATAAGTTTGGAACATGGATGATATCCATGATATCACAACTTACAAAAAATGAGCAAAGTATCTCAAAATGATACACCGAAATACTATATGGTACATATCATTCTTCCAACATGAGCTTCACAAAAGTTTCACGTTCTTCACCTTCCAAGTTCCAAAAGGTCAACACTGCTTCCGTCTCGTGCATTATCTTTCGACTTGCTTTAAACTTATCCCTTTGATCCATTGATGGAATCTTCAAAATTTCAGAAGTCACCATAGAAGTTTTCTTTTGTAACTCCGCTTCAGCATTTAAAGATTGAGACATGGTGGCCGATACTTCCCGAAGATCTTTTCCAAGTAACGTCACAACTTTGGATATTCCCTCAATGAAAGGATCAAATTTATGCTTCCTTTTCTTAGTATTAGCACTTGAAGTTTCCTCACTTTGCCTATTTGCCGTGGATGAAATTTCCTCACTTTTCTCATTGAAATCATCTTCCATTTTCAATAATTCTTCTTCCACAGTTTCATTATGTGACATAACCTCACAATCTTCGACTCTATTCCCTTGAGCCCTATCTTTTCCAAAAATGATGCACAAGTCATCATAATGTGGAAGTGATTTATTTCTCCAGTTTTCAGGTCCTTTATACACATATCAAATGCAACAACAAATTATTATTTTGAACAAGAATAAAAATAGATCAAAGATATATATTAAACATACGTTTACATAAGAATCCCAAACCTCAGGTGATTCAACTGTTCCACATCAATTAATACTATCATAACCAAACCCACTTGTGTACTTACCGGTGATCATGTCATAAACAACCTGTCACTCTTTCTTCATTGTTCTGATTCGTGACTCAACATGAGGTTTCGCCAAAATAACCTCATTCGGGAGTGATTCTTTCAATGCTTGTCCCAAATGTTGTAAATAACCATATTTAAAACCGTTATCGGCTTTAAACCCACCCGCATTTGCCATATTTAACATCGCCTCCACAAGCTTAGCATCTTCATGTGTTGTCGACGTCCTATAATTTCGACTTTTTTCAACCAAACCTACAAATAAACTACAATTATAATATAGAAAAAACCAAAAAAATAACATCAACTTACTAAAACAAGTATCATGAGACTTTTGTCCCATGCACAAAAAAAAAACCATCATCACAGTAAACTAAATACAATACAACTAACAGATTGATAAGGTTCAAATAAAAAAATATAATAGTAATAACGTACAAATAAACAACAAATAAAATGCAAATAATAGAGTAACAAGGTGCAAATAAACTACAAATAACATCGGTTTGTTGTATTCCAAGAATCAAACATTGTTTGTGCTAAATTATCTCTAAACGTATTCCATTCATCTGAAGTCCCGATGGCTGTGACATTATCATCATTTCCACCCACATTGTCGTGGGTTCCCTCATCTGGTGAAGCATTGTCTTCAAAAGGATCAATTGTCATTTCTAAGCACTCTACTTATTGATAAGTACCTCGTCTTTGAATTTTTAATCCATTTGGTCTTAGCAAGGCATTTCTAAGCACTCCATTATCCGCAGCTGATCCTTCCCATCCCGGTAACACATAGATAAATTGCATATCGTGTGAACAAACCCCCAACACATTTGTAGCTATATCATTTTTTTCTGGTTCTATACCTAGGTTTATCTTCAAGTGGCACTAAACACTTTATATGTGATCCATATAAAGCCCCTAGACAGTTCTCAAACAACTTCCATCTTTGATCCGTAGAGTATTTGGTTATAGGTTCAGGTTTCTTAAGCAAATAAGTATGAAATCTTATCACCGCATGACACACTCAAGTGACAACTCTACTAATTGTTTCTCCCGAACGATGAAAACGACAGGTAAGGACTCTATTCTTAACATTACGGGAAATCATGTGAAGGAATATGGCAAGTCTACTACTTTTGTATTTAGCTATCAAATTGCATAAGGTAATAAAAAACCATACAACTGATACCAGTAGTTGGTTCCAATATGCCACAACAACTTTCCTTCTCCCTAACCTATTGTAACACCTAGTTCCCTGGTACACATTTAATTTAATTATTTATTTATTTTGAAAGAAGGACTCGATGACTTGGTGTCCCTAAATCGTCGAGTAGAGGGTAGACTATGCGCGAGGCTTAAGTTATCGACTCGGTGAGTCGAGTCGCTAACTTAGCGAGTAGGTCGGCCATGGTGAAACCCTAAATTCGGGGTTTTGCATCCTATTTAAGCACCTTATTCGACCTTCACCCCAGCCTCCATCACCTCCACACTCTACTTTCGAAACCCTAAAAAACATTGTGTGTTCATGAGCAATTTTTCTTTCCATTTTGTGATTTGAAGCTAGAAGGAGAAAGGAAAGGCTAGAAGATCCAAGGAAAAGGCAGAAGATCTAGAGCTTGGGTTGCATTTCAGACTTGTTAGACGTATAAAGCTTATACCTTGGCTCCTTTTCACTTAGATCTTCATTTAAGCTTGGTTGTTGTCACTTTTGGCCATTTTCGAGTTTTGGCCTCTTGATGGAGTTAGGACTTCATATATGAGCTCTCTTGAGCTAGAAGCTCAAATTCGCCACCTTTTATTCAGCCATGTCCCTATACCATGCACTAGGTCTCTATTTTAGCTTAGGTTTGGTGTTTTAGCTTGATAACACCATGAATGCACATAAAGTTGGCAACTTTACGTGTTATGTTGGCCTAACAAGTCTAGATTTGTGAATTTGTGGCATTAGAATCGACAATTGAGTATAGGGCTTGAGGGGACTTGGTGAGTGGGATATCCAACTCGTCGAGTCGGATTGTAACTCTCTTCTTGTATGACATTGGACCAACCCAGTGAATCTAGGAGACGACACAGCGAGTCGGTCAAGGATTTTGAGTAAGAAAGACTGAGGAACTCATCGATTTCAAGGAGGTACTCGACGAGTTGCCCTTAATTGTCCTGATGCTATGATAGGAAGAACTCGGCGAGTTGTGAAAGAACTCTTCGAGTTGAGACAAGATTTCGGTGTGTCCTAGTTAGTGGAACTCAGAGAGTTGAGAGACCAACTTGACGAGTCGATTCGTTTTGTCCCAATCCTGTACAAGGCAGAACTTGACGAGTCTGTGAAGGGACCCGACGGGTTGAAATGGTTTACTACGAGGCTGAATGGCATAAGAACTCGAAGAGTTGAGTTGACTAGGATTTGACTTTTACTTTGACTTTGACTAGGGGCATATCGGTCATTTTACCCTTAGAAGGATTCTCAGTCTTCTGACTAAGTATTATTATATAGAGTTAGCTGGGGAGTCATGGGAGAAGCCAGCTGAGATTCCTCATGCAAGAGTTCAACATGCAATTTAAGAGGTGAGTTTTCCTCTAAAGGAACGGGTCGAAGGCACCAATGCCAGCCCGTTTATGTATTTTTGTATGTGTCGGGCTTCAGTCTGATTCCAGGGCTAGCTCGATGTAAAGTATGTGTTCCAGACTTCGGTCCAATGTCAGGGTGGTCCCGAGAAGTAGTTATTTATGATTGATGTCTTTGTGATTCATGCATGTTATGTGTTATGTGTTTCGGACCTAGGTCTGATGCCGAGGAAAGTCGGTGTATGTTAGCTTATATGTTATGTGTTATGTGTTTCCGGCTTCGGTCTAATGCTGGGGCAAGCCCGATGTATGTTATATGTTCATGTTATGTGTGTTATGTTATATGATATGTAATGTGTATGTCGGGGTAAGCCCGATGTCGGGAGAGGCCCGATGCCAGGCGTGGACTGATGCCGGGGTGAGCCCGATGTTGGGTAGGAGTCTGATGTCGGGTTCGTCCCGATGCAGTTAGGTGGAGTCCTAATATGTTGTATGTTATATGTTATATGTTATATGTTATATGTTATATGTTATATGTTATATGTTATATGTTATATGTTATATGTTATATGTTATATGTTATGTGTATGGTATGTGGTAGTTTGGGGGAGCTTAGTAAGCTTTGTCCTTATAGTTTTCAGTTTTGGTTTCAAGTACTTCTGCTAGAAAAGGAAGGGCTCGAGGTGATCGCATGACACACACCACATTTTTATAGCCTACGATATTTCACTATGATATTTGAGATAATATTTTGATATTTTGATAGTTGATGTGATGTTTTTGAGATACATGTTTTATGATGTTTACTTGATGAAAGGTTCTACCCTACAATGGTTAGACTGAAACGAGAGCTGCGAAATAAGGCTAACCCAAACCTTCTGAAATTATTTAGTCCTTACAATGTGTAACTTAACATATTCGTTTACTAGTTTGTAAAAGACAACTAGAACTCCTTAAAGCATAAAGCAAGCAGCATTCAAGCATTGAGTACACATAATCAAGCATATTCTAATCCGGCCATCATACTAACTAATTTGTACTAGCATGCAATTCATAAAGTTAATACACATATAACAAACACATAAGGCATCCTTCTTAGATCCTTAGTCCTAGTCTAGCATGCAGTTTTCATAAAGTTGATAAACATATCATAACATAAACTTGTATAGGTAATTTGGGAGTACTTATTTGAGCTTGGCTGATTGCATGCACTACAACCTTTTCTCTCTCTTTTTTTAATCCATTTCTTTTTGCCTTTTCTAAAATTCTTTTCTTTTCTCAAAACTCCTTTTATAAAAATCGTTTTTCTTTTGAAAATTTCTATACCAATCCCTTAGTTTGAGTTCAGATACACCCGAAAGTGTGCCCGAATCCCTCAAATCAAGGCTCTGATACCAACTTGAAGCATCCCAAAAATACAGTTCAAAATTTTTGTTTTTAAATCATTAATAAAACCATAAATAACATCATCAGGTAAACATCATAAAACATGTATCTCAAAAACATCACATCAACTGTCAAAATATCAAAATATCATCTCAAATATCAGAGTGAAATATCCCAGGCTATAAAATTGTGGTGTGTGCCATGCGATCACCCCGAGCCTTCCCTTTGCTAGTAGAAGTACTTAAAACCAACACTGAAAACTATAAGTACGAAGCCTAGTCAGCTCCCCCAAACTACCACATACCATACAAATAACATATAACATATAACATAACTTTGGGGCTCCAACCAGTTGCATCGGGACGAACCTGGCATTAGACTCCTGCCCAACATCGGGCTCACCCCGATATCAGTCCACGTCTGGCATCGGGCTTGCCTCGGCATTGGGCTTACCCCATCATACACACTGCATATCATATAACATAAACACGTAACAAAAAGATATAAAATACATCAGGTTTGCCCCGACATCGGACCGGAGCCTGGAACACATAACACATAACATATAAGCTAACATACACCGGGCTTGCCCCGACATCGAACCTAGGCCCGAAACACATAACACATAACATGAATGAATCACAAAGACATCAATCATATATAACTACTTCTCGGGACCGCGTCGGAATCGGACCGAAGTCTGGAAGACATACTCAACATCGGGCTAGCCCCAACATCGGACCAAAGCCGGGAACATACTAACATACATAAAAGGGTCGGCATTGGTGCCTTCGAACCGTTCCTACTAGAGGAGAACTCACCTCTCAAACAGGATGTTGAACTCGTGCGTGAGAAATCTCTGTTGGTTGCTCCCACGACTCCGCGACTAACTCTATACAATAATACGTAGTTAGAAGACTGAGAATCCTTCTAAGGATAAAATGACCGATATAACCCTGGTTAAAGTCAAAGTCAAAGTCAAATCCTAGTTGATTCAACTCATCAAGTTACCTTCTAACTTGGAGTTCTTATTCCATTCAGCCTTGTAATAAACCAAGTCAACCATTTGAGTCCCTTCATAGACTCCTTGAGTTTTGCCTTTTACAGGATTGGGACAAAACAACTCCACTCGTCGAGTTGGTCTCTCAACTCGCCGAGTTCCACCAATCAAGACACCACCGAAACCTTGTCTCAACTCGACGAGTTCTTTCATAATTCGCCAAGTTCTTCCTATCATAGCATCGGTACAATTAAGGGCAACTCGCCAAGTACCTCCTTGAACTCGATGAGCTCCTCAGTCTTTCTTACTCAAAATCCTTGACCGACTCGTTGTGTCGTCTCCTAGACTCACTGGGTTGGTCCAAAGTCATACAAGAAGAGAGTTACAATCCGACTCACCGAGTTGGATATCCAAATCGCCGAGTCCCCTCAAGATCCAAAATCAACCGTCGATTCTAATGCTACAAATTCATAGATCTGGACTTGTTAGGCTAACATAACACGTAAGGTTGCCAACTTTACGTGCATGTATGGTGTTATGAAGCTAAAACACCAAAACTAAGCTAAAATGGAGACCTAGTGCATGGAATAGGGACATGGCTGAATAAAAGGTGGCAAATTTGAGCTTCTAAAGCTCAAGAGAGCCCAGATCTGAAGCTCAAACTCCACCAAGAGCCCAAAACTTAGAAATAGCCTTAGAAATGGCCAAAAGTGACAACAAGCAAGCTTAAATGAAGATATAAGTGAAAAGGAGCCAAGTTATAAGCTTTATACCTCTAACAAGTCTAAAATGCAACCCAAGCTCTAAATCTTCTGCCTTCTCCTTCGATCATCTAGCCTTTCCTTTCTCCTGCTAGCTTCAAATCACAAAATGGCAAAAAAAAAAATAGCTCAAGAACATACAAAGTTGATTAAGGTTTCGAAAGTAGAGTGTGGCGGTGATGGAGGTTGGGGTGAAGGTAGAATAAGGTGCTTAAATAGGGTGAAAAACCCTAAATTTAGGGTTTAACCTTGGCTGAGCTACTCGCCGAGTTAGGGACTCGACTCACCGAGTCGATAACTTAAGCCCCGCGCATAGTTTGCCCTCTACTCGACGAGTTAGGGCCACCAAGTCGTCGAGTCCTTCTTTCAAAATAAATAAATAATTAAATTAAATGTGTATCAGTGAACCAGACATTAGAGAAGGTTAGGGAGAAGGAAAGTTGTTGTGGAATATTGGACGCAAGTTATGGTATCAGTTGTATGGTTTTTTATCACCTTATGTAATTTGCTAGACAAATACAAAAGTAGTAGACTACGAGTCTGGGGTATAGCGTCACAGACCGATTGATACAACATATTGCATAGGTATGCTTATGAGAGTGATACCATGTGTTTATCACAACTTATGATGAATAGGAGATGATTTGCAAGATTGTGTTGCATGCTAGGAACATTAAGTGGGTTAAAAGCAACTAAAAATATTAATGTTGATGAACAAGTTGCCATATTCCTTCACATGATTGCACGTAATGTTAAGAATAAAGTCCTTGTCATTTTCATCATTCAGGAGAAACAATCAGTAGACTTGTCACTCGAGTGTGTCATGCAGTAATAAGATTTCATACTTATTTTGTCACACCCCCGAACCAGACGGCGGAAATGTTCGGGGGCTTGTGTGTGACTTCATTGTTGTAGTATCATTACAGAGTATATAATTGAAACATAACATCATCATCATCACACATGTAATATAACAACATTCATTGTTTACATCGAGTATTGTATTTGAATATTACATACTAAAATAGTAAGAGTATGATGAAACAAAATATAACACAATATCCATTAGTTTGTTTCCTTCATTCTGCTTCAACGGTTTCCTGAGAATACAAGTTATTTTAAAAAACGTCAACATATATAATGTTGGTGAGTTCATAAGCATGTTTGTGAAAATGATTTGTATAACTTTGAATACCACCAAAAAATTCGATATTTTCTGCAAACTGTTTATTATGTTTGTGTCATATCTTGTATTAATGCATGTATTATTTTTTTTTTGTTTATTTGACTAAAAGAGGTAAAGAAAATGTAGATGAAATGTAATGGGTATGTAAAGAGAATGTTCCCAGACAACCCGATGTTGTCTGTAAAAGAGAAAGCTACCATACCAACCCCCGAGGTTGAGTACCACTACGATATGTTTCTGAGTAATCCAAGAGAAAAGAGAATGGTCTTCCGTAAACTTTATAGCGTTAATTCCACTAAGTGAGCCGTCATAACCGCACTAAATAATGACAATTTCGCCTATCTTGGCGTTGTTGGATGCCGGTTTTGATTTTTGATTATAAGGTTTTTGTCACCCTAGACTGAGTTAGTCTAACTATAGCGAACAGCTCAGGTGTGGGGTGTCATCCCCGTATAGATCTATACACAAATCCCCGCTCTCCCTCCAAGAGACTCTGGTTATAACAACAGGTTACGATCGTACCCTTAATAGGTGCCAACCGAAAAAAACTCACTAGATCCTTAATCGAATTTACGCGAAGAAAAGTATAAACTCCTTCCAGGCCCAATGAACCATGTAAGTGAACCACTAAGGCATCACTAAACATGTAAATCGCTTCAAGTCCCAATTGGAATAAGATTATATAACATGGGCCAGAAATATATATGAAAGGACAACTAAGGCCCATTTCACATTTAAGGTATTTACATGCCCAAGTAGCACACTAATAGTATCCAAGGTCCGTCGCACATGTTAATTGATCAATGAGGCCCAATAAACATATAAATATTATACAGGACGTATCACACATAAAAATGGGTCACTAAGGCCCAAATAGCATACAAATAGTATCCAAGGTCCGTCGCACATGTTAATGGGTCAATGAGGCCCAATAAACATATAAATAGTATATAGGACCTATCACGCATAAAAATGGGTCACCAAGGCCCAATAACCTAGAAAATGATCAAATTAATCCGTTTGTTAGTTTATCATTGGTTTTGGTTCAAGTGTTCACTAAAATAACATAAAAGCCCATTTTTTGTAAAAATGACGTTCTTGGCCCAATAAGCCAAAGAGTTACAATTAAGGCCCAATCTTTGTAAAACTAACACTTTAGTCTCCATTTTGTTCAAAACTTGTCTTGATGACTAGTTTGTGGAAAAAATAACATTTTAACCCATTTTTGTCAGAAATATCATTCCTGGCTTGATTTTTGTGAAAATACATATTTTTCTGGTTTTGGGCTTTTCTGACCTAGTTGTTGGAAAATTTGTAGAAAATTCATCGTAAGTAGAAATATGGATCCGTAAATTCTGGAAGTTTGGAAATTTTGTATACTTTGTTCTCAATTTTTCTCATGATTTTTGATGGCCTCAAACTAGTGTAAAATTACTTACCCTCATAGGTTGGTCCGAAATTATGTCAAATATGATAGGCAGTTTTGTAAAATTCGTCAAACATTGTAGAAAAATCATATAAAAACATGAGAGTAGTCTTTTTAAAGGTATAAACATGAGCTTTGAGCTTGTAAAACAGTTTTCAAAAATATTACCATTAAGGGGGTCAAAACAGTTCGAGATTGGCCTAAAACTTTTCTATCAAAAGCTGATTTTTTAGTATAAGTTATTCATGTTTGTTCATAACACTTGTTTTTGCTGTTTTAAGTGTATAAATCCCAGATCTACAACTTTACATGTATTATATGTGATAACACATATTTTTCTCAAGGTTCTTATGAAGATCCAAGTGGTAAACTCCATATTCTTTGCATATTCTTTAACTTCTGAAGTAAGCAACACATAGTCACCAAATGATTCAAGAAAACACACATAATCATGCATTTACACATAGATCTACACAAATCAACTTGTATTCTCCCCCAAAAACAAGTAAAAACCTAAAACAAGGGGGGTATGAACTCAACTTGGGGTGATGGATCGGTTTTTTTGAAGAAGTGGAAGAAGATTTTTGATCCTAGCAACTTTCTTGAGTAGATGTTGAACTTAGATGGTTCTAAGAACATGATCCACAAATATGTGGGTGTAAGAGGAGATTTTTGAAGAGATCAATAAGTTAAATCATAGATCTAAGTAAAAACTTACCAAAGATGATGATCTAGGTGAAGATCCTCTTGAAACTACATACCAAAACTCGAAAATTTAGAGGAAGGAGGATGATTTCTTGAGATCTTTCCTTGGAAGAAGATTTCAAACTTAGGTGGTTCAAGAGTGTAAAGATCTTGATGAAAAAGTCTTGAAAACACTCACCAACTCACAAAAATTTTGAAGGAGAAGATAGGATTTCTTGAAAGGATTCTTAGAGAGTTGAAGATGAAATATGATGGTGGTGGTGAAGGTCTTAATGGCCGGGAGCAATAAGAAGGGATGGAAGAAAGGATTTGGCATGTTGGGTAATGAACTTCATGGATGTTTGTGATTCTCTTGATGCATGATAAATAATTATGTGTTGTCATGAATCTAGACCATCCTACTTCTATTTCTTTTCTCCTTTTTTTGTAATTTGTGCCGAGAATGGGCTACATGGAGTGGATAAAAAATGATTTTGGGCTCAAATCCTTGGCTTTGATCGGATTTCATAGGCCCACTACTATTTTTCGGCCCATTAGGGTAAAAGAATGGAGTTCATTATCCATTAAGGTTATTGGAATTGTTGTGGCCCAAATTTTTGCCCATTAGAAATAACATGGACCATTCTAGGTCCATATGGCCCAAAATGTTGAGTTTTGTGAATGTGGGTCCATTTGGAATCCAATTAGGGTTCCTAGTACCAAAATAGTCAAACTGAAAATTGATTGGTCCAATAGGCCTAATCAGAGGATCCTAGTCTATAACAAACTTGAACTGGGATTTTTTTTTTTTTTTTTACGTTTACAATCCATATGAGATGTATTGTATTTGGTTTTGACTTTAGATCAAGAGTTTTGAATTCAAACAAATGATTTTTATTAAGCATAGACTATGATATTCACTTAGAGTACAAGCCTTACAATAGATGATGTTTTCATGAGAATAGAATTTGCTAGAAAAAATGCTAGTTGTTACATCATCACCCCGTTAGAGGGAATTTCACCCTGAAATTCTTTCGAAATGTAGAATCATGAATGAGAGAATAGGTGATGGTACTTCTGCTTCATCTGGTCTTCGCGTTCCCATGTGAATTTCGATCCGCACTTGGGGTTCCATCGAACCTTCACAATCGAAATTGGGCTCTGCTTCATATGCTTCACTTCTTTATCTGCTATTTCCACCAGTTCCTCGACGAACATGAGATTCTTGTTTATTTCGATCTCTTTTAAAGGGATGACAAGAGTTTCATATGATAAGCACTTCTTCAAATTCGGAGCGTGGAAAACTGGGTGTATGTTGTCGAGCTCCGAAGTTAGCTGCAGTTTATAAGCTACTGGACCAGTTCGGGCAAGAATCTTGAACGATCCGATGTATCACGGGTTCAGTTTTCTCATTTTCTAAATCGAATCATTCCTTTCTAGGGAAAGACTTTCAATAGTACCCAGCCTCCGACTTGGAATTCCAAAGATTTTCATCATTTGTCAGCATAACTCTTCTATCTGTCTCGTGATGCTTGAAGTAGAGTTCTGATTTGGATTATCTTCTCTATCGTTTCGCGAATGGTTTTTGGTCCCGTGAGAGTACTGGCGAATGATCTGCATTTATGACCATAAAGAGCCTCGAAAGCAGCAACCTTGATTCTCATGCGATAGCTATTGTGGTATGAGAATTCAATCAAGGGCAACTGGGTATCCCATGACTTGCTGAATTCAAACACCCAGGCTCAAAGCATGACTTCTAGTGGTTAAATGGTACGTTCGCTTTGGCTATTGTTTTGAGGGTGGTATGCAATGCTCATGACTAGCTTTATTCTCATAGCCTTCCGAAGTGACTGTCAAAATCTTGAAGTAAATCAGTTATCCCGATCCGAGATAATAGATGTTGGTTCTTCATGGAGTCTCACGATCTCCTTGATGCAGATTCTTGTTAATCTTTCCTTCTCATTTGATTCCTTGATGTTGGATTAATGTCTAATACCATAACTATAATTGGTAAGACTTGACCTGACCCGTCATGGTCCATTTGGGTTGCATGGCATCGGGACAATTAGATAGACAAGATAAGGAAAAAAAGGATACTAGTTATTTATATTAATATATTATAAGTTCTAATATATTAATATATAATCATAATATGTAATTAGTATTGATCAAGAATTAATTTATAATTAATTATGTGATTAAAAGGAACTAATTAAATGTGTGATGGGCCAAGTTCATTTAGCTTGGGCTAAGCTTTCATGGATAGTCCATGGAGTGTTTAACCCATGGATCATCTGAAATGAAGGTTCATGGGTTTAACCCTAGTCTCCACACTATATAAAGAGGTCCTTGGTTGGTGAAATTTTCACTAGTGTGTGTACACAAAAGGGCAATGCCGATTTCACTAGAGAGAACCAAAGTATCCTTATTCTCAAGATTATTCAAATTGTTATGGTGTTGTGTGAACCATTTGAGGTGTTACACTTGGGGCACTAGGCACTCAAATTTCATTAAGACAAGCTACATCAACAAGGTATGTATTATAACTTATTATATTACCCAAGTATCAAAAGATTGTATGCTAGATAGGTTAATACCTTGGAATATTCTTATTTGAATGTATAATAGATAAAACATAAATCCAAGGTATTTAGGGTTGCATGTACACTTAGAAGTGTTAGAATGCTTAAAACCCAACACTTTATTGGCGGGAAATGAGCCGATTTGGTTGACCTATCAACTATCACCCAGATAACGCCCAACTCAACTCTTACAACAATAAGCTTCGTCCTTCGACTTCGAGAGTTTTATCTGACCATGTAGTTCTTTCTTCGCGATATTCTTCGGCTTTGATGCTTTCAAGGCTGGTCGTAGATGTGGACAGTGTTTTGTTCGTGCTTGGTAAGCAGATGAGTATGTTATCGATTTACTGAAAAGGATGACTAGGAATGGTTGGGAAAACACGGCTCGTAGGGTCCATGAATACCGTGGGGGCATTCGTTAGGCCGAAGGGTATCACAACAAATTTGAAATGGATGTATCGAGTTTGAAAGGTAGTTTTTGGGATGTCCTCTTCTCGGATTCTGAGCTGATCATATACGAATCTTAGCTCTATTTGGAGAAGTAACTAGCCCCTTAAATTTGGTCACATAGGACGTCAATCCGGGAAAGTGGTTATCGCTTTTTGATAGTGAGCTTATTCAATTCCATAAAATCGTTTCACATTATGAAGGATCCGTCTATTTGACGAACAAGACTGGAGCTTCCTAGGGTGAGAAGCTTGGTCTGATGGATCCTTTGCTCAAAAAATTTCTTGATTGACTGGATAACTTCTGAATTTCGGCGGGAGTCAGCCTATAGGGTGAATTGGCAATTGATGTAGTTCCAATATGAGGTCGATTCGAAATTTGACCTGTCTTTCTGGGATATTCCCGAAAATTCTTTGGGAAATACATCCGGAAAATCGCATGCTACTGGAATACCTTGTATGCTTACTTCTTCCATGGTCCTGTCCATAACATGAGCGAGGAAAACATAGTTCTTCTGGTTGAGGCACTTCTGTGCCTTGATGCATGAGATATGACGAGGATTAGCACCAGTTTTATCACCATGGATTATTAGAGTTTCATGATTGGGAAGGTGAATGTAAACGACCTTTTCACGACACAATAGTATCAGCACGGTGGGGGATTAACCTAACCATGCCGATTATCACATCAAAACTCCTAATATTTACGGGCATTAAATTTTATTTGAAATGAATGGTTGTTTAGTGTTAAGGTGTACCCTACATAAATATCCTAGGTTGATTCGGTATTTCCCATTAGCCATCTCGACCGTGAAGGCTTCGTTTAGCTTCTGGGTTTGTTGTTTTAGTAAGTTCTCGAGTTCATTACTAACGAAGCTTCGCTCAGCTCTACTATCGAGTGAGATGCAAGAGAAAGGGTTGTTAAGTGGGAACGTACCAGTAACAATCGTCGGATCTTGGACTGCTACGCCTTGACCCAAGGTTAGGACCCCTCCTGATCCTTCTGCTCCTTGATTGTTAGCCTTAGGGTAATTGCGCCTGAAGTGACCGGTTCCTCCACACCTATAGCAAGTGTGAATGGTCTCATCATTGGTGTTGTTTTTAAGGTTATTGTGATTGTGTTGTTTTTGTTTGGATGATGATTCTGTTGTGGATAAGTTCTATAGTATTTGGTGGTGTGATTCTTTCGGTTTCATTTCTTACAATGCAGCTCCCGGCATGCTCCCTTACGATGGAAATTGCACTGGTTGCATTTTAGAAGGCTTCCAGCATATGGTCTCGTGCTTGTTGGTGTAATAGGGGTCATGGTTGCTTGAACAGCAACAACATGTTGCTTCTTTGAGAACCCTTGAGTGGGTTGTCCCTTTCTCCTACTTCCAAACTTCCGCTTCTTGCTCTTAAGCTTGGGGTTTAGAGTTCCTTGATAAGTTGTCCCTTGTTGGTTTCCATGTTCGTTCCCTCGGTTGGAGTTGTTGATGCTATTTCCACCTGTATTGGTGTTGTTTCCGTTGAGTTGTGCCATAGCAGCGGTTACTATCGCTGTTACAGTAGCTTGGAATGTATCGAAGTAATTCCGCATAATTGGTGTCTTATGGGCATGCTTGTTATCTTTGTGGGATGACATTTTCCTGCTGCACGTTGATAAGCCAGATCGTAAGTAATGATCGTCATTCTTGGTTGTAGTCTATAGATTTTTCATCTTGTTGTATAATTCTCACTGCCTCCATCTACATCCCTATGATGTATTTACATTAGTAGGTAATCGCAGATTTGGCACGAACGTTACGTATATCCTTAGAGTATATGGGTTGTTTCAGTTTTGAGATCCTTAAGTATCTAGCGGGTTTGAGGGTTCGATTGTGCATATAATTGAATTTATGTAGTAATCTGAAATAAAAATAGCACATAATTGTTCCATTGGTAAGTACCATCTTAGTACACGAAAGAGAGTCATATCAAATAATAGGTGGAAAAATAAAAGGCTGATCCTAATTGTGGCGGAAAGTGTCTGGTGGTGGTGATGATGAAGTGGATGCACCTCAGAGACGAGCTACTTGTCGCTCGGTATCTCGTAGTCGTACCTCTCAAACTAACTGTCTCACTCGGGAGTCTCTGTTCACTTCCTGTGTTTGTCTCTCATCTCTCTCAATAGCAAATCACATTTGTTCCGTTCGATTTGGGGTGTCCTGAGCTTGGTTATCATTACCTCGGGTGCGCCGGACCATGATTGGGAGGGCCCGATCAACTGGTCCTCTATGACTAAGATTGAAGAGACCTCGGTTCCTACCGTAGTGTGGTCGTATCCCCAGTTGGTGACTCTATCTCCGAATATCGTGTGCCCAAGGGGGTGTGGGGCCACCGGGGCCCACAAGATAAGTCAGTATTCTGGCCCTACATGGAGGATTGATGACATCATATTCTGCATCTGATTCATCATAATCATTGCCCTCGGGCTCTTCCTCTTCGAGGTCCACTATTGACTCAACGGGTCCATCTGCAAGTTCTACTTTGTGTTCCTCCTTTGTTTCTTCCTCTGAGTCTCCTTCTGGGTCTTCCTCTGGGTCGAGCTACTCTGCCTTCCCCTGACTAGGGAGATAGGGGTCTCCTAGCTAATGTTGCCCAACCATAGTGTCTTGCACGAAGTTGTATAAATACTAGAAACAAATAGCACACTAAATACTCCTATAGTTTTTTTAATTTTCGTTTAGGTTTGATTCTATAAGCTCTTTGGATAATTAAATGGTAAGTTTTTGATTCATTGTCCATCGCAATTGCTCCTGAACACATGTTGGTCATATTTTGAATGAATGTAGTTGATCAGGCTACATTCACTCCCAATACCACTACATAACTGTCTAAGTTTAATAGTGATGTTCAAATCCTCCAAAGACTTATACTATTCTTTTTGTCTTATTACTCTAAAATGCACACAAAGGTATGTATTTTAATTATTATGTTCAGAGTTGTTTAGTTTCATTGTATTTATAGTTGCATATCCTGTATAATTAGATATGCTAGTTCACTATAAACAATGCTCTGATCCCAATCTGTCACACCCCCGAACCAGATGGCGGAAACGTCTGGGGGCTTGTGCGTGACTTCATTGTTGAAGTATCATTACAAAGTATATAATTGAAACATGACATCATCATCATCACACATGTAATATAACAACATTCATTGTTTACATCAAGTATTGTATTTGAATATTACATGCCAAAATAGTAAGAGTTTGATGAAACAAAATATAACACAATATCCATTAGTTTGTTTTGTTCATCCTGCTTCAACGGTTTCCGGATAATACAAGTTATTTTGAAAAACGTCAACATATATAATGTTGGTGAGATCGTAAGCATGTTTGTGAAAATGATTTGTATAACCTTGAAAACCACCAGAAAATCCGATATTTTCTACAAACTGTTTAGTATGTTTGTGTTAGATCTTGTATTAATGCATGTATATTTTTTATTTTATTTGACTAAAAGAGGTAAAGAGAATGTAGATGGAATGTAATGAGCATGTAAAGAGAATGTTCCCAGACAACCCGATGTTGTCTGTAAAAGAGAAAGCTGCCATACCAACCCCCAAGGTTGAGTACCAGTACGAGAATGTTTCCGAGTAATTCAAGAGAAAAGAGAATGATCTTCCGTAAACTTCATAGCGTTAATTCCACTAAGTGAGCCGTCATAACCACACTCAATAATGACAATTTTGCTTGTCTTGGCGTTGTTGGATGCCGGTTTTGATTTTTGTTTATAAGGTTTTTATCACCCTAGACTGAGTTAGTCTAACTATAGCAAACGGCCCGGGTGTTGGGTGTCATCCCCGTATAGATCTATACACAAATCCCTACTCTCCCTCCAAAAGACTCTGGTTATAACTACAGGCTACGATTGTACACTTAATAGGTGCCGACCGACAAAACTCACTAGATCCTTAATCGAATTTACGCGAAGAAAAAGTATAAACTCATTCCAGACCCAATGAACCATGTAAGTGAACCACTAAGGCATCACTAAACATGTAAATCACTTTAAGGCCCAATTGGAATAAGTTTATATAACATAGGCCCGAAATATATATGAAAGGATAACTAAGGCCCATTTCACATTTAAGGTATTTACAGGCCCAAATAGGACACAAATAGTATTCAAGGTCCGTCGCACATGTTAATGATCAAATTAATCCGCTTGTTAGTTTATCATTGGTTTTGGTTCAAGTGTTCACTAAAATATCATAAAAGCCCGCTTTTTGTTAAAATGACGTTCTCGGCCCAATAAGCCAAAGAGTTACAATTAAGGCCCAATCTTTGTAAAAATAACACTTTAGTCTCCATTTTGTTCAAAATTGTGTTGATGACTAGTTTGTGGCAAAAATAACATTTTAACCCATGTTTTGTCAAAAATATCATTTTTGGCTTGATTTTTGTGAAAATACACATTTTTCTGGTTTTGGGATTTTCTGACCTAGTTGTTGGAAAGTTTGTAGAAAATTCATCGTAAGTTGAAATTTAGATCCGTAAATTCTGAAAGTTTGGAAATTTTGTATACTTTGTTCATAGTTTTTCTCTTGATTTTTGATGGCCTCAAATTAGTGTGAAATTACTCACCTTCATAGGTTGGTCCGAAATAATGTCAAATATGATAGGCAGTTTTGTAAAATCCGTCAAAAACTGTAGAAAAATCATATGAAAACATGAGAGTAGTTGTTTTAAAGGTATAAACCTGAGATTCGAGCATGTAAAATAGTTTTCAAAAATATTACAATTAAGGGGGTCAAAACAGTTCGAGATTGGCCTAAAACTTTTCTGTCAAAAGCCGATTTTTTAGTGTAAGTTATTCATGTTTGTTCATAACACTTGTTTTTACTATTTTAAGTGTATAAATCCCAGATCTACAACTTTACATGTATTATATGTGATAACGCATATTTTTCTCAAGGTTCTTATGAAGATCCAAGTGGTAAACTCCATATTCTTAGCATATTCTTTGACTTATGAAGTAAGCAACACATAGTCACCAAATGATTCAAGAAAACACACATAATCATGCATTTACACATAGATCTACACAAATCAACTTGTATTCTCCCCCAAAAATAAGTAAAAACTGAAAACAAGGGGGTATGAACTCATCTTGGGGTGATGGATCGGTTTTGATGTGTAACAGCCGGATTTCCAGGTATATTATTTTATTTAATTATTTTGGAGTTTGTGGAGGAACTCGGCGAGTTGTAGCCAAGACTCGCCGAGTAGGGTCGCGAATGTTCATCCGGGTTCATTCCGGACTCGGCGAGTCCACACTGTTTAATGAAACCCTAATCCCCCGGGTTTGGAGCTTATTTAAGGGCACTTATAGCCTCTCATTGCAGCTACCAATCCCTTGAGAGAACCCTAAGTGAGCCAAATCGTTGTGAGGAAGAAGAAGTCACTTTTGATCCTTGTACCTTTGGTTTAGCAAGAAGGAGGTGAACAAGAGCAAAGGGGAGGTGCCATTCTAGCAGTTCTAGAGTTCAGAGACTTCATTTTGAGGTAATAGTTCAAACCTCCTTCAGTTTTGGTGTTGATAATTAGAGTTAGGGTTTTCTAACCTCTTTGGAGAGTGATTATGTGGAGCAAATGGTCCCTCTTCGAGTTTGTGCCTTGGATTTGGACTCAAAGAGGTCCAGAGACCTTAACCCTTGGAGCTTTATGAATCAGTTTGGGGTTATTGGACTTAGGTTGCCGTTTTTGGGACTAAAACTCCTTTTGATGCCTTGTTGTTGTTATACAAGCATCAAGTTTGGAACTTTACGTGACATTCACACTTGGGAAGGCCAGATCTTTGATTTAGGGAAACAGATCTGACCTCAGGAGGCCAGTAGAGTTTGTGCATGGCATGAACTCACCGAGTTTTTCCTAAGACTCGGCGAGTAGGGTTAGGGTTTCATGTAAATTGCTCAGTTGGTAGACTTGCCGAGTTGGGGGATGACTCAGTGAGTCGGAAGGGAGTTAGAGGACTGGAGTTCAAGGCGGTACTCACCGAGTTTTTCTTAAGACTCGGCGAGTTGAGTCGTGGTGGCCCCGCGATTCATGCCTAGTATGACTTATCAAGCATAGGGATGGACTCAGCGTGCCAAGCGGGAAAAAGTGTTTGAGAACATGTGTGAACTCGCCGAGTCACCAGGGTGCACTCGGCGAGTAGGGTCAAAGTGTAACCGTTGAGTTTTAGGGTTTGGTCAATGGAGTACTTGTGTTGAGAGGGGGTAAAATAGCCTTTTACCCTCCTGAGGGTGCCAATGGCCGAGTGAGTCTAGTTTCGAGAGGTATATTTATAAGAGTATTTACTTTATGTGAATAGTCGGAGACTAGGCAATATATCTACCGAGTTAGAGATTTACCGAGACGCCTGAGGTGAGTCTTCTCACTATACTTTACCTAGTGTGGTAACAGAGTTATGTGATAGAGTATTTTAGAGTTATATGCCAGTGTAATTGCATGTTATTTATGTGCTATGATTTATTGTGATATGTGCTATGTATGATTCAGAGTTAGGACCTTCGGGTCCACAGAGTTAGGGCAAGAAGGCCCATAGAGAGTTGGGGATGGAGGGCCCCACTGAGACACATAGACCTGAGGGTCAACAGAGTTACAGCCTCGAATGGCTATTATGTGTTAGAGTGGTATTTTGGGGAACTCACTAAGCATTTATGCTTACAGTGTTATGTGTTATGTGTTTCAGGTACCGGTAATGATCTCGAGAAGGCGCCGGCATGATTCATACACATGCACACTGGAGTTATATATATATATATATATATATATATATATATATATATATATATATATATATATATATATATATATATATATATATAGATCTTGGGTTTTGTACTGATACAATGTTTTATTTATGATTTCAAATGATACTTTATGGGTTACAAAGTGAAAAAAAATTTAAATTTTTATGGTGTTACAAGTTGGTATCAGAGCCTTGGTTTGAGGGATTCGGATATATCTTCGGGTGTATCTGAACTCAAACTGGGGATTTGAGGAAACTTTTAATAATAAAAATAATATTTTTTGAAAAAGAGCTAAAAGAGTCTTAGACAAACAAAGCAGAGCCGTGTGTACGATCAACCAGCGCCCGGACGGTGATTTCCCAAAATACCCTCATAATAAGTGATTATCAGATATGTTATGTATGCTATATGATGAGTTACGATATGCATGCTAGAGTAGACTAGGTATTCTTATTAGGACTAGGTTTCGCTGCTAGAGATGCTTAAGAGTGATTTAGATAGCAACGAGGTGCTTATGAGAGTTTTGTTAGTGAGTAGCATAGGATAGAGAGAGTAGAGTTCTTGGGATTTGAGGCTCAAGGAGAAGGACTTGGGATGAATGCCAACGCGGTATCGACGGTAGTATTGGACCCGTACTGAAGATACCGGGTTAGTGCGCAGTCCAAGTAAGAATCCTTTGGGCACCAAGGAACGAGTAGGGTGGAGTTATCGAGTGTGATTATACTCGAAAAGGGTCTCTAATATTCTTATGTTGTATTTCAAAAGGAGACCATGGTTGGGACGCGCCACACACCAGTGATCGCAGTTCGGTGATGAGGAGATTCGTAGGATCATCCAGGAGGAGGTGGCTGCGGCCATCAGGGCAGTGATACCAGAGATGTTCGGGTCTATCAAGACCACTCTGATGGAGACATTTGCTGATAGATACGCTGCTCTTTCTGAGGCTGCTGTTGTTGTGGCCACTGCAGCTATAGCTGCGACTAGGCCGCAGGGTGGTGATGCGTTGTTGTTCCAAGAGTTCAGCAACACAAAACCACCGAAGTTTGACGGGAACCAAGACCCGATTGCGGCGATGAGATGGATTTCAGACATAGAGGGGTGTTTCTTTACTTGCTCATCTCCAGAGCATTTGAGAGTCCGGTTCACACTGGACCAGCTTCGTATGGGAGCGAAGGACTGGTGGAAGTTTGTGACTGTGCACTTTACGCCTGCTGAGCTTGCTGCGGTGACCTGGGAGAGGTTCACCGCTATGTTTCAAGATGAGTACGTTCCCCAGGTGGAGAGGGAGCGTTTGGCCCAGGAGTTTCTGACCCTCAAACAGGGTATTGAGTCTGTTACGGTGATCACGAGGATGTTTCATGAGCGGGCGATGTTCTGCCCAGAGCACGTGTCCTCCGAGAAGGCACGCATGAGCCTATTTTTGAGCATTCTGAGGAGGTATACACGTGAGTTCGTGGCGAACTCGACGTACCGAACGTTTTCCGAGCTTCAGGAAAATGCCCGGAAGAGGGAGATAGAGTTAGAGACCCAAGCCAGGGAGGAGGCTGAGTCTCAGGGAAAGGATCGGCAGTCGGTTCAGTCTCATTCGGCAGCCAAGCGGGACAAACCCGCTGATTCCAGATCTGGGAACCAGAAGGGCCGCACTTGTGGCAAGTGCGGCAAGAGCCACGAGGGGATATGCAGAGCAGGGTCTTGTTACAAGTGTGGCAAGGAGGGGCACATGGCCAAGGATTGCCCCCAAGGGTTTTTCAATCTATTTTCATTACAACCAGACTGGACACCGGAAGGCAGAGTGTCCGCAGTTGCGGGGGTCAGAGCAGGGAGCATTTACGGGATCAGCCCCTGCTGCGATGAGAGCTGCGAATGCTCAGCCTGCGAAGGTTGAGGTACCGAAGGCACGCGGGAGAGCCTTCCAGTTGACTGCGGAGGAGGTCCGCGCAGCACCCGATGTCGTGGTCGGTATGTACTTTTTCATGTATTCTTTTTGTATTTTTGATATTGTGCTCATATTATGTTATGTGTAGGTACCTTCCATGTGAATTCTGTACCTACTCTAGTGTTATTTGACTCGGGTGCGAGTCGATCTTTTGTATCGTTGGCCTTTAGCAGACACATCAGTATTAGTCGAGAGGCGATGAGTCGACCTCTGAGAGTTTCTATAGTGGATGAGAGAACGTTGTATGCCACCGAGTTGATTCGTGGTTGTGTACTCGAGATTTTTGGGGTTGAGTTTCCGATAGATTTGGTCCCTATTGAGATGGGGGATGTATGTGTCATCGTGGGCATGGACTGGTTGAGCAGGTTTGGAGTGATCATCCACTGCGAGCGACAGCTGGTGACTATGAGAGACCCTAGTGGCGGAGTTCTTACGGTGTACGGCGAAGGAACACGTTCCGGTTCAGTGTTTTGCTCAGCTGCCAGGGCGAGGCAGAGTCTTCAGCAGGGATGTAAGGGATTCATAGCATATGTTATGGATGCGAGAATTGAGACGGAGAAACCGAGGTCTGTGGGAGAGGTTCCGATAGTGCGTGAGTTCCCGGATGTATTTCCGGAGGAGTTGTCGGGCGTACCTCCTGTGAGGCAGGTGGAGTTCAGTATCGATTTTGTTCCGGGGGCCGCGCCGATCGCTAAGGCGCTCTATCGCCTTGCGCCTCCAGAGATGCAGGAGTTATCCTCGCAGCTGCAGGAGCTGCTGGGAAAGGGGTTTATTCGGCCGAGTAGTTCACCGTGGGGAGCTCCTATCCTCTTTGTCAAGAAAAAGGATGGTTCACACCGGATGTGCATTGACTACCGGGAGTTGACCAAATTGACGGTCAAGAATCGTTACCCGTTGCCGAGGATTGACGATTTGTTCGATCAGTTGCAGGGAGCATCTTGGTTTTCCAAGATCGACTTGAGGTCTGGATATCATCAGGTGAGGGTGCGAGATGAGGATATTCAGAAGACAACATTTAGGACTCGTTACGGGCATTACGAGTTCGTGGTGATGCCTGTCGGACTCACCAACGCACCAGCGGTGTTAATGGACCTCATGAACAGGGTGTGCAGACCGATGTTGGATCGCTTAGTGATCGTATTCATCGATGACATTTTGGTGTATTTGAGATCTAGAGAGCAACATGAGGAGCATCTGAGGGAGATCCTAGGGGTTTTGAGATCGGAGAGGTTGTATGCCAAGTTCTCCAAGTGTGATTTCTAGTTACGAGAGGTCCAGTTCCTGGGACATCTCGTTAACCAGAAAGGGATATTGGTCGACCCGGCCAAAATTGAGGCGGTGATGAGTTGGGAGGTGCCGAGGTCACCCACGGAGATCAGGAGTTTTCTAGGGCTGGATGGCTATTATTGGAGATTCATCAGGGATTTCTCCAAGATCGTCGTGCCACTCACCAAGTTGACCCGGAAGGGTGTAGTTTTTGCTTGGGGTCCAGAGCAGCAGGCCTGCTTCGAGACACTTCGCCAGAGATTATGCGAAGCCCCGGTGTTAGCCCTTCCAGAGGGAATGGAGGATTTTATGGTATATTGTGACGCGTCGATATCAGGATTTGGAGCAGTACTTATGCAGAGGGGTCATGTGATAGCTTATGCATCGAGGCAGTTGAAGCCTCATGAGGCGAGGTATCCTACCCATGATTTGGAGTTGGGGGAAGTAGTGTTCGCCCTCAAGATCTAGCATCACTATTTATATGGGGTCCAGTGTACCATATACACGGATCACAAGAGCCTGAAGTACTTGATGGATCAGCCCAACCTGAATATGCGACAGAGAAGATGGCTTGATGTGGTAAAGGGTTATGATTGCAAGATCCTGTGCCACCCGGGAAAAGCCAACGTGGTCGCCGATGCCTTGAGTCGTAGGGCGGAGAGTGTTCTGATGCGTGACATTTGTATGAGGTTGACGGTGATAACTCCGGTGTTGGACACCATTTGAGGAGCTCAGACTGAGGTCGTTAGGCCAGAAAACCAGAAGAGAGATTGGGTTGTCGGGCAAGTATCAAAGTTCGTCACCGATGGTCGGGGGCTTATGACGTTTCAGGGTCGGATCTGGGTACCGCATGTGGGCGTAACGCGTACCATTTTGATGGAAGAGGCTCATCGATCGAAGTTCTCGATCCATCCCGGGGCCACTAAGATGTATTTGGACCTGAAAAGGGAGTATTGGTGGCCCTGTATGAAGAGGGATGTTGCATGGTTCGTGGAGAGGTGCCTTACTTGTCGCAGGGTTAAGGCCGAGCATCAGAGACCGCACGGCAAGTTGCAGCCATTAGAGATTCCCGAGTGGAAGTGGGAACAGATTGCCATGGACTTTATCACCAAATTTCCAAGGACTAGGGGTGTTAACGGGGCGGTTTGGTTCGGATAGTAATAAAATTGTGAACCGTCATCACGGGGCGGGTACTTCATGTGCACTAACCGAAACCGAACCGAATTAGCAAAAAAACCGAACCGAACCGAACCGTATAAAGGCGGGTAACCACGGTTCGGTTCACGGGTACCCGCTAAATATAAAAATTCAAATACAATTAAAATTACAAACATCATTCCAACGATTTCTTTCTAAAAATTACTAAGTCCAAAGAATTATAAAAAAATAATGAAAGTCAAATAACATACATTATAATTGGTATAATAAATATAAAAATAAAAACAGAAGAAAACATAATGTAGAAGTGTAAAATTGGAATAGCCGCTCATGATTTTTGTTTGGGATATGGCTAAAAGTTATATATATATATATATATATATATATATATATATATATATATATATATATATATATATATATATATATATATATATATATATATATATATCAAGCGGTTCGGTTCGGTTCGGTTATCCGCGGATACTTAAATATCCAAACCAAAACCGACCCGTTGATATCCGGTTTTTTCGGTTTCGGTTTTTTTATGTTTTGGTTTTTTCGGTTTCGGTTTTTTTCGGTTTCGGATCAGCCGGTTCGGCTCGGTTTTTCGGTTTTGCGGTTTTTTTGCACACCCCTACCAAGGACCGCGAGGGGCGTTGATGCAATTTGGGTGATTGTAAACCGGTTGACGAAGAGCGCTCATTTCCTTGATTTTTGTGCGACCTCTTCCGCAGAGAGGTTGGCAGAGATGTATGTGAGGGAAGTGGTAGCACAGCATGGAGTACCGATCTCGATTGTCTCAGACTGAGATGTGCGTTTCACCTATAGATTGTGGAAGAAATTCCATGAGGAATAGGATACTAGACTGCATTTCAGTACCGCATACCACCCCCAGATTTATGGACAGAGTGATCGGACGATTCAGACGCTCGAGGATATGCTCTGGGCATGTGTGTTGGACTTCGGCGGGAGTTGGGACATGTACTTACCCTTGGCAGAGTTTTCCTACAACAACAACCATCATTCGAGCATTGGTATGCCACCCTTTGAGCTGTTGTATGGGAGGAGGTGTCGGACCCCCATTTGTTGGGGAGAAGTGGGGCAGCGTGTGATGGGTAGTACGGAGATAGTGCTTCAAACGTCTGAGCAGATCCAGCAAGTCAGACAGAGGTTGGTGACCGCTTAGAGTCGCCAGAAGAGTTATACTGATAGGCGACGATCCAAGCTCGAATTTCAGGTCGGTGATCTGGTGCTTCTGAAGGTATCTCCTTGGAAATGAGTGATCCGATTCAGAAAGAGGGGCAAGCTGGGACCCCGGTATATTGGGGCGTTTAAAGTGATCGCGAGGGTGGGCAGGGTAGCGTTTCGCTTGGAGCTACCTGCAGAGTTGGGTCAGATTCATGACACTTTCCACGTATCACAGTTGCGGAAGTGTATAGCAGATGAGTCAGGAGTGGTGCCATTGGAGGACATTCAGGTGGATGCGAGCCTAAATTATGCTGAGAGACCGGTGGCGATCAGGGATTGGAAGATCAAGGTTTTGAGGAACAAGGAAGTGCCTCTGGTTTTGGTTCAGTGGCAACATCGGAAGGGGTCCGAGCTGACTTGGGAGCCGGAGCGTGAGATGCGTGAGCAACATCCGGAGTTATTTCCAGAATGAGACTTCGAGGGCGAAGTCCGATTCAAGTGGGGGAGAATTATAACAGCCGGATTTCCAGGTATATTATTTTATTTAATTATTTGGGAGTTTATGGAGGAACTTGGCGAGTTGAAGCCAAGACTCGCCGAGTAGGGTCGCGGATGTTCATCCGGGCTCACGTCCGGACTCGACGAGTCCATTTATGGACTCGGCGAGTCCACGCTGTTTAATGAAACCCTAATCCCCCGGGTTTGGAGCCTATTTAAGGGCAATTATAGCCTCTCATTGCAGCTACCAATCCCTTGAGAGAACCCTAAGTGAGCCAAATCGTTGTGAGGAAGAAGAAGTCACTTTTGATCCTTGTACCTTTGGTTTAGCAAGAAGGAGGTGAACAAGAGCAAAGGGGAGGTGCGATTCTAGCAGTTCCAGAGTTCAGAGACTTCATTTTGAGGTAATAGTTCAAACCTCCTTCAGTTTTGGTGTTGATAATTAGAGTTAGGGTTTTCTAACCCCTTTGGAGAGTGATTATGTGGAGCAAATGGTCCCTCTTCGAGTTTGTGCCTTGGATCTGGACTCAAAGAGGTTCAGAGACCTTAACCCTTGGAGCTTTATGAATCAGTTTGGGGTTATTGGACTTAGGTTGCCGTTTTTGGGACTAAAACTCCTTTTGATGCCTTGTTGTTGTTATACAAGCATCAAGTTTTGAACTTTACGTGACATTCACACTTTGGAAGGCCAGATCTTTGATTTAGGGAAACAGATCTGACCTCAGGAGGCCAGTAGAGTTTGTGCATGGCATGAACTCGCCGAGTTTTTCCTAAGACTCGGCGAGTAGGGTTAGGGTTTCATGTAAATTGCTCAGTTGGTAGACTTTCCGAGTTGGGGGATGACTCAGTGAGTCGGAAGGGAGTTAGAGGACTGGAGTTCAAGGCGGTAATCACCGAGTTTTTCTTAAGACTCGGCGAGTTGAGTCGTGGTGGCCCCGCGATTCATGCCTAGTATGACTTATCAAGCATAGGGATGGACTCAGCGTGCCAAGCGGGACAAAGTGTTAGAGAACATGTGTGAACTCGCCGAGTCACCAGGGTGCACTCGGCGAGTAGGGTTAAAGTGTGATCGTTGACTTTTAGGGTTTGGTCAATGGAGTACTTGTGTCGAGAGGGGGGTAAAATAGCCTTTTACCCTCCTGAGGGTGCCAATGGCAGGATGAGTCTAGTTTTGAGAGTTATATTTATAAGAGTATTTACTTTATGTGAATAGGCGGAGACTAGGCAATATTTCTACCGAGTCAGAGATTTACCGAGACGCCTGAGGTGAGTCTTCTCACTATACTTTACCTAGTGTGGTAACAGAGTTATGTGATAGAGTATTTTAGAGTTATATGCCAGTGTAATTGCATGTTATTTATGTGCTATGATTTATTGTGATATGTGCAATGTATGATTCAGAGTTAGGACCTTCGGGTCCACAGAGTTAGGACCTTCGAGTCCATAGAGTTAGGGCAAGAGGGCCCATAGAGAGTTGGGGCTGGAGGGCCCCACTGAGACACATAGACCTGAGGGTTAACAGAGTTACAGCCTCGGGTGGCTATTATGTGTTACAGTGGTATTTTGGGGAACTCACTAATCATTTATGATTATAGTGTTATGTGTTATATGTTTCAGGTACCAGTGATGATTGCGGGAAGGCGCCGGCATGATTCGTACACACGCACACCGGAGTTTATATATATATATATATATATATATATATAGATCTTTGGTTTTGTAGTGATACAATGTTTTATTTATGATTTCAAATGATATTTTATGGGTTATAAAGTGAAAATTTGTTCAAATTTTTACGGTGTTACATGATGAAGAAGTAGAAGAAGATTTTTGATCCTAGCAACTTTCTTGAGTAGATCTTGAACTTAGATGGTTCTAAGAACATGATCCACAAATATGTGGGTGTAAGAGAAGATTTTTGAAGTGATCAAGAAGTTAAGTCATAGATCTAATCAAAAATTTACCAAAGATGATGATCTAGGTGAAGATCCTCTTGAAACTACACACTAAAACTCGAAAATTTAGAGGAAGGAGGATGAGTTCTTGAGAGCTTTCCATGGAAGAAGATTTCAAACTTAGGTGGTTCAAGAGTGTGAAGATCTTGATGAAAAACTCTTGAAAACACTCCCCAAGTCACGGAAGTTTTGAAGGAGAAGAGAGGATTTCTTGAGAGGATTCTTAGAGAGTTGAAGATGAAATATGATGGTGGTGGTGAAAGACCTAACGGCCGAGAGCAATAAGAAGGGAGGGAAGAAAGGATTTTGCATGTTGGGTAATGAACTTCATGGATGTTTGTGATTCTCTTGATGCATGATAAATAATTATGTGTTGTCATGAATCTAGACCATCCTACTTCTATTTCTTTTCTCCTTTTTTTTTGTAACTTGGACCTAGAATGGGCCACATGGAGTGGATAAAAAAAGGATTTTGGGCTCAAATTCTTGGCTTTGATCGGATTTCATAGGCCCACTACTAATTTTCGGCCCATTAGGGTAAAAGAATGGAGTTCATAATCCATTAAGGCTATTAGAATTGTTATGGCCCAAATTTTTGCCCATTAGCAAGAACATGGACCATTCTAGGTCCACGTGGCCCAAAATGTTGAGTTTTGTGAATGTGAGTCCACTTGGAATCCAATTAGGGTTCCTAGTACCAAAATATTCAAATTGAAAATTTACTGGTCCATTAGGCCCAATAAGGGGATCCTAGTCCATAACAAACTTGAACCGAGATTTTTTCCTGCGTTTCCAACCCATATGAGATGTATTGTATTTGGTTTTGAGTTTAAATCAAGAGTTTTGAATTCAAACAAATGGTTTTGATTAAGCATAGAGTATGATATTCACTTAGAGTACAATCCTTACAATAGATGATGTTTTCATGAGAATAGAATTTCCTAGCAAAAATGCCAGTTGTGACATATTTGCTTAAGAGACCCGAACCTATAACCGAATACTCTACGAATCAAAGACGGAAGTTGTTTAAGAACTGTCTAGGGGCTTTATATGGATCACATATAAAGTGTTTAGTGCCACTTGAAGATAAACCTAGGTATAGAACAAGAAAAAATGATATAGCTACAAATGTGTTGGGGTTTGTTCACATGATATGCAATTTATCTACGTGTTACTGGGATGGGAAGGATCAGCTGCGGATAGTAGAGTGCTTAGAAATGCCTTGCTAAGACCAAATGGATTAAAAATTCAAAGACAAGTTACTTATCAATAATAAATTAACTATATATTACACATCGATGTCATATTAACTATAATGTATGTTTAGGCTATTACTTAGTAGATGTTGGGTATACAAACAGAGAAGGTTTCCTTGCCCCTTATAGATGTCAAATGTATCACTTGAATGATTGGCGTGACGGACATCAACCAACAACTCCAAAAGAATTATATAACATGAGGCATTCTTCTGCACGAAATGTTATTGAAATGTGTTTTGGTATTTTAAAGGCAAGATGAGGAGTTTTAAGAGATTACTCGTATTATCCGGTTGTAACAAAGAATAGAATCATAATGACATGTTGTCTTCTTCATAATTATATATATCAAGAAATGACAATTGATCCTTTTGAAGACAATGCTTCACCAGATGAGGGAACCCACGACAATGGAGGTGGAAATGATGATAATGTCACATCCATCGGGACTTCAGATGAATGGAATACATTTAGAGATAATTTAGCACAAACAATGTTTGATTCTTGGAATACAACAAACCGATTGTAACGCCCCATTTCTGGTATGTAATTTAAATAAAGTAATTTTCATTTGTTAAGGGGTACTCAACGAGTCAGTAGCCCGACTCATTGAGTAGAGACGGGATTTGCACGCGATTTAAGTAGGCGACTCGGTGAGTCCATATTCTTGGACTCGGCGAGTCTGCCACTCTGGATGAAACCCAAATTTCAAGGGTTTTCACCTTATTTAAACAACTCTATGTGCCCCAAATCAGCCTCCATCACCCTCAGAACGTCCCTTACTAAACCCTAACCTTCCTGTAAGCATTCTTGGAGTATTTCTCATCTTGTGAAGGATTTTGGTGCATTTTGGAGTTAGAAGAAGAAGAGAGAAGAGGGGTTTTCAAGAAGAGAAAAGAAGATATGAGTTTCTTGTGTCATTCCAGTTTCAATTAAGGTATAAAGCTCGAATCTTTGCTTGTCATCATGTAGATCTCCTTAAAAGCTTGCTAGTGTTGTTTTTGGGCCATTTTCTAGACATTGATGTAGATTTAAGAGTAGTTAAGATGAATGGGTTTAGATCTAAGCATTTCAGAACTCCTTAAGCTCAAGGTTTCCACCTTTATTGAGCTAAACTCCCATTCCAAACCTAGATCTACTCTTTTAGATCTTTTTGGGCATTTGAGCTTCTTATGAGTATGCATGCACGTAAAGTTGGAAACTTTATGTGTGAAACCAGTCCTAGGAACCCAGATCTATGAATTTTATGCACTGGAATTGAGCAAAATCGGCTGTATTGTAATGGCATGCTTGGGACTCGGTGATTTGTTCTTCAAACTCGACAAGTCGAATTGCGAGTCCCCGATTTTTTTTCCCCATTTGAGAGTTTAGGGTGAATCAGTGAGTGGGAATGGACTCGGTGAGTTAGAGCTCAGATCTAGTAATGGAGGGACTCGGTGAGTCCGGTCAACTGAAAGTTGACTTTGACCAGGAAGTTGACTTTAACCAGGGGTAAAATAGTCATTTTACCATGAGAACAGTTATCAGTATCTGATTTAGTGTTTATGGGATTGTAGCTGGGGAGTTCCGGAGCAGCAGTCAGCCAGTTTCAAAGTTAGCATCTCAGCAACCAACGTTACGAGGTGAGTTTCCTTCCAGTAGGAATAGGCCTACGGCCACAATGTCAGGCCGTCTAGTTTGTAGTAGTTCCGGACTTCGGTCTGATGAAGTAGTTCAGTGTGCTTGATGTCTTTGTGATTCAAGCATGTCTTTGTTTTACGTGTTTCGGACTTCGGTCTGATGCAGTATGCAGTATATGTGTTTATGCTAGTAGTTATTATTATGCTATGCTATGTTCAGTCAGTTTCCGGACTTCAGTTCGATGCAGTTTCTGGACTTTGGTCCAATGCAATTTCTGGACTTCAGTCCGATGCAGAGGGCAAGGCCCTGGTTAGTTCCGGACTTCGGTCCAATGCAGTTTCCGGACTTTGGTCCGACGCAGTGGGCAAGACCCATTATGTGATTTATGTGTTATTGTATGGTATGTGGTAGTTTGGGGGAGTTCACTAAGCTTTGTGCTTACAGTTTCAGTTTTGGTTTCAGGTACTTCCGCTAGCAAGGGGAAGAGCTCGAGTTGATGGCATGGCACACACCACAATTGCAATTTATTCCTGGGAGTTTTATTATGATATTTTGATATGATATTGACTTCATTTTTGAATTGATACAATTACTATGGCATTTTGAGACATACGATTCATGGTTTTATTATATAACATTTGATGTTATGGTTTTTAGTAATATTAAAACAAAAATTTTTGGGTTGTATCTTTCGGATGTTACACCAATGTTATTTGTAGTTTATTTGCACCTTGTTACTCTATTATTTTCATTTTATTTGTAGTTTATTTGTACATTATTACTATTATATTGATTTTTATTTAAACCTTGTCAATCTGTTAGTTGTATTGCATTTAGTTTACTGTGATGATGATTTTTTTTTTGTGTGTGGGACAAAAGTCTCATGATACTTGTTTTAGTAAGTTGATGTTTTTTTTCTCTATATTATAATTGTAGTTTATTTGTGGGTATGGCTGAAAAAAGTCGAAATTATAGGACGTGGACAACACATGAAGAGGCTAAGCTTATGGAGGCGATGTTAAATATGGTAAATGCGGGTGGGTTTAAAGTCGATAACGGTTTTAAATCTGGTTATTTACAACATTTGGGATAAGCATTGAAAGAATCACTCCCGAATGAGGTTATTTTGGCGAAACCTCATGTTGAGTCACAAATCAGAACAATGAAGAAAGAGTGACAGGTTGTTTATGACATGATCACCGGTAATTACACAAGTGAGTTTGGTTATGATAGTGTTGATCGATGTGGAACAGTTAAATCACCTGAGGTTTGGGATTCTTATGTAAAGGTATGTTTAATATATATCTTTGATTTATTTTTATTCTTACTCAAAATAATAATTTGTTGTTGCATGTGATATGTGCATAAAGGAGCTGAAAAATGGAGAAATAAATCATTTCCTCATTATGATGACTCGTGCATCATTTTTGGAAAAGACAGGGCTCAAGGGAATAGAGCCGAAGATTGTGAGGATATGTCACATAATGAAACTATGGAAGAAGAATTATTGCAAATGGAAGATGATTTCAATGAGCAAAGTGAGGAAATTTCACCCACAACAAATAGGCAAAGTGAGGAAACTTCAAGTGCTAGTACTAAGAAAAGGAAGCATAAATTTTATCCTTTCATTGAGGGAATATCCAAAGTCGCCGCATTACTTGGCAAGGATCATCGGGAAGCATCGGTCACCATGTCTCAATCTTTAAATGCTGAAGTGGAGTTAAAAAAGAAAACTTTTATGGTGACTTCTGAAAATTTGAAGATTCCATCAATGGATCAAAGGGATAAGTTTAAAGCAAGTCGAAGGATAATGCGCAAGCCGGAAGCATTGTTGACCTTTTGGAACTTGGAAGGTGAAGAACGTGAAACTTTTGTGAAGCTCATGTTGGAAGAATGATATGTACTATATAGTATTTCAGTGTATTTTTTTAAGTTGTGATATCATGGATATCATCTATGTTCCAAACTTATCTAAGATGTATTTATTTTAGTTTATCATTTTGGAAGATGTATGAAAAACGCTCTAAAATGGAAGTTTTATATGATTGTTAGGTTATATATGTTCATAATCGATATTAAATTTGATTGTTGGTTTATTTATAAATAATTTTTATGTAAATTATAAAGTAATTTTAAAAAATAAATTAAAAAGTATTATTATCATTTGACAAAATTTCATTTCAATTTGTTCAACAAATCACCAGTCCAACAAGAAAAAGACATGAGAATGGATTTCAATTACAAGTCAAAAGTTGGCTACATACCTCAAGATTACCCGATCCAAATAGCCCCGATTAGTTTCCCAATTCCTTAGTTTTCATTAAAATGACTCATTTACCACCAAGTATGAGAAAATGATCATGCTTGCCTCATAAAATCTTCAAATTCACTAGATTCTATTTTTTTTAAGGTAATTAAGTTTTCGGGTTGTTCATATATAGGTAACTATCTTTTTTTTGTACCCATCTAGGTAACAAACTTTTTGGAATTGTTCACATATGACCATTATGACCTGCTGTAGCAGGTTACATCCAGGTACAGCAGGTCATAATGGTTATATGTGAACAATTTTATCAACTTCTTTACCTAGATGTGTACAAAAAAAAATCGTTACTTAAATATGAACAAAACCAAAAGTAAGAGTGTTCAATATTTTAAGTGTTGCGTCTTGGATTATTTGTTTTGTAATCGGATTGGGCTTATCCATCCGTAGTTATCTAGAATAGTTTCCTTTATCTAGATTAGTTGTTAGGGTTTTATTATAAATATATGCATGCATGTATGTGTATATAACAGATTAGTCATTCACGTTGATTATTGTAACCCTAGTTTTACCTCTACAGATTGAAGTTCTTAATCGAGCTCTTCTGGGGTATTTTGCATTAATCATTCGACATCTTCATCGCAATACATGTGTTCTTATTTACGTTCTTATTAATATTTTGATTAGAATCATACGATCCTGAAAGAACTTTGTTCTAACAATTGGTATCAGAGCAGGAGATTGTGTTCGTTGATACACTTCTCTTCTGTATTCACAAATAGTTAGGGTTTCCGCTTTTATCGAAGCCGTCGTCTTCTTAACGAAGATTACTCCGCTTTTGATAAAACCCTAATCTTAAGTTTACAGGTAAGTTTCTAGCAGCTCACCATGTCTCATGAAGATACGCATTCAAACCCTATTAACATCTTAAACAGCATCGGTTCTACAACTAGAGTACCCATACTCTACACTCAAGACTACGAAGTATGGGCTCATCACTTTGAAGATTACGTGGTTAGATCCGAGGATAATGGCTATCTTATCTGGCAAGCTATTGTTCTTGGACTGTTCGTGCACTCAGAAACAAACACCATCGTCAAGACACAGAAAGATTACAACAAGTTGGTAACAGATGTTCAAAAGATGCCGCAAGATGAGAAGGACAAGATTCTGTGTAATGTCAAAGCCATGCGAATGATAAGATTCGCCTTACAATCTGACACCTTTCAGCTTGTAGGCTCATGCGCAACTGCCAAGGAAATCTGGGATAGGTTGAAGGAACTCTACTCAACTGATGAGGATCTGGAACATTCCATTCAAACTCTATTGCTTTCAGAATTCGGAGCATTTGAACAGAAACCTGAAGAGAAGATCATTCAGACCTTTGATCGATTCAATCATCTTTTAAGTAAGATGATCAAGCATGGAATTGAAAGGAACGTGATCAAATAGAAAGTTACATTCATGAACGGGGTCAGACCAGAATGGATGGCTGTGGTTTCCACTGTGAAGGCGCATGAACAGTTCAAATCCTACTCTCTAGCGAAACTAGTTGGCATACTGAAGTCACATGAAAGTGTTGTAACTAAGGAGGCGAAAGTGGTCTCTGGCATGGGATCACTGGCTCTTGTCTCTAAAGGAAAAAGTATTGTTGAAGAAGAAGAAGATTCAGACATGTTAGAATGTGATCTTACAAGTGAGGAGTATGCTCTGATGATAACTAATCCAAAGAAATTTTCTAGAAGAAAATATCCTACCAATAAGAACCGAAATTGGCAAGGAAGTTACAGTTCTGAGAAGATAAAAGAAGAACCGAAAGGCTCATCTCAAAAGGTGGAAGAAAACAAACTTGCGGGAGACTTTGGATACGACTGCAATTACTGTCACGGTAAGAACCACTTTGCCAAAGATTGCATGTTAAGAAAGATGGATGAGAAGAAAGAGGGTGAAGACGATGAAGCGTATTATATGCGAAAACTTGAAGAAGTCAAAAAGAAGAAGGCTTCCAACAGCTCCATGAATGCTCTAATTGTACAAGAAGATGCAGGAGAAGACGAGTTTGGCGGCGTAGAAGTCTGGTCAACCGATTCTGAAGACAAAGAGGTTAGAAGACCCACGCACGGAAAGGCTGGAGGTTCTGGTGGAAAATGCCTGATAGTCACTGCTGGATCATCAACCGAAAGTGCAGACACAGAACCGAACATGACTGAGAACAAGTGTTTTGCAGCCAAGCCAGTGAGTGAGAAGATCAACGACTGCGATCGATTGATCAAGAAGGTACATTCTCTCCTTGAATCTCTTAAAATTTCCAAAACTAAATATCTAGAAGAATTAAATGAACTAAACTTTAAATTTAACAACCTTAGTAGCAGCCTCATGCAAACCCGCTTAGCAAACTCTAACCTAACTGACCAACTCAGCAGGGTGTCTTCAAAAAGTGAGGAGAGAAGGATCTGGATTGAGCAGAAGGAAGCGGAGTTAGTTAGGGCTAAGGATGAGAGTATTTATTTGCAAAGAGACATTTTAAAATTATTAAAACAAAGAAATGTTTTCTGTTTAATTGCTAAGCGTCTTTATACTAATATTGCTCAATTACATCTTAATTGTGAAATTGGAAAGAAAATACATAAAATGATTTTGCCCTTTCTTGAATTTAAGGAAGATGATGTTATAGCAGAATGTGAATCAGAAGTTTCCTCTGAAGAAACATCCATGTCATATAGACTAGGTTTAGATAAAATAGAAACTTTCATCGATTCTAAGGAACATAAAAGTATGTTAAGAGATATCTTAGATGAAAATGATATGATGAATATTAAAACCGAAACTATACAAACATTCGATGAATGAAATGCCAAAATCGTCAAGGAAAATAAAATTATAATAGATAATACTTCTGAATTTAAAACAGAGAGTGAGATGAGTGAAATCTCAGTAGAGGATATTGTTGATTGTTCTGAGTTTGTGAAAGATGAAGCCAAGAGTGAAAAACCTCTTATTTCAGAAAACTCAGTTGAGTTTGCTCGTCTGTCAAAGGAACAGAAACCGAAACTTAAAGAAAAGGATGTGGTTTATCAGAAGGTACAGACCGTACCAAACCAAGTTTATGCTGTGACTGGACTAACTCACAGACAAACAACTGAATTAAGGATGATAGTTGAAGAGGATAATGCTGAAGGATGCGAAGACTATTTCTGGTCTGCTCCCATCGACAATGCAGATGAGACTGTGGGTCTGTCTGAGAGAACCACATGGAGAATCAAAGGGCGATACATACCAGAACCCATCAATAAACCTTCAAGTTTCGATATTCCCAGCACAAGTGGAACGAAAGATATTCCTGAAGAACCATCAATGCAACCTGACGCTCCAATCGAAAAAAAAAAGAACCGAAAGGTCCACTCAAGAGACAGGAAGCATCGGCAGTTCAAACTAAGGAACGCACTGAAACCAAAGTGGAAGACAAGAGAATGAAGGAGAAATCAGAGTCAAGTTTCAATGATCACAAATCTCAGAAGGAGCTAGCTAAACAGAAAAGACTCAGAAATCAGCGATATGCCTCGAATCTAAATGAACGGAAAAGGCATTGGAATTCTCAAAATCCTAACTATGAATCTCCTAGGAAAGAATCCAAGGATAAAGGGAAACAAAATTTAAAGGAAGATTTTGATTCTAACTCCTATTATTCCAAATCCCAAAACCAAAAGCCGAGTGTCGGTTCTAAACCAAGATTCGGTTCTCAACCGAGTGTCGGTTCTAAACCAAGATTCGGTTCTCAACCGAGTGTCGGTTCTAAACCAAGATTCGGTTCTCAACCGAGGTTCGGTCCTAAACCAGGTTCTCGTCATCAACCCAAGTTCAGTCCTTACACCAGATTTAGTTCTGACACCGAGTTCGGTCCCAATACTAGATATGGATCCTCCACGTTCCAATATAAACATAAGCGATCCTCTCCTAACCCTAAGAATCAAACGAAACACACTAAACTAACTAATAAAGATACATTAAACTTTAAAGAAGATAAAACAAAAATCAAGGTATTTACTATCAAAAGAAAAGATCAAACAACTCTTGTCAAAAGAACTTATTTTGTTGATGCTTCTATTGTAATTCCTTTCTCTGTGAAAAACTCACCAGGACCCAAGAAACTTTGGGTTCCTAAATCTGCTTGAAATTGCAGGTAATCAGTGACGAGCAGTTTGACGACGAATGGTATATAGATAGTGGCTGCTCGCATCACATGACAGGAAGAAAGGAGGAATTAAGGGAATTTCGATCTCTAAAGGATGGCGGTTCGGTGAAATTTGGAAACAACTCCTATGGAACAATCAAAGGATACGGAATGATAACTAATGGAGACTTTTCCATCAGAAAGGTGGCTTATGTGGAGGGATTGCAGCACAATCTCATAAGTGTCTCGCAATTAGTTGTGGGCACAGGCTTGAAGGTATCATTCGATGATACAGGATCTGAGATTATCGAAAAAAAACTAAGAAAGTTCTGCTAAAATCGGCAAGAAAAGGAGAAATGTATCCTTTGAATCTTAATCCGATTCGAGGGACACCAGCTATCTGTCTGATATCAAAGGCAAACACTGATGAAAGTTTGCTTTGGCATCGATGTCTATCTCACCTGAACTTCAAAGATATCAACAAACTGGTAATTGGTGATCACGTTCACGGTCTTCCTCTTCTAAAGTTCGAAAAGGAGCATTTGTGTGCAGCATGTGAAATGGGAAAGCAAAGCAGAAAAAGCCACCCAACACGCATTAATACCAAGATCGTGGAAGCACTTGAATTGTTCATATCGATTTGTGTGGACCATCTGCTATAGAGAGTATCGGAGGAAGTAAGTATATTCTGGTAATTGTAGATGATTTTTCACGTTTCACGTGGGTTTTCTTTCTTAAACAGAAATCAGATGCAACTCCCAAGCTGAAGATGTTCATCAAGCAAGTGGAAGTTCAGCTAAAGAAGACGGGGAGAAACATCAGAAGTGACAATGGGCTAGAATTCAAAAACAAGGATTTCGAAGACTTTCTGGCCGATAAGGGGATCACACACAACTTTTCTGCTCCTTATACTCCACAGCAAAATGGAATCGTTGAAAGACGAAACCGATCGTTGTGTGAAGCAGCCAGGACCATGCTCAGTTATGCCTCCCTACCTCTATACTTCTGGGCTGATGCCATTGCTGCGGCCTGCTATACTAAGAATCGGTCCCTGTGACATCCCCAAAATCTCGGCCAGAAAAGTCCGATTTCATTTATGCTTTTTAAAATAATTTTCAGAGTAAATCCTTTTAATTTTAAAAGAGATGCGGAATTTGTTCCCAAAAACAAAACATGATAAAATAGATATTTATCAAAACATTTCATAAAGAAATATGATTTCATTTCACAATCAAAAGTCGGGATGTCATGTTCCGATACAGATCATAAAGCATAAACGATAGCATTACAAGTCATTCAACAAATATATACATATACAGACTTGTAAACAAAACAACTTGATGTTCGCCCATCTTAAGCTCTTGCGCCACTTCCTGTAAAATAAATCAACTGAGTGGGTCAGGCTTGGGAGCCTGGTGAGCATATAGGGTTTTCAACCCACAATAATTATATTTAATTTCAACAATCAACAATAAACCCGATTACCCATTCCCGTTATCCTCACCTTACGTTCCTAAAAATAACGTCTATTATAAGGAACCTATTTCAGGATTTTTCATCGGGACGGACATCACTGCAGAGGGGCTTCCTCAACAATAAGTGTCCTAAAGGCAACCATGTGGGGGATAGAGTACACCGGTGAACACGTCGTTCACAACACCTACAGGTAATGAGCCTGCTAGTGTTCCACAGGACAGTCTAGAATAGTCCGTGGTCGTCATCCATACTCTGCTGAATGACTAGAACAACACCAATAACACCGAGGCCTCTCATCTGTTTATTACACACCAATTATCTACCCATGTTCTACCCAACATATTAGTAGATAAAAATATACATTTTTATACATAGTTTAAAAACCTGTATAACATGTTTTAATCAACACATATTCCACATAACAGATGAGGCATACACACATAACACGTATTTCATAGAGAATACATCAGATCTATAAGATAGAAGAGAGTGAATATACACTTACACGTATAACAACCAAATATATACACATAACACGTATTTTATATGAAATACTTCATAATATTGCGTTGGAATGAAAATAACTACACACTCACTTGATCAAAAGATGATCGGGCAGCACTACGGCTTGCAGAAGAGGTGTTTCTCCGTAGATCTGGAAGATCTTCACATAACCGGGCTCCTCGCGGGCAGCGTTTCGGCTCGGGAATAACGCTCTTCGGGATTCTCGGGGCTTCGGATCTTGCTTCGGGGCTCGGGAATATTACCGGGGCTTTGGGGTATAAACGGCACGCAAAACGAGGCAAAACTTAGAGAGAGGGAAGAGTTTGAACAAGAGAAAATGGCTGAATTCGAGTTCTATTTATAGGCTGCTGGGTCTGGGATTACGCGGGGCGTACTCGGGTTATGCGGGGCGTACTTTGACGTCACTGCGTGCGTCGACTGGTGGCACTCGAGTATTGGTCAGACAAGTTGCATCCGACTGAGTACGCGGGGCGTACTCAAATTACGCGGGGCGTAATTGACTTGTCAAACTTCTAAATTGTGTAACTTTCGCATACGAGCTCCGTTTTCGACGTTCTTTATATCCACGCGAAGGTCAGACAATACTCTACAACTTTCATTTAGAGTCCGTCGGCTAATTTTGACTTTTATTTTTATTATTTATTTTTAGAAGGCCGGGACAGAAAAACTTCGTTATAAATTCATAACTTCTTCGTCTGACGTCCGTTCTCGCCTAACTTTTCATCGTTTCGCTACTAACAACAAGATCTTCGATTCTCATTTAGATTGTTTCGGCTAAAAACCGCTCGATCTCAAATCGAGTATTCGGGCTGTATACTGCTAAGTCGAAACTTCATAAAATCATAACTTCCTCATACGAAGTCAGATTTGGGCGTTCCTTTTATGCACGCTCTCGGTTTAATGAAATCTACGACTTTCGTTTAGATCGCTAAGGCTAAATATCGCTCTATCTTAAATTCATATCTTACGTCACTCGGCGTCGTGTCGGTTCTGTCGCGAAACTTCGACAGGTCATAACTTCTTCGTTATAACTCGGATTTTGGCATTCCTTATATCTCCGGAATCCTTGTTTCGACCACTACAACTTTATGCAAAGATGTCGGGCTTATCTCACACTTAAATTTTGACGCTTATTTTATTCTTAATTCATTAAATTATAAAAATTAAGAAAATACACACATAAATCACATAATTCAAATAATTCACAAATAATACATTCTTATTATTTCAAGTTGAGTTACAAGGTTAACCTAGACTATTACATTGCTAAAAATGGCAAGCCTAGAAACACGGGCGTTACAATTCTCTCCACCTTAAAATGATTCCGTCCCCGAAATCACACACCAGCAAACAAATGCGGATAGCGACTCATCATGTCACTCTCCGTCTCCCAGGTGAGATTTGGCCCATTCGTGTGTTTCCATCGGACAAGCACTAACTCCACCATCTTACGTCGCAATTTCTTAGTCTTTCGGTCAACAATTGCCTCCGGTGCCTCAATCAACCTTTTGTTCTCATCGATTCTCAACTCTAAAAGTGGAATTATGTCGGGAACTTCTCCCGTGAACTTCCTCAAATAACACACATGGAAAGTTTTATGAATTCCATTCAGTTCTTCTGGTAGTTCGAGCTTGTAAGCTTGGTTCCCAATCCTCTGAATAACTTTAAACGGTCCAATAAACCTTGGACTTAACTTTCCCCTTTTTCCAAATCTTATAAGTCCCTTCCATGGCGAGACTTTAAGCAAAACCGAATCTCCAACTTCAAAAGTCATCGGTCTTCGCTTTTTGTCAGCATAACTCTTTTGACGGTCCTGAGCTGCTAACATTCTCTCCCTAATTATTTTCAACTTTTCAGCAGTTTGATGGACTATCTCCGGCCCCATAAACTGCTTTTCCCCAGCCTCAAGCCAACAAGACGGCGTACGACACTTCTGTCCATACAAAGCTTGATAAGGTGCCATCTTTATGCTCGAGTGAAAACTATTATTATAGGAAAATTCTACCAAAGGTAAATGTTCATCCCAATTACCTAGGAATTCCAAGGTACATGCTCTCAGCATATCTTCAAGTGTTTGTATCGTCCGTTCGCTCTGACCATCAGTGTGCGGATGGTAAGCTGTACTTAAACACAACTTGGTACCCAATTCCTCTTGTAGACTTTTCCAAAATCTTGAGGTGAAACGACTATCACGATCCGACACAATTGTTAGCGGAACACCGTGAAGTCTCACAATTTCCTTCACGTAAGAATTCGCAAGCTTTTCCATAGACCATTTCTCATTGGCTGCTATGAAATGCGCACTCTTAGTGAATCGATCGACGACCACCCAAATTATGTCGTGACCATTCTTTGTTCTGGGCAGTTTAGTGACAAAATCCATAGTAATGTCTTCCCACTTACCCATAGGCACAGGCAATGGTTCTAAACTCCCGTACGGTTTCTGATGTTGTGCCTTGACTCTTGCACAAGTCACACACTCGGCCACATACTTCGCAATGTCGAGCTTCATCGTCGGCCACCAATAATAGGGTTTCAGGTCCCTATACATTTTAGTGCTACCGGGATGAATTGAGTACATGGTCTTGTGAGCTTCTTCCATCAGAAGATCTCTGACTCCTCCTGTCTTAGGTATCCAAATCCGATCTTGGAACACCTTCAGTCCGTGACTGTTTACACCAAACACCAACGTTTTGCCCAAACGTTCCTCTTTCCGGTCATTCTTCTCCGAAGCTTCCTCTTGAGCTTTCTTTATACTTTCTAAAATGGTTGAGACAACTTCAATTCTCAACGCTCTTGGCCTTCGCTTTTCAAGATTGACTTTCTGACTGAGAGCATCAGCAACAACATTGGCCTTACCGGGGTGGTAAAGTATCTCACAGTCGTAGTCTTTAAGTAGTTCCAGCCAGCGTCGTTGCCTCATATTCAATTCTTTCTGACTAAAGAGATATTGGAGACTCTTATGATCAGTGAAAAGTTTGCACTTCGTGCCATAGAGGTAATGCCTCCATATTTTCAGAGCGAAAACTACCGCTGCCAACTCCAAATCATGAGTCGGGTAGTTCTTTTCATGCTCTTTTAGCTGTCGAGATGCATATGCGATCACCTTATCTCTTTGGGTCAAAACACAACCCAATCCAACACCAGACGCATCGCTATAAACAGCGAAGTCTTCAACTCCATCGGGTAGAGAAAGTATCGGTGCCTCGCATAGTTTCTTCTTTAGCTTCTCGAATGCTTCTTTATGCTTATCACTCCAAGCATAAGTAGCTCCTTTGTGGGTCAAAGCTGTTAATGGACTAGTGATCGAAGAAAAGCCTTGGATAAACCTTCGGTAATATCCGGCTAATCCTAAAAAGCTTCGAATCTCCGTGGGACTTTTTGGTTGTTCCCACTTCATTACAGCTTCAATCTTTGCTGGATCAACCATTATACCTTCTTGGTTGACCACGTGACCCAAGAATTGGACTTCTCGAATCCAAAAATCACATTTGGAGAACTTCGCATACAGCTTCTCCTTCTTCAAGACTTCCAAAACTTCTCGCAAGTGTCTGTCATGCTCCTCTTGGCTTTTTGAATAAATCATAATGTCATCTATGAACACTATCACAGATTTATCAAGGAACGGGTTACAAACTCTGTTAATTAAATCCATGAATGCTGCGGGAGCATTGGTTAGTCCAAACGACATAACCAAAAACTCATAGTGTCCATATCGGGTTCTGAATGCAGTCTTCTCTATATCCTGCTCTCTTACTTTTAGCTGATGATATCCTGACCTCAAGTCGATCTTTGAGAAATAACTTGAACCTTGTAACTGATCGAATAGGTCATCAATCCTCGGCAACGGATATCTATTCTTTATTGTTGCCTTATTCAGCTCTCAGTAATCAATGCACATCCTCATGCTTCCATCTTTCTTCTTTACGAATAACACCGGAGCTCCCCAGGGTGATGAACTAGGTCTAATGAAACCTTTGTCCAATAACTCCTGAAGTTGCATCATTAGCTCCTTCATCTCCGTTGGTGCTAATCGATAAGGTGCTTTTGCAATTGGCGTTGTTCCGGGCAACAAGTCAATACGAAATTCTACTTGTCGATCGGGCGGTAATCCAGGAAGATCTTCGGGAAATACTTCCGGATAATCACACACAATAGGAATATTTTGCATCACCTTCTTTTCCTTCTTAGCATCGATCACGAATGCTAAATATGATGTACATCCCTTAGTCAAACACTTTCTGGCTTTCATTAGGGAAATGATTCCAGAATTTACTCTGCGTTTATCACCATACACCATAAACGATTCCTTTCCAGGCGAATTCACTTTCACTATTTTCTTCTTGCATAAAATTTCGGCATCATTGGCACTAAGCCAATCCATTCCCAAAACGATGTCGAAACCATTAAGTTCTATAGGTAATAATTCCTCGTGGAACTTATTCCCATTCAAATCAATTAAAATGTTTTTCATACGATGGCTAACAGGTACAATCTTGCCACTAGCAACTTCGACTAATAAAGCATTATCTAGTCTCACAATAGGCAAAGCTAGTTTTCTACCAAATTCATGCGATATAAAGGAGTAGTTGGCTCCAGAATCAAATAAAATTTGGGCAGGCAATTTGTTAACGAGAAAGGTACCTGAAGCGACATCAGCTTCATCTTTAGCAGCTTCCAGTGTCATCTGGAATGCTCTCGCCTTTGGCTTTGGCAGAATGTTGGGTCTTGCTGCCTCCTTCTTCTTCGGACAATCCCTTGAGATGTGCCCCTCCTCACCGCAACCATAACAAACATTCTTGGTGAAGGTGCATTCGTTGGCATAATGCCCTGGCTTTCCACATTTGTAGCATGTGGTTTCCCCGCCACACTTCCCATGATGCTTCTTCTTGCACTTGTCGCACTATTTCGCCTCTACCTTTCCTCCACTTCCTCTCAAACTAGACTTCGAGAATTTACTTTTCTTGCTGGACCCTGAAAATCCATCGATTTTCCTTTTCTCACCAACCTCTGACCTTTCTAGACCTTTTTCCCTGATCTGGGTCTCAACATTTCTAGCAGCCCAGATGGCGGCTTTCAATGTGGTTGCTTGCTTAACCATTGGACCATAGTCTGCTGGTAGTCCAAGGGCAAACTTGTTGACCTTAGAGAGTTCTGTAGGCACCAAATGTGGGATAAACTTCATCTTTTCCGTGAAACTTGTAGCGTATTCAGTAACGCTCAATTTCCCTTTCTTCAAATTCTGAAACTCATTACTGATTTCCAGAAGGTCTTGCTCGGAGCAGTATTGCAGTTTTAGTTGTTCCAGAAAGTCTTCCCAAGACATTTTGCTTGCTTCTCCCTTGGGCATAGAGTCAGCTAACAGCTTCCACCAACTTAACACGCCAGATTTTAGCAGAGGGATCGCAAGAGCGGTCTTCTGCCTGTTGCTGCATTCGCAACTTTCAAACATAGTCTCCATTTCAGAGACCAAGTCCATAACTTGTACCGGCGTCGGGCTTCCGGATAGGCATGGTGGTTTGGATGCCATGAAATCCTTATACTTGCACCCACGACCATCATTTCCTCCATACTGGTTATTGCGTCTAACCACTGGTTGTTCGTCTTGACCAATGATCCCACTAAAGTTTTCTCCTTCAGACTGCCCTCCATTCACCTCGGGCTCTTCCGCTTGAATTGACGGTTCTTCACGATTCTGCCTAAGCAGGCGTCTTGTTTCTTCCATCTGACGATCCAACATCATTTGAATCATCATTTGTACACCAACCATTGTTATCGGCTCAGGTGCAGCAGCTACGACAGGTACTTGCTCGATTACAGGCGGTTGATTCCTGTTTTCATTAGCATTTCCAACTCCACTTCTTGTTCTCACCATTTTGATCTATACACCGAATAATTTCACCTTATTACTCCAAACGATTACATGCTAGTTCTAATATCGTACATATACGCTTAGAATCCTAAACACATAAACCTTCAGATCCGGTTGGCAATAAACCGTAGATCCGAACAAATAATATCATATATGGCAACATACAACATTTAGCACATAAAAGCATTTTAGGCAACTTTCCTAAAATAAACTAGTGCTTGTGTCTAAGATCCAACAGACACACACCTCGCAATCTCCACTTAGAATGCTAAGTTTAAGTTTAGAAATCCTACAAATTCCTAGTTCGCTTAAACTAATGCTCTAATACCAACTATGACATCCCCAAAATCTCGGCCAGAAAAGTCCGATTTCATTTATGCTTTTTAAAATAATTTTCAGAGTAAATCCTTTTAATTTTAAAAGAGATGCGGAATTTGTTCCCAAAAACAAAACATGATAAAATAGATATTTATCAAAACATTTCATAAAGAAATATGATTTCATTTCACAATCAAAAGTCGGGATGTCATGTTCCGATACAGATCATAAAGCATAAACGATAGCATTACAAGTCATTCAACAAATATATACATATACAGACTTGTAAACAAAACAACTTGATGTTCGCCCATCTTAAGCTCTTGCGCCACTTCCTGTAAAATAAATCAACTGAGTGGGTCAGGCTTGGGAGCCTGGTGAGCATATAGGGTTTTCAACCCACAATAATTATATTTAATTTCAACAATCAACAATAAACCCGATTACCCATTCCCGTTATCCTCACCTTACGTTCCTAAAAATAACGTCTATTATAAGGAACCTATTTCAGGATTTTTCATCGGGACGGACATCACTGCAGAGGGGCTTCCTCAACAATAAGTGTCCTAAAGGCAACCATGTGGGGGATAGAGTACACCGGTGAACACGTCGTTCACAACACCTACAGGTAATGAGTCTGCTAGTGTTCCACAGGACAGTCTAGAATAGTCCGTGGTCGTCATCCATACTCTGCTGAATGACTAGAATAACACCAATAACACCGAGGCCTCTCATCTGTTTATTACACACCAATTATCTACCCATGTTCTACCCAACATATTAGTAGATAAAAATATACATTTTTATACATAGTTTAAAAACCTGTATAACATGTTTTAATCAACACATATTCCACATAACAGATGAGGCATACACACATAACACGTATTTCATAGAGAATACATCAGATCTATAAGATAGAAGAGAGTGAATATACACTCACACGTATAACAACCAAATATATACACATAACACGTATTTTATATGAAATACTTCATAATATTGCGTTGGAATGAAAATAACTACACACTCACTTGATCAAAAGATGATCGGGCAGCACTACGGCTTGCAGAAGAGGTGTTTCTCCGTAGATCTGGAAGATCTTCACAAAACCGGGCTCCTCGCGGGCAGCGTTTCGGCTCGGGAATAACGCTCTTCGGGATTCTCGGGGCTTCGGATCTTGCTTCGGGGCTCGGGAATATTACCGGGGCTTTGGGGTATAAACGGCACGCAAAACGAGGCAAAACTTAGAGAGAGGGAAGAGTTTGAACAAGAGAAAATGGTTGAATTCGAGTTCTATTTATAGGCTGCTCGGTCTGGGATTACGCGGGGCGTACTTTGACGTCACTGCGTGCGTCGACTGGTGGCACTCGAGTATTGGTCAGACAAGTTGCATCCGACTGAGTACGCGGGGCGTACTCAAATTACGCAGGGCGTAATTGACTTGTCAAACTTCTAAATTGCGTAACTTTCGCATACGAGCTCCGTTTTCGACGTTCTTTATATCCACGCGAAGGTCAGACCATACTCTACAACTTTCATTTAGACTCCGTCAGCTAATTTTGACTTTTATTTTTATTATTTATTTTTAGAAGGCCGGGACAGAAAAACTTCGTTATAAATTCATAACTTCTTCGTCTGACGTCCGTTCTCGCCTAACTTTTCATCGTTTCGCTACTAACAACAAGATCTCCGATTCTCATTTAGATTGTTTCGGCTAAAAACCGCTCGATCTCAAATCGAGTATTCGGGCTGTATACTGCTAAGTCGAAACTTCATAAAATCATAACTTCCTCATACGAAGTCAGATTTGGGCGTTCCTTTTATGCACGCTCTCGGTTTAATGAAATCTACGACTTTCGTTTAGATTGCTAAGGCTAAATATCGCTCTATCTTAAATTCATATCTTACGTCACTCGGCGTCGTGTCGGTTCTGTCGCGAAACTTCGACAGGTCATAACTTCTTCGTTATAACTCGGATTTTGGCATTCCTTATATCTCCGGAATCCTTGTTTCAACCACTACAACTTTATGCAAAGATGTCGGGCTTATCTCACACTTAAATTTTGACGCTTATTTTATTCTTAATTCATTAAATTATAAAAATTAAGAAAATACACACATAAATCACATAATTCAAATAATTCACAAATAATACATTCTTATTATTTCAAGTTGAGTTACAAGGTTAACCTAGACTATTACATTGCTAAAAATGGCAAGCCTAGAAACACGGGCGTTACAGTCCCTCCTCAACAAGCGATTCTCATTAACTCCTTATGAGATTTTAAACAATCGGAAACCAAACGTCAAGTTTTTCCACATATTCGGTTCCAGGTGCTTTATCCTTAACTCTAAAGAAAACCAAAATAAATTTGACGTTAAAGCCGATGAGGGGATCTTTCTGGGTTATTCTCTGTCATCAAAAGCATACCGAGTATTGAACAAGCATTCCAAAAGAATAGAAGAGACTTACTATGTCACCTTTGACGATAATTACATGAAAAAGGTTCAACGGACAGAAGATGCCTCTAGAGACATCTTTCCCACATCTGGACAGGTCTCGGTTCCAATATCCAATCTGTTTGATGAATACATTCGGTTGTTCAATGAACCGAAAAAGGCAATCCATTCGGAAGTAATAGCAGCAGACAACAAGGTAGATAATATGAAGAAAGTCATAGACGAAGCTGCCAAATCATTGGAAACCGAAACACCCACTCCTAAACCATCACCTAGTACTTCAAACTCCGATTCAACATTCCAGGGGGAGGACGATAACACTTTCCAGCCATCTGGAGTTTCTGTCGAGGGGGAGAATTACCATTCCGCCACATCTGATACTCAAACAACAGAACCAAAATTAACAAGTGTAACTCCAATCGAGGGGGAGACTCCTACTGCTGATTCTGTTGAAGACATAGGCTACACTTCGCCAGTCGAGGGGGAGAAGGTAACAACAAGTAATTGTTCAAATGACGAAGGTGAAGCGAATAAGTCAGATGTTGAAATTGAAGTTGAAGCAGAATTAAATCCAGAGTATGATCCAAGCTATCCTCCGCTTGTAAAATGGACAAAAAACCATCCCAAAGAGCAAATAATTGGTGAATCGTCTGAAAGTGTTCTTACTAGATCTCAACTGAAGGCAAAACAAACAGCATTATTCTCCAAAGTGGAATTTTGTATGTTTAACTCTTTTATCTCCAAAATAGAGCCGAAAACAGTTAATGCTGCACTTGATCATTCTGATTGGGTTCAAGCAATGCAGGATGAGCTCAATGAATTTGAAAGAAACAGAGTTTGGAGATTGATTCCCACACCGAAAGATGCCTCTGTTGTTGGATTGAAATGGGTATTTAGAAATAAGCTGGATAAAGAAGGAAATATCATTCGTAACAAGGATCGGTTGGTTGTAAAAGGCTACTGTCAAGAATAAGGGATTGATTATGAAGAAACGTTTGCTCCCGTGGCACGATTAGAGTCTGTTCGAATTTTTCTAGCATATGCAGCTCACAAGAACTTCGAAGTTTTCCAAATGGATGTCAAATGTGCATTCTTGAATGGAGAATTAGAAGAAACTGTCTATGTTGAGCAACCACCCGGTTTTGTGAATGAAAGGTACCCGGATCATTGCTACATACTGGATAAAGCTATCTATGGGGTAAAGCAAGCACTAAGAGCCTGGTATGAAACTCTTACTCGTTTTCTAAAAATGTCAAAGTTTAAACAAGGTTCGGTTGACCCAACCTTTTTTCGAAAGAAGGAAGGCGAACATCTAATGATTGTTCAAATTTATGTTGATGATATCATCTTCGGCTCTACGAATCCTAGCTTAACTGTTGAATTCCGAAAGTTGATGGAGACTAAATTTGAAATGAGCACAATGGATCCGATTAACTTTTTCCTTGGTTTGAATCTTAGACAGGGACCAGAGGGCATCTTTATAAACCAGGAAGCATACACTAAAAATCTGCTGACTAAGTTTGGAATGAAGGGTGATTCAAAAGTAAAGGTTCCAATGGCATTCGGTACCAAGCTGACCCCATCTCTGGAGAAACCGACTGTAGACATAACTCTTTATCGACAAATGATAGGATCCCTTATGTATCTAACAGCCAGTAGACCAGATATCATGTTCTCTGTCTGTTATTGTGCCAGGTTTCAAGCTAATCCAAGAGAACCCCCACATGACTGCTGTAAAGAATATTTTCCGATATCTGAAGAAGACATCAACTCTCGGTCTTTGGTATCCAGCAAGATCTGGATTCTTCATACAAGCCTTTTCAGATGCTGATCTTGGAGGATGTGGATTGGATAGGAAAAGCACTACCGGAGGATGTCAATTCCTTGACGGAAAACTTGTCAGTTGGCAATCAAAGAAGCAAACCTGTGTTTCCTTATCCACAGCAAAGCAGAATACATCGCTGCCGCATCTTGTACCTCTCAGGTTGTTTGGATTCAAAGTCAGTTGAGAGATTATGGACGGAGTATGAAAAAGATCCCTCTCTACTGTGACTCGGAAAGTGCAATCAGGATTTGTGATAATCCAGTGCAACATTCGAAAACTAAGCACAAAGCACTAGGGTATCATTTCATCAAGGATCATGTAGAAGACGGGAATGTCGAAGTATATTTTTTCGTTCTCCTGATCAACTGGCCGACATTTTTACTAAAGCCTTACCAGAAACAACCTTCAATAAAATCTTACAAGGCTTGGGTATGACGGAAGGAGAGTCGGTACCAAATCTTCAATTTTCTCCTTAAAATAAGGACGACAGAGATAGACAGAGCCCTCAGTCTATCTCTGCTCTAGTCTTTTCGAATTAAACAGAACGCTCTGTATATCTCATCTCCGTGAATCTCGGCTTCGCTATGTCTGCTCTCACTAATCGTCTGAAATCTCTGTTTTTAATCTTTATTTTTTTATTTTTTTATTTTACTTTTAATTTTATTTTTATTTTTTTTATTTTTTTTTTAATATCCAAAAATCCAAAAAAAATATATTTTATCTTTCTGTTTTATTTTTATAAAATATTCAAAAATCCAAAAACATTTTTTTTCTTTTAGTTGCTTGTTTGTTTTGTTATTAATAGGTACGACACAAGAATAACCGTTGAAAATTCTCAAAGCAGGTATGATTTAACTTTTATTCAAACTAGTTAAGTGTCCCTAGAAGCATGCTGCTATATGTTGTCTTAAAGCCTCTATGATCTCAAGTAAGCCTTAATGATTCGATTGATACACATCGTTTCTTCCAAATCAGGCTATTTTATCTCACTCGGTCTAGAGCTACCTTACTCTTCTCATTTGAGTTAAGAGTTTCTCTGCTCTGTCACGCTTATCTAGCAGAAGGTACATTCGGTTCCTTAACCATCTACTTATATTCTCCATCCACCTTCGGTTCACCAATGTAACCCTTGAGACTCTCGGTCTTTACCACTGAGGTTTATGGTTACACAAAATCTGTGTTAATGATCTTAGATACGATTACCACGTTCTAAGTGAAACCCAAAATTCAACACCAATAATGAATTGATGGTGAGTGAAATACTCAAGCTTTAACTGGTTACCTGAGGAAATCTTTTTTATTTTGCGTGATCTTTTACGAAATCGTCTACAGCTAAGACATTTCTTCCCAAAGAGATCCAGTTTATTTTTTTTGATTTCTGCTTCCTATAAGTCATAAACATAATATATCCCACCTACTTGTTCAATAGATCACATCGGTCTCACAGGTACCTCTACCAACGATCGGTTTTATGTTAAAACTCGAAGTTTGGTTGGAGGAAAGCCACCCAATGCACATGATTAAAAGAAGCCTTTCATTGTTTATTGACAAACAATTGATCGTATTTTCGGGAAACCACACAAGCACTTCAAGTCTCTCTTGACTTTGAAGGAAGTGATTCTTGCCCGGAATCCTCTGCTTTCTGTTCTCTAAAAGGATAGCACTCACACCCCATACATACTTGTTTTATTTCTTTATCTTTCACACTCTTATGCACGATAATTAATATTTTCCAACATTCTAATTACTGATTGGTATAAGTTTTGGTTATCCGTTGTAACCAAACACGGAGTAACAGGGAATTTCAAACGGTTTGAAGATAAGATTTGGGCGCGTGAATTTGATCCGTTTCAAACCCACGCGTGCTTACGTTTTCCTGGGATTAACCACCCTGTCAAATCGCACTTTTTCAGGCGACATTTTAGTAACCTCATCATCATGCTTTCTCTCTCCAGACAATCGTATAAATAGGGGTGTTCGTTTTCTTTGTCATTTACCAAGTCACAGCTTATCTCTCTCACACAAAGATTAAATTGTTCATCTTCTTCTTTGTTCAACAATGGCGACCTCATCCTCCGCGTATGATCAAACTGCTACATCCTCCTTGCTTACAATACGACCAAACCAAAATCTGATCATCGAACTGAGTCCATTTGCATATGACTCATACATGTTGCATGTGGTGGAGTGTTTGAAGTATTCCCCACTGGTAATGGCCTTAACCCTAGTTGAAGCAGTTCCGATGTCGCTACTTTCTCAAGTGTACTCATCAGCGACGTATGACAAGAACAAGGATCGCATCTACTTCAATATTCACGATAAGCAATCCTCAATTTCAAAGACGAAGTTTTGTTCCCTTTTAGGGCTTGCAGTTGATTCCTCCATCATCTCTCCAGATTTCATCACTATAACCCAAATTTTCACAATGTTGTACGAAATGGGGTACACCGACCTTCTTACAACGGTGGCGAAGATAAAGAAGTCATGCTTACCGTCGCAGTGGAATGGGTTGCTGACCCTGCTCATCAAGGGTTTAGCGGAAAGAAGTGGTGGTTCTGATACCACTAGCAAAGGATTTCTCACCATGCTTTATGGTCTATATAACGGGATAAATCTGGATTATGGCACAATAATTTGGTCCCAAGTGGGGCAGAGTTTGAATACCACAACCCGTCATTTTGAAATCTCATGTGGTCGATTCTAGACGGTGACTACAAGGAAAGCTATGGATACTTTGGAGATTCCGGTTATGACAAACGCTCTTCTTGCTTCTATTGCTACTTATCACACCATGAAGATTATTCTCTCTGATCCACGTAAGTTTCTTCATTATGGATCAATTCCTGAATCGATGTACAAGTGTGTTACAGCACAAAGCACAATGATGGATGTCACACCCTCCAAACCAAGGATGGCGGAAACGTCCGGGGGTGGATGACTTCATGTAGAGTATCACAACGATGAGTATAATAGTGCTCAAAGTAAATACAACCAACAAAAATATAATTGAAAACGTTACATCAAAGCACATGTTTACATGATTCACATCAATTACATTATGATACAAAATTAACTGTTTGACGATTTATCGTCCCATCCTCAAAACGTTGTTGATTTCCTGTTTTCACTGAATTCCTGAGAATACAAGTAGTTTTGAAAAGTGTCAACACAAAGGTTGGTGAGTTCATAAGAGATTTCGTTGGAAAAGTAAATCGCTTTCCTTGTAAAAGCGTTAGAATATGTATCCAGAAAATCCGATATTTTCTTTAAATCTGCGTAATGTAGTCTTATGACTGAAGACCAAAATGTATAAGTAACCTTTCTTATTAATAGAAATTGTTATGCACTTAAATGGACATGGACGCATTTGAATTAAATGAAATTTCTGTATGTTCTCATGTTCGTTTATACTTTATATATGTAGTCCTAAATTAGAGGACCGAGAGATAACAAGTATTGACCATACTTAAAAGTATAAATGTGGTTTCAAATGATGTGTAGTCGTAACTACCAAAACCATAAGTGTACAGTAATATCTGTACTCGTAGAGATAAAAAGGTGATTTTAAATCGACATAAAACTCGTTTAGGTTTTAAAAATAAAATCCCGTAAACTTATGGATTGTTATATCCCTATGTGAGTCGCTATAATCATACTATGACTATGTGAACCTGCCACGACGTTCTCAGTGTCGCGAAAAATAAAATGACATTTGTCACCCGTAGACCTGCAGGTCCAACTGTAGCTAGCAGCAAGGTGTGGGGTGTCAAACCCAATATAGATCTATATACAAGTATCACGTTCTCCCTCAAGGAGATTCTGATTATAACTACCAGGAATTATATCCCGCACTCGGACGTACGGGGAGAGAGAGAGAGAGAGAGAGAGAGAGAAATAGAGAAACTCACAATATAGGATAACAAGTTTACGTGAAATGTGTGTGAATATAAATATTTCTTGTATGAATGTACCCTTCTTGTACGAGTGCGTAGAGTGATGTATCATAAACTATACCTATTATAGTTTATCTAAAATGTATGTAATATGTATGAATTCTTTTATGGAAATGTATTAGTGTTGTGAATTTATCAAACTATACTTTTATAGTTTAATAATACGTGTTCTAAATGAATGAAATAATATTAATATGAATGACTTAGTTTCAGTTCATAATGATAAACTAGCAAGGAAACACATTCAAATATTAGAACTTATGATTATACACTTTGCTCAACATAATACAAAGTGTTATGATATTTACATGCTGTTGGCAAAATTTAGCAATTCTGCCCTGTTTTGGAAAAATCATATAAAAATCATACGAAGTCAAAAACTAGATCCGTAAATTCTGAGAGTTCACAAAATGTGTCTAGTTTGCTCATAATTTTTATCACAATTTATAATGACCTCTAACTTGGTTGAAAAAGTCCATAATCACAGACTGGTCCGGATTGTTGTTTGAAATGATAGGCAGTTTTGTAAAAATCACCATAAATTGTAGAAAAATCGTATGGAGATGTGCAAGTAGCCATTTTAAAGCTAAAAACTTGAACTATTTGCACCTTGTACAGTTTTGAAAACAAAAATGCTTAAGATGCCCAAAACAGTCCGTGAATGGAGTTGAACTTTTCTGATGAAGGCTGTTAGAAAAATTTAGTTATGTTCTTAGTGTTTTAACTTGTATTCCCCCCCCCCCCCCTGAAAACTTGAGAAAACATGAAAATGTAGGGGTATGAACTCACCTTGAGTGATTTCAGTAGATAAGTGTTGAAGAAGAGAAGTGTTCAACCCAAGAACACTTGAAGAATCACTTGAAGATTCGAAGCTCTAACGCTAATATGACGGAGTTTGTGTGAGATATCCATGATTTGAGTGGAAATAAGTGAGATAATCATAAAGAGAATGGATTATACTTACTAAGAATGGAAGAACACTTGATAATCAGCCTTGAATCTCGAGTTTGGTGGAGAAAGAGTTAGAGAGAAAAGTGGTGTTTGATACTTAGTGAAATGGGAGAAAATGAGAGAAATGAGGAGAGAGGATGTTTGTTCCAGCTCAAAAACGTGGGAATGAGTGTAAATTGGGTGTGAGGGACATTGAAGTGACCTAGGTAAGGTGAGGAGGTATGGCTGGTCATAGAGTGGGTGTGGGGTGGTTGCTTGTGACATTGGATAAGGCAAAGTCAACACTCCACCTTTAATAATTCACCCATTTGATTTTTATTATTTAAATAATGATTTTCATCAAAATATGTTTAAATTATGAATATTTAGGGTTTATTATGTTAAAATACAATTTCTGGAGAAAATCCCGCTTTAAAATCACGAAAAACGGGCCTAAAATATTAAAAATATCAAAAATGGGCTAAAAGTGACAATTTTCCGGATTCTGGCCGAGGTTCGGCCTTCTGATGCTGAAACCGAGAGGAGGGAGCAAGAAACCGAGAGGAGAGAAGAGAAAGGAGAGGAACCGAGAGGGGGAGGGTGGAAACCGAGAGGGAAGAAAGCAGAGAGAGGGAACCGAGAGGTGGGAAGGGACAGAGAGGCGCGAGACAGAGCGAGAGAAGGGAACCGAGTGGGGCAGAGACCGAGCGAGACAAGGGAATAGAGAGAGGCGAGACAGAGAGTGAGAAGCGACAGAGAGGCGCGAGACAGAGAGTGAGAAGCGACAGAGAGGCGCGAGACAGAGAGTGAGAAGCGACAGAGACCGAGGCTCGGTCTCTGCTGCAGTGATTCGGTTCTCCGGTTTCGGCCAACAGAGGCTCTGTTCAGTCCTGTGCTCTCGGTCCTAGGTCTCGGCCTTAAGGAGCTTCGGCTCCTTAAGAAGGGTTTCGGTTCCTAAGGTCCCGTTTTCTCGTTTTTACCCCGTTTTAAGCCGTTTTTGACCCGGTTAAGGGCCGGAATGACCCGAATGATTCTAAAAAGTTACGGGAACTATTTGAGGGAGATTTGGGAGAGATTTCTCATGCTTGGAGAGATTTGGGAGAGATTTGACATTCTTGGAGAGATTTCTCATACAAAGAGATATTTGAGAGAGGTTTCACATACTTGGAGAGATTTAGGAGAGATTTGACATTCTTCGAGAGATTTGTCATACAGAGAGATATTTGAGAGAGATTTCACATACTTGGAGAGATTTGGGAGAGATTTGACATTCTTGGAGAGATTTATCATACAGAGAGATATTTGAGAGAGATTTCACATGCTTAGAGGGATTTGGGAGAGATTTGACATTCTTGGAGAGATTTCTAATACAGAGAGATATTTGAGAGAGAGATTTCACATACTTGGAGAGATTTGGGAGAGATTTGACATAGAGAGAGATAGAGTGAAAACGATTGGGAGAGGTTCCATGTGTGACAATTGTGAGTGTCCGGCATCGCAAGGCATGGTTCGTAAACCCTGTTAAGCCTTGTTTAAGGATCTTACACACTCCCGATGAGTATGCAACATTGATTTATCGGTTTGGCTCGCCACGTACCACAGTTTTTAGGTTAAGGAGGTATAGGTGTTCGCACTTTTTGCTTTATGATTTCTCATTAGAATAGAGAGTTATGTAGAAGTTTCATAGTGTAAATTTTAGTACTCACGGGGAAATTGAGTCAAACGGTTTGACTTGCTGACTTTAGTTGACTTTGACTTGACCGAAATTTGACGGTTGTCACATCATCCCCCCGTTAGAGGGAATTTCGTCCCGAAATTTGAATTTAGGAAAGGAGTAGGCATGAATAATCAAGCCGAGAAGTGAGGATACTTCTTAATCGACTGACTCACGCGCTCCCATGTGACTCTAGGTCCGTGGTTAATATTCCAGCGAACTTTCACTAATGGGAAGTGGAGTTGTTTCATCCGCTTGACCTCGTTCCATGGTCACCATGGTTCTTCTAAGAAGGTGAGGCTCTTGTGGAACTCGATCTCGTCGAGGGGAATTGCAAGAGTCTCGTCGGATAGGTACTTCTTGTAAATTTGGGACGTGTTGGGTAGGGTGTACTTTACCAAGCTCGCGGGAGTAGATTGAAGTAGCGAGTTACAAGGCTGATTCTGACAAGAATCTCGAAAGACACAATTATTTGGGGTATTGACTTTCCATGCTTTCCGAAGCGTACTAAGCCTTCCCAGAGTGAGTGTTTCTAGAGGAATTCGGTCGGTCATACCGGAGTTCTAGAGGTTTCTTCTTCTTGTTTCTCTTCCTGTCAAGGGTTGCTCCCTTTAGGGTCAAAGTTGGGAGGGGGTTCGTATTTTTCGAGAGGTTCCGAAGGAGTTAAGACGGTAGGTCAGCGAGACCCAGAATCTTGGCGTATTTCTGCTAACGCCTTCGGTGCTGACTGTTTCTCCACGGTTTTGATCAATTGAAAGGGTCCTTATGAATTTCCACCTTGGTAACGATGTGTCTTGAGAATTGAACTCCTCAATTCCAAAACTCGTATCTAGAGAACTTCGGGTAATACTTCTCTGATCGTATTTCTTCCGTGGTTTGTTGTAGCTGCTCTCCTTGGTTTCCTTCTTACTACGAGGGTAGATAAGTAAGTCATTTGTAATGAAGATGATGAACTGATCCTAGCAAGATGGGTACATCCTACTTATTACGTTCATGACTCCAACGAGTGGTTTGGTCCTATCCAAGGGTTATCACAACGAACTTTCAACATCTTCATCGAAATTGGAGGATTGTTCTCGGATATCCTTCTTCCATACTCGTGATTGGTGATATTCAGATCTCAGGCCCAATTCCTGAAGGGTACCTCGTTTCTTGAGGTTGGTCGGCTTATTCGTCAATGCGAGGCAGATAGTAAAGGTTTCTATTAGAGATGTTGTCGGGGCCTCTGAAATCGATGGAATTGTGAGCAATTTGTCTTTCTAATTTGAAGAATAAGACGAGAGCTTTTCAGGGTGAAAAACTTGGTTCTTCAACTTCATTGTTGAGTAGTTCGATAGGTTTGACCTGACAGCTCTTGTAGCTTGGTAGGAAGTATGTGGGTTTGGTTTACGCGACTAGGCCTTTTTGAATGGTAGGACATTCACTCGTCCTTCTGGGCAACCTTAGCCCGAAGCTCATGGCAGGACTCGTACTCTATCTATACCAAGCTTCTATGCTTGAATCTTGTCTGCTACATGGGCGACAATCCCGAAGGTCTCCCGTATATACATGTGATAAGGCTTCGGGAAGTATGACACTCCTCTGGTTCATGTTTTGGAGTTCCACAGCAAGAGATGACCCAAAGGTTCGTGCTGGGTGTTTATGAGAGACGATAGTTTCGATATTCAGGGGTTAGGTGAAAAGCCCTTTTGTAGTCGTTTAATCAGGAAGACGAGGGCAATATTAATCAAAATTGGAATACGACAACACTATCTTTTTAGATAACATGAGATAAGTTGTATACAAAGGAAGAGATCAATAGAGTGATAGAGTGTCCTGTATTTCTTTTCTGTGTGCTCCGTTTTGTTTGATGTTATGATTATTGTAGATGATTCCTACCACAGTGTCTAGCACTGGTAGTGGGTGTGTTTTCGATAGCCAGTAATGATTACTTGATATCATGACTCCTGAAAGGTCTCCTTACGATCGAGCGGTATATGATTGTCGTATGTAAATTGACATCGTGAAATTTGTCGAGTGGGTGACCCCACTCAACCCCTAATACTAGACATGGAATTGGAGTCAGGATGGAATTATCTATTTCAAGACTTAAGTATTTTGATTTTTAAATTATCCCCGATGTATGGACAAAGTCATTACAACTTACAAGTAATGCTCCTAAGGTCACATATGAATGTCTTTGGTTTGATTTCTATGAGAGGGAAAATATTTTAGCTACTTTTTAGAAGGAAGGTTACTTTAGTAAGCGTACCAAATTCATTACAAACATATAGTACTTAAACGTATTATCGTTGGGAACATTACAAAAGTCCTAACATGGTTCCCTTGCTGATCCTGTTGGTGTGTTCATCACATTCCTCCTGTTCCTTCGTTGTTCTTATCAGTTGGACATTCTCTCTTGAAGTGTCCCGTTTCACCGCATAGGTAGCATACTGGGCCTACCTTGGTGCAGTTGATTGAAGGGAGGTGATGGGCCGAGGCCCTAAAGAAACGAGCGGTATGCCCTTTCCTGTTGCAGTTTTTACAGTGCATCTCCCGGCAAGCCCCATGGTGATGAAAGCCACATCTGTTGCACTTTGGGAGTGATCCCTCATATGGTCTGGCAGGCATTTGGGTGGCAAACCCCAAGGCTAGTGTCGAGGCATTTGTCATGACTGCTGTTGTAATGGTAGGGGCGGCCTTAGGCTGTTGTCTTTTAGTGTATCCCTTTGATTGGTGGCGCTTTTTCATGTCCCAAAACTTTCTCTTCTTGTTCGTAGGTTTGTGGCCTGAGGTATTTTTGTTGGTAGGTACCCATTGGTGTCCCTGATTGTTACCACAATTTGTATTGCTAGTACCGCTTCCACCCTTGTTGATGTTGTTAGTATTGAAATGCACCATGACGGCTGCCACGGCTGCCGTGACTGCAGCTTGAAAAGTAGCAGCGTCTATCCGAAGTGTTGGCGCCTTGCTAGTTGGTTTGTTGCCTCTTGGTGAAGACATAGCTCTGTTTCATGACGAAAAACGACTTCGTTAGTGGAAATGATTGTCTTAAGTGCATCCTTACAACTTATATTTACGCATATAAATTTTTGCACATTACTGTACTATCCTTAGTGTTTCTACTAACGCTCCCGAGATGGAGTTATGGCAGTAGGTAGGAGTGGGTTTCATACGGACGTTAAGTCTTACTCCTCTTAGAATCATGTTTGTCCTAGCAATCTTGGCTGAGGAAATTTTGAGGGGATCCGGTGCATTAGCGCTGGTATGATCGCACCCATAGGTCTATGAAGAAGAAACTTTTCAATAAATGCTTAAAGGTGAGATGATAATGAGTTTCTAGGATGGCTATATGTCGCGAGTTTTCTAACTAAGTTTATCTCATATCGATTTGTATCAAAGTTCGGTTGTTTAGGGTGTTCTGAAAACAATTTATAACGAGATTCTTTGTATAATAAACTCATGTATTTTAGTGGTTCTATTTCCAAGTGAAACCTTATACTTGACCCAAGCTAAGTCCTCATCATGACCTGTTGATGTATGTTTAGTTATATAATTAAGGCTAGATAGTCCTTCGAGTCTGTTAGGTACATCCTAAACCCATCTTGTTAATATGACTCTAGAAATCATGGTTTCAGTGAAAATTTTGACCTCGATGCAGGTCTACTTCACATTTGAGCATGGGCGGGCTCTGATAGAAGATAGATTTCTGGATTAGTATGGTCACTTAATTTGTAGTGTCGTGATTTTACTTACAATAGAGTAGCACCAACGCATACTTATGAAGTTAATTTACCAGGTCTGGTGAGCGGCATGAACTCTACTTACGATGATCCATCCCTTATGATGCCCGAGGCAAGGTCGATGCAATTTTTGTAGCTTTGCCACTCAACGCTTGACTACAATCATCCTTTCCTTGAATGATGTGTGTCCTACCCTGTTACTCTCTTTCCTCTTCACGAGTGGCAATAAGGTCCTAAAAAGAGAGTTGGTTTCGGGAATAGTAGTATAATTCTGAGTCACCGGTACATGAGATGGTGGGGTTTATAGTAGCGCGCAGTTTTCTGAACTCAGATTGTAGTCTTCCTGTTTTGATCCCCGATGATCGCGATCCGCCGGGTCTTTGCCGGGAGGGCTCTGTCCGTCGGTCCCCCATGGTTGAGGTCATAGCACCCTCGTTGGTCTCCACATGGTGGTTGTTTTCATTGTTGTCGACATTCAACCCTCGATCACGATTGCCCAACGGTTCACGGTTTCGTTATAGTCGAAACGGTTCACGGAATCCTTGCTATGCATGGAGGATTGATTACCTCCGGTCCCGCTTATGATTCTTCTCATAATCATTCACCATTCCTCGAGTTCGGATTAGGAAAGTCAGGATCATCCGGTGCGTAGGATTTTTGCTATGCCGTATTTGCGAGAATAGAAGTGGAGGAGATAAGTACTATGCGTCTAACTCTATTATCAATTACTTATAGGGGGTAATCCTTATTAGTTACTTCTATAATGACATTGTGCATACTAATTACATATAACAAGATACGATAGACCTTTGAATAAGTGATCCCACTCTAAGTCCACATCCAAACAAGGAAAAGGGAGTAAAGTAATGACCACAAATTCTAAGTCTATGATTTCTAAGTTATATATAACCTTAAGGTATCCACCTAGGGACTATAGACCTATCATTGAGGATCTATTTACTTTTCATATAAATTATGATATTACAAAATACTCCTATAGTATTTTAAACTCATGTTCTATTCTTATGTTCTCATTGTGGTAGTGTTGGTAAGTTTTAGACTTGTTGCCATATCGCAACTATTCTTGGGCATGTGCTAATCACTCCTCGGACCAGCATAGTTGATCAGGCTATGCCACTCCCAAGACTGACCATACATCTCCGAGCTTACCTGTGATATTCAACAATCATTACTTTTCTTTTATTCTAGAGTGGTGCTGACCTTAATATGTATGTATACATGTATACCTTTAATAAGAAACTATTTATTTCTAAAAGTATAGTTGTTTTGAAACTTTAAATCAGAGACTTAGTCCCAATGCATTTATAGTTTGTATATCTTATGTGGTTTGATATACTGAGTTCACTATAAACAATGCTCTGATACCAATCTGTCACACCCTCCAAACCAAGGATGGCGGAAACGTCCGGGGGTGGATGACTTCATGTAGAGTATCACAACGATGAGTATAATAGTGCTCAAAGTAAATACAACCAACAAAAATATAATTGAAAACGTTACATCAAAGCACATGTTTACATGATTCACATCAATTACATTATGATACAAAATTAACTGTTTGACGATTTATCGTCCCATCCTCAAAACGTTGTTGATTTCCTGTTTTCACTGAATTCCTGAGAATACAAGTAGTTTTGAAAAGTGTCAACACAAAGGTTGGTGAGTTCATAAGAGATTTCGTTGGAAAAGTAAATCGCTTTCCTTGTAAAAGCGTTAGAATATGTATCCAGAAAATCCGATATTTTCTTTAAATCTGCGTAATGTAGTCTTATGACTGAAGACCAAAATGTATAAGTAACCTTTCTTATTAATAGAAATTGTTATGCACTTAAATGGACATGGACGCATTTGAATTAAATGAAATTTCTGTATGTTCTCATGTTCGTTTATACTTTATATATGTAGTCCTAAATTAGAGGACCGAGAGATAACAAGTATTGACCATACTTAAAAGTATAAATGTGGTTTCAAATGATGTGTAGTCGTAACTACCAAAACCATAAGTGTACAGTAATATCTGTACTCGTAGAGATAAAAAGGTGATTTTAAATCGACATAAAACTCGTTTAGGTTTTAAAAATAAAATCCCGTAAACTTATGGATTGTTATATCCCTATGTGAGTCGCTATAATCATACTATGACTATGTGAACCTGCCACGACGTTCTCAGTGTCGCGAAAAATAAAATGACATTTGTCACCCGTAGACCTGCAGGTCCAACTGTAGCTAGCAGCAAGGTGTGGGGTGTCAAACCCAATATAGATCTATATACAAGTATCACGTTCTCCCTCAAGGAGATTCTGATTATAACTACCAGGAATTATATCCCGCACTCGGACGTACGGGGAGAGAGAGAGAGAGAGAGAGAGAGAGAAATAGAGAAACTCACAATATAGGATAACAAGTTTACGTGAAATGTGTGTGAATATAAATATTTCTTGTATGAATGTACCCTTCTTGTACGAGTGCGTAGAGTGATGTATCATAAACTATACCTATTATAGTTTATCTAAAATGTATGTAATATGTATGAATTCTTTTATGGAAATGTATTAGTGTTGTGAATTTATCAAACTATACTTTTATAGTTTAATAATACGTGTTCTAAATGAATGAAATAATATTAATATGAATGACTTAGTTTCAGTTCATAATGATAAACTAGCAAGGAAACACATTCAAATATTAGAACTTATGATTATACACTTTGCTCAACATAATACAAAGTGTTATGATATTTACATGCTGTTGGCAAAATTTAGCAATTCTGCCCTGTTTTGGAAAAATCATATAAAAATCATACGAAGTCAAAAACTAGATCCGTAAATTCTGAGAGTTCACAAAATGTGTCTAGTTTGCTCATAATTTTTATCACAATTTATAATGACCTCTAACTTGGTTGAAAAAGTCCATAATCACAGACTGGTCCGGATTGTTGTTTGAAATGATAGGCAGTTTTGTAAAAATCACCATAAATTGTAGAAAAATCGTATGGAGATGTGCAAGTAGCCATTTTAAAGCTAAAAACTTGAACTATTTGCACCTTGTACAGTTTTGAAAACAAAAATGCTTAAGATGCCCAAAACAGTCCGTGAATGGAGTTGAACTTTTCTGATGAAGGCTGTTAGAAAAATTTAGTTATGTTCTTAGTGTTTTAACTTGTATTCCCCCCCCCCCCCCCCCTGAAAACTTGAGAAAACATGAAAATGTAGGGGTATGAACTCACCTTGAGTGATTTCAGTAGATAAGTGTTGAAGAAGAGAAGTGTTCAACCCAAGAACACTTGAAGAATCACTTGAAGATTCGAAGCTCTAACGCTAATATGACGGAGTTTGTGTGAGATATCCATGATTTGAGTGGAAATAAGTGAGATAATCATAAAGAGAATGGATTATACTTACTAAGAATGGAAGAACACTTGATAATCAGCCTTGAATCTCGAGTTTGGTGGAGAAAGAGTTAGAGAGAAAAGTGGTGTTTGATACTTAGTGAAATGGGAGAAAATGAGAGAAATGAGGAGAGAGGATGTTTGTTCCAGCTCAAAAACGTGGGAATGAGTGTAAATTGGGTGTGAGGGACATTGAAGTGACCTAGGTAAGGTGAGGAGGTATGGCTGGTCATAGAGTGGGTGTGGGGTGGTTGCTTGTGACATTGGATAAGGCAAAGTCAACACTCCACCTTTAATAATTCACCCATTTGATTTTTATTATTTAAATAATGATTTTCATCAAAATATGTTTAAATTATGAATATTTAGGGTTTATTATGTTAAAATACAATTTCTGGAGAAAATCCCGCTTTAAAATCACGAAAAACGGGCCTAAAATGTTAAAAATATCAAAAATGGGCTAAAAGTGACAATTTTCCGGATTCTGGCCGAGGTTCGGCCTTCTGATGCTGAAACCGAGAGGAGGGAGCAAGAAACCGAGAGGAGAGAAGAGAAAGGAGAGGAACCGAGAGGGGGAGGGTGGAAACCGAGAGGGAAGAAAGCAGAGAGAGGGAACCGAGAGGTGGGAAGGGACAGAGAGGCGCGAGACAGAGCGAGAGAAGGGAACCGAGTGGGGCAGAGACCGAGCGAGACAAGGGAATAGAGAGAGGCGAGACAGAGAGTGAGAAGCGACAGAGAGGCGCGAGACAGAGAGTGAGAAGCGACAGAGAGGCGCGAGACAGAGAGTGAGAAGCGACAGAGACCGAGGCTCGGTCTCTGCTGCAGTGATTCGGTTCTCCGGTTTCGGCCAACAGAGGCTCTGTTCAGTCCTGTGCTCTCGGTCCTAGGTCTCGGCCTTAAGGAGCTTCGGCTCCTTAAGAAGGGTTTCGGTTCCTAAGGTCCCGTTTTCTCGTTTTTACCCCGTTTTAAGCCGTTTTTGACCCGGTTAAGGGCCGGAATGACCCGAATGATTCTAAAAAGTTACGGGAACTATTTGAGGGAGATTTGGGAGAGATTTCTCATGCTTGGAGAGATTTGGGAGAGATTTGACATTCTTGGAGAGATTTCTCATACAAAGAGATATTTGAGAGAGGTTTCACATACTTGGAGAGATTTAGGAGAGATTTGACATTCTTCGAGAGATTTGTCATACAGAGAGATATTTGAGAGAGATTTCACATACTTGGAGAGATTTGGGAGAGATTTGACATTCTTGGAGAGATTTATCATACAGAGAGATATTTGAGAGAGATTTCACATGCTTAGAGGGATTTGGGAGAGATTTGACATTCTTGGAGAGATTTCTAATACAGAGAGATATTTGAGAGAGAGATTTCACATACTTGGAGAGATTTGGGAGAGATTTGACATAGAGAGAGATAGAGTGAAAACGATTGGGAGAGGTTCCATGTGTGACAATTGTGAGTGTCCGGCATCGCAAGGCATGGTTCGTAAACCCTGTTAAGCCTTGTTTAAGGATCTTACACACTCCCGATGAGTATGCAACATTGATTTATCGGTTTGGCTCGCCACGTACCACAGTTTTTAGGTTAAGGAGGTATAGGTGTTCGCACTTTTTGCTTTATGATTTCTCATTAGAATAGAGAGTTATGTAGAAGTTTCATAGTGTAAATTTTAGTACTCACGGGAAAATTGAGTCAAACGGTTTGACTTGCTGACTTTAGTTGACTTTGACTTGACCGAAATTTGACGGTTGTCACAATGGATGATTACCGAAAATTGACTCTAGTTGGTCCAAGGGTCTTGTCTGCAGAACAACAAGCTGCCCTAGATGCTTAGAAACAACCTGCACCCAGAGGCAAGCGGGTGGTTAAAACAGAGAAAGAAGAGGTGAAGGAGACAAAGGAGAAAAAGGAGAAAGTTTCTAAGAGAAAGGCTGGTGAGGAAGCTTCTTCTCAAACAAAAAAGAAGAAGATTAAAAAGATGGCTAAAAGGCCTAAGAGAAATGTGTCTCCTGAACCTGACACTGTTGAAGATCAAGCAACAGAAACTGAGAATCCTGCAGTGTTCACCAGAGAGTCTACACCACTAAGATCTCCAACCCCACCCACATCTCCTAAAGATACTCATGTTCCATCTCCTCAACCCACAAAACTTTCCACCCCAACCCAATCACCACAACAGAAAGCTCCACTTTCTGTTCCCATAGATATACCAACCGTTTCGGTTGAAACTTCTTCTATACCAACTTCAACTATCTATACCTCTGCTCCTATCTCCACTACACCTATCACAACTTCTCTTGCAACAGAATCCATCACTACTACCATTCCCCAAATCCCAGTTGAAGTCAATGTATCTGATACATGGGCTACTTCTGTGGTTGATCCACCTGTTTCTAAACCACCATCTCCCACCCCATCTTCTAATTCTGGTGCCACCTTAGGAGGTGATGACGAAGAGTATGATTCATTATACTTTAGTCCTTACCGGATTCCAACTGATACAGACGCTGATGCTCCTGCCAACAATCAACAGCTTCAAGAAATCAATGAAAAGCTTGACCGCCTGCTTGCAGACAGCAAAGCTTATAGTGGGGTTGTCATGAAAGCTTTTGTGGAAACAGTTGTTCAGCAATATACTGAAGCTATTGACCAATCCACTGCTGCAGTAAACAAGTACACAACTTCATGTTCCGAGGCCACAGAGAAGGTTACTGAGGTTGTTCATACAACTCAGATTTTCCTTGACTCACTCAAAGCTCATGCTGATACTAATGCAGCAAAGTACCAAGCTTCTGTTGACTCCTTCTTTCAAACTCTTCAAGAAGAGACTACTAAGTTTGATGCCCTTTGTGCTGATCTCAAAACAGAATCCACATCTTTTCTCCAATCCTTGGATTCTCGTTTTGCTACTTTAACTGCAGAAAGCACCTTGAAGGAAGACTTGATAAAACACCAGGCAACAATTGATCTGCAAAAAGTCCAACTAGCCCATAATGAAAAGGAGATCTCTCTGCTCAAAACTCAAAGGGTTGTTTTTCAAAGTTGTGCTGGTGATGTGAAGAATATGTTGACTGCTCTTCTCGAAGCCCATGATCCGATTCTGACTTTAACTATTCGGAAGCATCTCCAAACTAAACTTCTTCCTGCCATTTCTCTACTCAGTGAAATGAAGGGTGTCTTGGAGAAAGTCTTTCTTCCGACACAAGGGGGAGAGGAGAGTAAAGTCAAGACAGAACCGAAGGTTAATGTAGCTTCGGTTTCTGGAAAGCAAATTATAGACGACAGTGACTCTGATCCTGAAGAGACGATTGTCGAAGCTCTCAAGCGAAAGAAAAGAGACAGAGAGCTTGATGAGACTATGAAGGTGGCAAGAGAGGCCGAAGAGAAGGAGAAAAAGACTAAAGAGGCAGAGGATATTTTACAGTGCAAGAAGACTCTGTTTCCAGAATGGGACAGAGATACTCTTATCACTCAAGCGATTGAGTTTCCTTCCATGTATTGGTTGGAACCGATTGCTTCTTTTGAATGTGAAAACTCAAAGGACTTGCAGTTCGACATGCCAATCACCAAAAGAGCATTCACTTATCATTGCTTTGAGGTTACTGCTGAGGTTCCTTTTCCAAACTTGAAGGTTGACAGGGAGTTAGTTGATTTTTACTTGAAGAACGGTCAACCGCAGTACTTGACTTGAAGTGCACAGAAGATTACAAGAGTCAAGGTACTGAACTCATCACTTGCTGGGAGATTTATGAATGTTCATTTCAAGACTAACCGTGGTACTGCAAACACGGAATATTTCATATCTCTGGCAGATCTTCCCAATCTTAATCCTCATGATTGGATCTTGCTATACAACATTCTGTTCTTAAATCAATGAGAGTATGAGCTGATTTTGAAACATCTTAAAAGGATGTTGGCTTCCTATATCCATGAACTTGCCACAATGGATCAGGAGATAGCAAGGGTGATGAATAAGAAGCCGACAGTCAAGCCAACATCTAAGCCCGGTGATGTAAATAAAATGAAGTTGGGGCAGATTGATTCAACTAACTTGACTGTCATGTTCACTAAGGGTGACAGGCTTAAGTTTCTGTTTGCATTGGTAGACAAGCATCTGTTTTCAACAGATTGTTTGGAGCATATTATCAACATCATTCATCGATGCAAGTAGAACTCAGCATCAGATAAGAAAATTTTTACAGATATGCTTCGGTGGTATATAACATTTAGACAACATGTTCTGGCCATTATACCGAGGATATTTGAAACGGTGAAGAAGACCACTGGTGTGAAAAGAGAATAGAGATTCTACTCCAAAGACGCAAAGGGGGAGATTGTTGAATATTTTAAGTGTTGCGTCTTGGATTATTTGTTTTGTAATCGGATTGGGCTTATCCATCCGTAGTTATCTAGAATAGTTTCCTTTATCTAGATAAGTTGGTAGGGTTTTATTATAAATATATGCATGCATGTATGCGTATATAACAGATTAGTCATTCACATTGATTATTGTAACCCTAGTTTTACCTCTACAGATTGAAGTTCTTAATCGAGCTCTTCTGGAGTATTTTGCATTAATCATTCGACATCTTCATCGCAATACTTGTGTTCTTATTTACGTTCTTATTAATATTTTGCTTACAATCATACGATCCTGAAAGAACTTTGTTCTAACAAAGAGTAAATTACATGAATGGTCCCTATGGTTTGGGGGAATTTGTGCATTTGGTCCCTAACTTATTTTCTTTAACTCGGATGGTCCCTACTGTTTATTTTTGTTGCGCGCTTAGTCCCTATCTTACCTAAAAAGACTATTATGCCCTTATTAATTTATTTTTTGAATTAATTTTCTTATTTATGTTTTTTTAATATGTTTAAAAAAAATTAATAGACCCCACATATCTGTATCTCCTTACCATAAACCTAAAACCACATTTGAGAAATTTAATTTGAGTCCCATCGATCACCATCCCATCTCGCATCCTCTTCAACCTCTATTTTTTTCAATCTTTAGTGATATGGAAGTCTTCACCATCCTTTTTTTTGGTCCTTCAACTCTGGCGAACAAACACCATAACCCACTATCTCTTCACTTTATTGAGTTGTGGTGTTGTTTCGCTGGAGTTGAAGGACTGAAAAAGAATAGATGGTGAAGACTTTGTTGTCATTAAAGATGGAAAAGAAATAGAAGTTGAAGATGATGAAAGATGGGATGGTGAGGAGATATAGATATGTGAGGTCTATTAGTTTTTTTAAATATATAAAAAAATACATAGATAAAAAAAATAATTAAAAAAATTAAATTAATAAGGACACACTAGTATTTTTAGGTAAGACATGGACCAAACGCAACAAAACAAAACAGTAGGGACCATCCGAATTAAAAAAAAATAAGTTAGAGACCAAACGCATAAATTCCCCCAAACCACAGGGACCATTCGTGTAATTTACTCTTACTTTTGGTTTTGTTCATGTTTGAGTAACTATTTTTCTTTTGTACACATCTAGATAACGAACTTGTTGAAAGTGTTCACATGTAACCATTATGACCTACTGTAGCCGGATGTAACCTGCTACAGCAGGTCATAATGGTCATATGTAAACAGTTTCAAAAAGTTTGTTACCTAGATGTGTACAAAAAAAAAGATAGTTACCTACATGTGAACAAACCGAAAAGTTAATTACCTTAATTAATCTTATTCCCAATTTTGGCTTATAGTGAGGCACTAAGGTTTTTACGTTGACGAATATTTAGCAAGCCACTATAATGACCAAACCCATTTTGCAAAGGGAATTGATTTGCACACAATTTTTTTTCCATACACAATAACATATGCATTATATAGTTGTACAGTACACTATTATAAAACATCAATTATTATGTATGGAGAAAAATTATCGTGTACAAATAATTTCCTTTTTGCAAAATAGTAAAAAAATCTGCCAAACCCATTTTGGATTTTTATATTTTTCGAAAAAGTGAATTTTGTAATTTTAAAGATTAAAACCTTTGTAAGAATCATCAAATGACTCGCAACTAAAAATAATTGTAACATAAGATGTCGTGCAAGATAGGCACAAAGAAAATATTCATATATACTTAATAAAAAGGGTAAAATATGCAAATAGTGGCTGAGGTTTGAGGTATTTTACAAGTTAGTCATTATTATTATTATTTTTATTATTATTTTTATTTTAAATTCAGACCGTCTTTATAATTCTTCATGTCATTATTAATTATTTTTAGAGTAAATTATTGAAATGTTTCATCTAGTATGATCAAATTTGCAGTTTTGGTCCTTCAATTTAATAATTGATTGGTTGTATCCCTAAAGTTTTTGAATATTGCAGTTTTCGTCCTTGTTTTATCCTTCTTTTTTCATTTTCATTTTCTTTTAACAAAGTATTATTATTATTATTATTATTATTATTATTATTATTAGTTCCTTATTTTAATTGAATTTGTATAAAATTCTTATAAAATTATTTTTATTTTTTAAATTAAGTATCTACATTATATATATATATATATATATATATATATATATATATATATATATATATATATATATATATATATATATATATATATATATCATATTATTATTTATTGTTAGCTTTATTTATTTATCTTTGTTTTGTGGTTTAAAAAGATTTTAATATTTTTAACGTCTTATTCGAATATACGATTTGATATATATATATATATATATATATATATATATATATATATATATATATAAATATATATATATATATATATATATATATATATATATATATATATATATATATATATATTACTTTTCGTTCATTCACATTATATAGCGTTTATTTATTTATTTTGTTTTATGTTGTGCTCGATTAAACAAATTAAAATAAAACCCCATATAACTATCAAACATTAAATATAATTATTAAATGTGGTTCTTATGTGTTTTTTTGTTTACATCATTTGCTTATGTGTTCTATTTTTTTCTTCGGTTTTAAGAGGTTTATTGTTACTTTTTTAAATGAACAATTTAAATATTATGATAAACAACTATGATATCGTCATAACAACTATAAAAATAATAACTATATTTTAACAATTATTTGTTATAAAAAACCTTAAATAAAATCTTCCGCTTTTTAATACTCATTATGTATATATTGTGTGAAATAAATACGAGGGGAATTTTTTATTATTTTATGCAATATATACTAATGACTATTAACAAGCGATATATTTTTTTAAAGATTATTCTTCTAAATATAGTTGTTAAAATATAATTGCTATTTTAATAGTTCTTATTACGATATGATAGTTGTTTATCCTAATATTTAGGATTATTTGTTAAAAAAGTAATAATAAACCCCTTAAAGCTTAATAAAATAAAAAAGTAAAGCACATAAACCAATGATGTAAACGAAAAACACATACAACATAATATTAAATAATTAAATTTGATGTTTGATAGTTATTCGAGGTTCTATTTTAATTTGTTTATTCGAGCAAAAAAACATAAAAAATGTTATATGAAATAAACAAACAAAACATAATATATATATATATATAATAAGACGTCAAAAATATTAAAAAAAATTTAAACCACAAAAACAAAGATAAATAAATAAAGCTAAGAATATATATATATATATATATATATATATATATATATATATATATATATATATATATATATATATATATATATATATATATATATAACGTTTTGTTTGTTTTTTTATATAATTTTTTTTTTATGTTTTTTGCTCGAATAAACAAATTAAAACAGAACCCCCGGATAACTATTAAACATCAAATTTAATTATTTAATGTTGTGTTTTATGTGCTTTTCGTTTACATCATTGATTTATGTGCTTTACTTTTTTTATTTTATTCAGCTTTAAGAGGTTTATTATTACTTTTTAAACCAATAATCTTAAATATTAAGATAAACAACTATCAAAATAGCAATTATATTCTAACAACTATTTTTTAAAGAAATAATCTTAAATAAAATCTATCGCTTGTTAATAGTCATTAGTATATATTGTCTAAAATAATAAAAAATCCCTCTTGTATTTATTTCAGACAATATATACATAATGAATATTAAAAACCGGTAGATTTTATTTAGGGTTATTTTTTTAACAAATAATTGTTAAAATAGTTATGATGATATCATAAGTGTTTATCATAATATTTTAAATTATTCGTTTAAAAAGTAACAATAAACCTCTTAAAGCTGACTAAAAAAAGTAAGACACATAAACGAATGATGTAAATGAAGAACGCATAAAAAAACAATATTAAATAATTATATTTGATGTCTGATAGTTATCCTGGGTTTTATTTTAATTTTTTTATTTGAGCACAACATAAAAAACTGTTATATAATGTGAACGAGCAAAACGTAAAAAATATTAAATCATATATTCGAATAAGACGTCAAAAATATTTAAAGAGTTTTAAACCACAAAAAAAAAAAGATAAATAAATAAAGCTAAGAATAAATAATAATATGAAATATATATATATATATATATATATATATATATATAATTTTGATAATTAAGTTAAAAAAATAAAAGTAATTTTATAAGAACTCTATACAAATTCAATTAAAATAAAGAACAAATAAAATTATATAACAATAATAGTAATAATAATAATAATAATAATAATAATAATAATAATAATAATAATAATAATAATAATAATAATAATAATATTAGTATTAATAATAATAACAACAACAACAAAGTGACGCATATGTGGAACAGAGTCTTCTAACATATTCAGACATCTTTTAGTCTGAAAAAATAATAATAATATATTCTTATATTTTTATGTGAAATTTTATAAAACATTATTTAATACAGTACCATCAATTTGTTTGAAAAATATTTATGACACGTTTTTAATTGATTTAATTGAAAAAAGCGAAGTTTATTTCCATCCATTTATTTATCAAATTCTTTGATTTATAATTACAATCTTTAGGAATAACTTTGCGACCAAAATTGTTAATTTTTTTTTGAAATATATACGTTAATTTACACCATTTTTATTTTTCACTTGTTATACAATAATACATAAAAGCTGATTTAGATTTGTTAATTATTTATAACAATGTCATAAATATATTAAAAAAATCACTATGTAGTTTTATAAAAATTAATTTATTTAGATTTTAGTTTATTTTTGTAGCTTACAGATGTTAAAAAACAATCAATATTCTCTTTTCAAACTGCAGACGTTTGGTGTACCTCCTCTGCTGCAAAGGTCTACAGATGTGATCCGCAGACTGCAGATATTTTATCTCAGAAAAAAACAAACAACACCTTAGCCTTTTTATATAAAGAAATGACATAAATTGTAATATTCATAAACCATGGAGATGAAATGTATCAATTTTTAAATTTAAGCACCAAAACTACAAATCTGACCAAATGAAGGGCCATTTCTGTAATTACTTTTACTATTATACATTTTATTATGAATTACCTTTTACAATAAATAACTGGGTCCACCACCCCACCTTCAATGGTATCCTCGTCCCCTTTTCATCTTCAGAACACTTGCCCTCTTCAGCTTCAAACCCACTGGTCCACCGTCAACTTCGATCCCTATGACAATGTCGGCTTGTAAAAGCTTGAAAATCAACACTCCGGCAATTCCATCTCTACAATCAGGGTCGAGATTACTCCTCTCTTTCCTTCTCCTATCTTGCGTCGAACCCTGCACGCCGAATGCAGCCACCATCTGCAATATCTCCGGCGATACATGTAACGATCAAGCCAGAGCAGGCCACAAGAATCCCCAACCCTTTACATTCCCTTATCTCTAACGATTTTACTAAAGCCAATCAGCGCCACTGCAAGCTCAGCCACCTGCACGTCGCCACAGAACCAACAACAATGTTGTCGGAAAACATTGCCACCTGCAAATCGACAGTTAAAATCCAATCTATTTCGGAAAAGTCCTCTTATTTTGAAGATATGGAGCACAAAAGTACTCGACTGATAATCGTTGTAACCCATAGATCCAACAATCTTTCACCCTTATTTACGATTCTCTTCCTGCTCTTCATTCTCTCCCCTTTGTCCGTTATCTTGTATTTGTATTGACTATACACCAAATGTAAGGTTGCATCAGCTATACATGAGAGTGTGTTATGGACCTGATCTCCTGATGAATACAGAAAAATAGAGTCCTTTGTGTTGCACGAGAGGTGTTTGATAAAATGCTCGAGAGAAATTTATGGTTTGTTTTGATGATGGTGGTCTTGGTGTGTAGTATTATAGTAACAGATTTGAATTTTAGTATGATGTTTAGACCTCATTTGTTTGATTAGCTCGTTCTTTCCAAAAAATTGAAAATGGAGTTGCAGGTTTTGGATGTTAGGGGTTGCCGATCATTGAGAGTTTAGCTGATGTCGATGGCATTTCATATGGGTTATGGAGAAGAGAGATACTTGAAAGAGGGGAAAGCATGGATTGGTGGGCCCTGTATGATATCTTTTTTTAATATTATAAATAAATAAGGATATCTAAATCTAATCTAAATAAATAATACATTATATCCACTTGGAAATTAAATATATATGGGTATTATAGTCTTTTTAAATGTGATCGAGACAATGCTCAAAAAAAAAAAAAGGTTCAAATTAAAAAAAATTGTTATGGTAATTTACCTAATTTAAATTTGTAGTTACCACACCCCTTGAAACTAAATTATGGATATGAGTTATATTTTAAATGAACGGAAGACATAATTGGAAGAAATCAGTCTCTTTCTTATATCAAATCAAGTATCAACCAACCTAATAATAATTTATTATTTGGACATGTCCATGGGGTAGGACACTTTTATATTTATTGAATAATAAATAATTTAACTAGACTTTTGTTCTTTTCCCCTTTGGTTCACTTGTGGCCATTTAAAGTCGTGGGGTCATTTTAACTTCTAAATATAAATAGAAAAACATAATAACTTTATATAATGATTAGAGTTAGATTTATGTTTACAAAACGGTTATAGCGCATGATTTTCTAAGTAATTAATTAAATCACTAACCGTTTATGGAAAGAGCAACATCAAAATGGTAATGATAAACCACTGTTTCATTATTAAAGTTAATCGTTCTTTTTTCGAAATTCAAACCTAGTAATATGATGTTTTTGTATATGAAGTAACTATAACTCTCATGAGGTTAACCAAAAATTTAAAAATAATAATTATTCTTATAAAATGAACAAAGAAAGTATTTGAATATCACCACTAGTCAAATATTTGGAGCCAGGGCTGATGGCTAATCTTCATTTGTTCATAGACCTGTCATGGGGTCTTAACCCACATGACCAACGTTTTATTTGACCACTTTTATTTCAAAGGTATTCAATTGTCGAGCTTCTTAATAGTTTGGAACGTTTACCATAAAGAAACTTGGAATTCAAACATTCAATTGAATATATATATTTTTTGTTTGACGACATTCAAGCATCTGGTACGACTGAAATTTTATGGATGCGTCATTTGTTTATTTCTTAGAGGCTAATTAAAAGATGACACACAACCTGTATTTTTCTATAATATTTCAACTATCATTTATTTGTTATCGAAACCAAATAACTAATTATATACTCAGATTTTTGATCATGATTGGTGTGTGTATTCTTTTCATAAAAATGTTAAGAAATGTAAACGTAAATAAATTATACAGAAAAAAAATAATAAAGCCCTTACATTTTTATATTTATGGTTAATGACTTGATAGGGTACATAAATGTTTAACTAGGTGGGAAACCCTCAGGGGTGTGGAATTGTTCATAGTTTTGGTCGTTTTCTTATCGGTTATGTGTGTTGTGTAGCGGAGAGGTAGCAATATTGTAAAAAATATAAAATTATAATTATACACAGAATACAAAAAAGGATCTTATATTATATAGTTTATAATAGTTTGTAGAAAACTGTTATGTTTGTTAGTATGGAGTAGAAGATATTATTTGTCTTTTAACGAATATTATTTTTGTAATATATATATATATATATATATATATATATATATATATATATATATATATATATATATATATATATATATATATATATATATATTAAGATGTACGTAACCAACAAAACTCTTCAACGTTAAGGGCGAATCTATCAAAAACATAGTTAAAAATAAAAGTAAAAAGCTTGTTGATGTCGATAGCCCTTATCCATTACTCTAGTAGTGTTAAAAAGGAAACAAATTTTCATTCACATCTAAATTAATCGTAGTGACACAAATGACAGCAAATATGAAAAACATTGAACTAAAGCTAAGTAGTAAATAGAATTAATTTATTACTTGAACGAATTAATGTCACTTGAAAATCTTAAACACCTAGTTGTATAAAAACTCACAATTTATGTAAAGACTAATCTAAGCTCGGTCCAAGTAATCGTCATTAATCAGAATTCAACATCCTCTTATTGTCTGCCAAAACATCGATACCACTATATTCCCCTATTAAACTTTAGATATGTAAGGAAGGGTAAAACATGAAAGTGAGATAAGGCAAAATAGTGCATTTCAATGGAAAGGTATATTTTGGTATTTTCTAGCAAAAACCAATTTAGGCATTGTAGTTGATACACAAGCATTATTAAATGTGGCCGATCCTATGGAATCCTAACCAACACTTTTTCTTCTAAGGGAGCCTTTTCATTCCAAATGGTACCAAACTATATAAAATATTAAATTAAAAGTAATAAATAACATAACAGATAGTTTCTTGATACAAAGAAAACGATAAAAAATTAATAAATACTTACTCTGTTCAGGAATCTATATTGTCTGCTCATTAGAAAATCAAACATCCATTTCATTACATAGTGACCGGTCAGCTCACTCTCGGATACACCAACTTGGTTGCAGGATCCACTCTAACAACCATTTCATTACATATGACCATAATTGCAAGATCCACTCTAACAACCTCAAGTTTCCTGCTTCAATTATCATTGTAAATATAACCATCACATACTTTTTTTTGTCTGCCATACAAACAAATCTAAAAAAAAAAAAGTGGAATTACTTTCCAACTTCAAACCATAAAACCAAATATTGTCACTTTCCGGATACTTTGTGATTGAATATGCCTTGCCTAGACTTTCGCCAACTTTAGAAGTTGGATTCCTTGAAGGACTGCAAGCAGAGCATAGTAGTAGAAATCATGTGGATTTTAAAATTTGTGCCAACCCCTTAGGAACTTTACTGTTCCTAAGGGGTGCACAACTTTAATATATATATATATATATATATATATATATATATATATATATATATATATATATAATATGTAAATATGTGATCACAACTTTTTTGTTATACACAAATAATATATATATTAAAAAGGATCATCCTTACGAACACTAAAGTTCCTAAGGAGTTAGTAGAAATAGGCCCTTATTTATGTATATATGTTAAAAAAATGTTCATTTTTTTATCATTCTTTATATTCTTACTGGACACGTGTTGTTTGTATCTTTCTTCAAGGTTGTCTCAGCCAATGATATTTCGAATTCTGTAATTGTTCTTTACCCCCACCCTTTCTCTCATCCAGTATATTCCTATCCTAGAAACCCATCGCCTTCTTCGATCCTTCCTCATCCATGGAGAAGAAGATGGTGGCCCATCGTTTTCAGGCACAGAACGACATCTGACATCTCTCATCGTTTTGAAATCAAGCAGATTTATGGCAGTTGACCGACGGTAAGTTGTCTTTGAGGACGATTTATACCCTAGTCATGTCTCTTAATTCTCATGTGTTGTTGCGTGTACAGGACAACAAAAAAGGTCAATGAGAGCTGTCGATGGAGATGGTGTTGGACACGATCAGAGCCGAAAACTCATCGAGTGCACAACTGAAGTCGACGAGTTACAGAGGAAATTCACGTTTTCTGCTGAGTCACGAACCAACTGGGCGAGTCTTCACTTATAACTCAGCAAGTTTCTCAATTTTTTATTTTTGAGTCTTCAATTTGATTCCATTCAAGGCGGACATTGGCTATACTTTTTGAAGTCTATTTTTGAAGTTTTCCAAGAAGCTTTTTCCAGGATGTTTAGAGTTGTCAGCCACACTAGACGTTTGACACCCAAGGCGTGGATGAGTTGTTCCCATGCCAAAGTCAGCTGAAGATGGAGCTTAAAAAGAAAAATATCAACATCGCAACTATTATCCCAAGGGATTATGTTCTAATTCTCTCTTTACTTTTATGTTATTTAATTGTTTTAACATGCAATAAGGATATTACATAAATTAAGTGTGGGGTAAGGGGTTGATTACATTAGTTACACTAGAATCCTAGGTATAATTAAAAAAATTGGATAAAAATTGCTAGGGTTAATTTAGAAAATTTGGTAAAGCAATTAGGATTCATGCTAATATTGTGTTTGATGATTCTTTGAAGACCCAAATGTTTTGTTGAGCCTATACACATTCTGGTGCATTTGTGGCCTCCTTTATTCTAGTGAAATCATGAGATAAAAACATAACATTGCTTAGTTTGAGGGATGTAACATGTTTAGCATCGTATACTAGAAATGTATCTAGGAAAGCTTAAGTAGTCGTTCCACATATAGACTAATGCCTTTAACCAATAAAGGATGAAGTTAAATCCCCTTGCGTAAGCATATGTTTTTCTAGGATTTTTAGTTTGAGTGAAAAAAGTGCGGTTGAAAAAAAAGTTAAAAAAAAAAAGAGAAAAAAGAAAAAAAAAAGAGAGTGATGAAATGTTCGGATAAAGAATCTACAAATCTATGAAAACAAAGAAGAAATTATTGAAGATTCAAGGCAAAAAGTTATCAAGTTATCAAGTCTTTTATTTTTATTTGTAATTTTCTTTTCTAGGTTATTTTATCATATGTATGCTTGGGGATTAAACCAAAAATGACTTGAGGTTAAGAAAGTTTTTTTGGGGATGGATTCAGAGAGATGCATAAAATGAGCGTTGTTCAAAAGAAGTGACGAGTGTTTATGAGGATTATGAGTATTTAGGGTTAGGGGGTCCTTAGGAAAAATTTAGATAAAAATGCATGCGTTGCGGTCTTGACATAATGATTGGGTTCAATTGGGATCGTCTTATGTGATATTAGTGTGATAAAATTCATTTTTGCTTGGGGGCAAAGTGTGGGGTATTTTGATATAGACATATTTAGTTATAAAATTCATGCATTATGTTAATACTTTATGTTGATTTTATCTCATTTAATGAACAAAAGATGCTTAATTAGTTTTAAATTTTCATTTTTAACAATAAAGGCATGCTCGGATTGAAAAGGAAGCGCATTTAGCAAGTGGAAGCTTGGATATTGGATTTTGAAGAATGAAGAATGTTGTTGGATAACTTGACCCCTCGTCAGTGTTTTGGACATATCTCATGAACCATAACTCCGATTGACGAGATTCAAAATGTCCTGAAAACTAGACACAATTTCGGACAACTTTCGTGTTTTCAGAAGATGTTTAGTCCAAATGAAATCAACGATTTTTCCATCAACTCGACGAATTGATCAGAAGTTTCGCGATTCTTGATGTTGACTTGTCGTAGACGTGGTTTAAATGGCCAACTTGACGAGTTGGGTCAAAAAACTCATCGAGTTGGCTCTTTTCTCAGAATTTATATATAGAAATGCTTTCATTCGAAACCCTAATTAATTCTAGAAGCTTTGGACGCTTTTTGGAGGCCAGAATAGTTCTTAGAGCTGTGGTTTTTAAGAATTCAACCTAGAAGTCAATTTTGAAGAGATCAAAGGTAAACAAACATTACTTTTATCTTAATCTTTTGTGTGAACCATGTTTGAATCATTATATTTTGATTTTAGGATGCTATTTGATGTATTACGAGCTAAAAGCTTCATACATATGTTTAGACTAGATGAACTTATGAATATGGTGTGATTTTATGGCTTGGATTAATTTTATTTGCTGCACTGTGTTGTTAAGCTTGTTAAAGACCTTTATGTGTTAGTGATAAGTAGTTTCTGTTAATAATCAAGTTATTGAGTTGTATGAACATCTTCTTAATTGCTTGAATCATATGGTTTTTGTGAAAACAGTATTATATGCCTAGTATTAGTGAATATGAACCTAGGATTAACAAGAAAATAAGTAAGTTAATGTGTAATCATGTGTGATGAACAACCATATATGAGTTGACTGAATTGATAAATTTAGTTAACTAATATTACAAGTATTACTTGATCCGAACTTAACACTAGGAAACTTGTTAGTTTAATCAACTGATCAGTGTTTGAATTAGCTTGTTTGATAAGGATTAGTAATAGTGAACATGAACCTAATCACATTAGAAATCGACAACCAATGACATATTAATCCATTGCACTTTCAAGTAAATCAACCATAGGAATAAGTGAATCGAATATAAATGGAAGTCTCTTTAAATCGATTGAATCTAATTGTCTTTTGTTTCTCCTTAGTTGTTAATTGTCGTTTTTTTAAGTGTTTACATAGTTGCTTCAGTTTCTAGTCTTGTAAAACTAGAGAAAAACACTTCCTTTTACTTGTTTTATTTAGATAATATTAGCATTTATTTTAATTGTTTACCATTCCATGTGTTCGATACCCTACTTACCTGAACTAAACTGCTAATCGATAGGTACACTGCCTTTTATGTGTTTGTCTTTGTGTTTAAGTTAGTAGGATTAAAACTAGTGCATTCCACACGTATCACTCCCCCATGTAGACCATCAATTTCATACATGTTCTACGCATATGATGCCATATTAGCAAGTGAATGGGATATAAATAGCATTAAAAATTTATCGCATATCCTCAAGTGCTTTTATGTATCATCAGGTCTAAAATTCCAATTCCGCAAATCCCACCTTTTTGGTATATGTACTCCCGATCCTGAACTTCAAAGCATGGCTTAAATTCTTGGGTGTCTTAAAAGCTCGTTCCCTTTTAATTATCTCAGAGTCCCAATGGGTGAAAACATCTTATTAAAGAAGAACTGGAAGCCCATATTGGATAAGTTTCAGTTAAAGTTATCAATATGGAAAGGTAAGACACTATCTTTTGGAGGAAGAATAACACTGATTAAATTAGTTCTTGGAAGTTTACCCAAATATTACCTCTCCTTATTCAAAGCTCCCAGCAACATACTTGATGAAATGAAAAATATTCGGCTCAATTTCCTATTGGGGGGGGGGGGGGGTGGTAAAGAACAAAGAAAAAAATACATTTGGTGGATTGGTCGAATATGGTGGCAGATAAAAAAGATGGTGGTCTTGGAGTTGGAAACCTAAAGGCTCAAAACATATCACTTCTAATCAAGTGGTGGCAGAGACTAAATAATGAAAATGGAAGCATTAGGGCAAGAGTCATATCCAGTATACACAATCTGGATCGTCAACTAATATCATACCTCATAAGAAAAAATTCAACGAATGTATTGTGCAATATCTCCAAAGTGGTAAAGAGACTCAATAAAATTTCAGCTGGGCATCCGAATGTTGGTCAATGCTGATTCCATTAAATGTCAGACGCTTTGTGTGGAGGACAGCAACGACTAAAATCCATGATGTAGAGGCTCTATGTCACAAGGGCATTGATGTCCAATCCTTGGAATGCAAATTATGTGATTGTATACAAGAATCAACAAATCATTTGTTAATTGAATGTGATTACGCCAAGATGGTTTGTTGAAACATCCCAAAAATACGGTCAAAAAATTTTGTTTTTAAATCATTATTAAAATAATAAATATCATCATAATATAAACATCATAAACCATGTATCTCAAAAATAACATAACAACTGTCAAAGTATCAAAATATCATATCAAATATCAGAGTGAAATATCCCAGGCTAGAAAACTGTGGTGTGTGTCATGCATCATCCCGAGCCCTTCCCTTTGCTAGCAGAAGTACTTGAAACCAAAACTGAAAACCGTAAGCACGAAGCTTACTAAGCTCCCCCAACCTACCACATATCATACAATAAACACATAATAACATTTACTGGGCCTTGCCCACTGCATTGGGCACCGCCAAACATCGGACGAATCCGGCATCGGGCCCCGCCCGACGGCGGACCGAAGTCTGGTATACATATATCAGAGCAACAAACACATAACACATAAAAATATGACATATAAAAATATAAAGTTTCCTCGGACTTTCCCCGACATCGAACCGAAGTTCGGAACACATAACACATGGCATATAAGCTAAATCTTCATCGGGCTTGCCCCCATATTGGACCGAAGCCCAGAACACATAATACATAACATGGAAGAATCACAAAGACATCAAGCATACATAAAAGCTTCTCGGGACCGCCCCAGCATCGTACCAAAGTCCGGAAACACATAATCTTCATCGGGCTAACCCCGACATTGGACCAAAGTCCGGTATACACTAACATACATAAATGGGTCGGCATTGGTGCCTTCGACCCGTTCCTACTAGAGGAAAGCTCACCTCTCAAACTGGATGTTGAACTCATGCATGAGGAATCTCTGTTGGCTACTCCCATGACTCCCCGACTATCAATTTCAAAATAACACTTAATCAAAAATCTGCTAACTCTTCTTAAGGTAAAATAACCATTTTACCCTTGGTCAAAGTCAACATCCTGGTCAAAGTCAAAGTCAACTCCCAGTTAACACAACTCGTTGAGTTACCTCCTAACTCGATGAGTTCATGTATACTATCGGGACAATCCGGATTCAACTCGTCGAGTCCCTTACTAGACTCGCTAAGTTCCCCTGTCTGTTTGGCCAACTTAATGGATTAGGCCCCTACACTTCAGATCCAAGATTCATACTTCACTTCAACTTTGAAAATTCCTTTTTAAGGGTAAAGTTTCTGACTTTACCCATTAATACCACTTCTTAAAGGGTTTAGCTCAAACCCTAATTCCTTGGGACCTAGAACTTGGTCCTTAAGCCCTCTATACACCAAAATCCAGCTTACAACCTCATATCTAAACCCCTAACACCATTTGGACACGTAAAGTTCCCACCTTTCCCACATGCATAGCCTTTTGGGGCTAAAAGGCCAATATGACTCTCTAAAGCTTGCATGGGGGCTCCAACGACATAAAGTTTGCACCTTTCTGTCATCATAACCCCTCTAGGTACTAGATCTGGAAGAATACCCACTTGGGTCGTTCATTTCCCAAAATCTATCAATCTTGGACCAAAAACCCACATAAAGAGGACATAAAGAGATCTAATGAATCAAAAGTCAAGGTAGAAGCTTGATTACCAGAAAATGTAGCAAATGGAGTATAGTTTATGGATCTACTCTTTCCTTCTTGAGCCCTCTATCTTCTTTTTCTTCCACAAGCTTCAAAAGCACACAATAGTCACTCAAATGGCTCACACTCTCAAAGAAAGCTCTAGGGTTTCGTGGATTAGGGTTTAGGACAAGGAGGTTGGAAATGAGGCCATGGGGTGGGTGTTAAGGAGATTAAATAGGGTGCAAATCCCCAAAATTAGGGTTTCACTTTGGTCGAGCTACTCGTTGAGTCGAGGGCTCTTGAATCGTTGAGTAGATAGCTCAAACCCCGCACATAACCTGCACTCTACTCGACGAGCTAGGGTCACCAACTCGTCGAGTCCCTCTTTCAAAATAAATAACTAAAAGAGTTAAATGCGTACTAGGAACCAGGCGTTACATTCACATTTGGATCTTCAAGTGGTGTGACATTCAAGACAAGCAATTCACAAATGTGAAAGAGTTTTTAGATTATGCTGCCTCATGGGGTAATTGTCATAGAAAAAAGAAAACTTTCAATGAGATATTCTTTTCTACTCTTTGGAACATATGGAGGGCGAGGAATGATAAGACTTTTAGGAAGTTCAGTGCAACACAAAAAAAAAAAACTAGGGATCTCATTACTACGTAAACATATGATTCGTGCAGATTCAGAGGTAAAGGGTGTGATAGCTCAAGAAAGTAGAATTGTTCTCCATTTATTCATCTATTTATGCAATCTCCAATTTTACTGTTTTTTATTTTTGTACTTTCTACCTCTTAGCTTCCTGCTAATTGTTGAGTTTTATTGTTCATATAATCTATTTGTCGTTTCTAAAAAAATGAAAAAGGGGCCATTAGTGCAATTTTCAAGCCTATTTTCCTATTTGTTGGTAGACAACAGTCAGTTATATATATATATATATATATATATATATATATATATATATATATATATATATATATATATATATATATATATATATATATATATATATATATATATATATTGGGTTTAATAATTTTGGCAACAAGCCTTTTGTGTATTGGTTGATTTGGGTTTGTGTGTAGAAAATAAATTAAAAAAATTGTCTTTATAGTTTATAGAAAAAGGTCTGGTCATTTTTTTTGTGGAAACGGTCTATAGTTTTAAGATTTTAGTATGTTGGTAGGTTTGATGTATATAAAAAATTTATAAAAATGTCCCTATAATTTACAAAAAAGGCAATTGTCTAGTTTTTTTTACAGAAATGGTTCATGTGTTGAAAAAAATTACAAAAATAATCACTCTCTAATATAAACTAGATGTGAGACTCATGTATTACATGAGTTAATTTAAAAGAAAATTTAAATAAAAATTCAAAATATTTGAGAAGTTTGAATTTATAGGAAATGTAAGAAAAATATTGAATTATAAAAATTAAAGTGTTTTTTATTTCTCTTTCCAATTTAAACAAATAATTTAGATAAATAAATAAAGAAAATTAATGAAACTTTAATTTAGTAATTTTGAAATTAGAAGGAAAATTTATTAATAAAATTGATATGCATTTATTATTATATTTAAATAATATGTGGAATTAATAAAATAGAAAAATCATAAAATGTCATGTAAATAAAAATTAATTTAAAATAACCATAAAATTACATGTGACTAATTGAATAAGAATATGATATATGATAAAAAAAACTTTTTTATTTATTAGAATAGATTTTATTTGTCTCTAAAAATCGGAGTTAAAATCACCCTAGTTTATGACTAATACAGGAATACTTATAATATTTTGCTAAATCTTAAAAAATTATTAATACTTTCGGTTAAGTAACTCTTTGCATCTTATAGAAAAAACAATTTTGAAGGTTTTTAAAATATGAAAATTAAACAAAACTTCGACGTGGATAAGATGTATAAACCACAAATAACCGAAGATGATTCTTCTAGATTTTGATTTATTCATGTAGTTTTACTGATTTATACAATAGCTATCATTCCATTATGGCATTATATATTATTATGATTCTATTATATGTTATTTTGATGACTTAATTTAAATAAAATAACTATTTCCCATAAATAATGAATTTGTTTTATATAATCCGTTTTACGTGTTACAACGAATTTTGGTAATATAAAAAAAATAGCTAAAATCTTTAACGAGCTAGTTATTTTCACCACAAAATTAAAAGATTATAAATTTTAGCCATTAAAATCGCGAATGATTAAAATCACATGCAATTTATTTGTATTAACTACGAAGACACTATAATTGACTATTAAATCAGTCTCTTTTCGGCCCATAAAACAACAACATATGAACCTTAAAATTTGTTAAGAAAGTGAAAACACCAAACAATTCCCAACTTGAACAGTTTATTCACTATAAACAACTTCGATCAAACATGTACTTACATCATAAACCTCTCTACATATACACTTATACTCAAATGATTATATAAGCCTCTAACAATTCCTATACAAGAAACCCTAAAATGAGAGAAACCCTAATACGAGAGAAGAGAGAGTGAATACAGAGAAAAAATATCTATCTCATCTGTTCAAATGAGATAATACAACACTTTAAATATCTCGAATACTCAGCTCCATGGAGCAGCCCATAAACCCGCGTATTAACCCGGAAACCTGCATAAGAATTTCACAATACACCCAACACAAATACAAATATACACAAGATACCTTTTGAGAATTGATGTGAAGTTTGATACCAGAAAGATATATTATTTCAACACCCCCCCCCCCCCCCCAAACTCAACATTAATTCAAAAAACTTTTGTTAATTATTAAAAACATCAACCATACCAAGACGATCATAAATATATTCATTTTGTGAAGTAGTCAATGACTTCGTAAAAATATCTGCATTTTGATTTAAAGAATCTATTTTATTAATTTTCAAAATACCCTTTTCAATTTTTTCACGAATAAAATGAAGATCTATTTCAAAATGCTTAGTTTTTTTCATGAAATATCAGATTTAGAGCTAATCTAATAGCTGACTCATTATCACAAAAAACATTCACAGGAGTTAAACCAGCAATACCAAAATCAAACAATAATTTTAGTACCCAAACTATTCACAAGTTACAGAGCCTAAAGCTCTATATTCAGATTCAGTTGAAGAACGAGAAACAATATTCTATTTCTTGCTTTTCCAATACACACGAGAGTTTCCAAAATAAACTAGAAAACCATTAACAGACCTGCAACTGAATAAGCATTTAGCCCAATCAGCATCAACAAATGCAGTAATGCTTAATGAATTATCCTTTGTAATATGAATACCTTTACCTGGACAATTCTTTAAATACCTTAGCAGTCTAAAAGCAACATTCAAATGTGACTTATAAGGTTTATGCATGTATAGACTTAAAATTTGAACAACATATGAAATATTTGGTCGTGTCATAGTTAGATAAATCAATTTGCCAATTAATTTTTGAAACTCTATTATGTTTACAACACAATCATTACTATCCAAATCAGATTCCCTCTTCAAAACCAAATTTGTTTCAAGAGGAGTCTTCACAGGTTTACAAGCAAGCATACCAAATTCATGCAACAATTCTATACAATATTTCCTTTTGGTTTAAACAAATTCCTTTATCAGTTTTAATTACCTCAATTCCTAAAAAATATTTTAACTCTCCTAGATCTTTAATAAAGAATTGTGATTTTAGAAAAATTTTAACCTTTTCCAACTCATCATTACAATTTCCTATAATTATAATATCATCAACATATACCAGCAAAATTACAACAGTATTTCCATGATTTCTCAAAAATACAGAATAATCATTTATGCTTTGTTTAAAACAAAAATTGAAAGAGAATAACACAATTTTTCATTCCATTTCCTAGGTGCTTGTTTAAGACAATACAAAGACTTTATTAGCTTACAAACCTTGACATTACCTTTAGAGTGATATCCTTCAGGTTGAATCATATAAACATCTTCAGACAAATCACCATATAAAAAAGCATTATTAATGTCAAGCTGAAATAAAGGCCAAGAATGATGAACAACAAGAGACAACACTATTCTTACAGAAACCATCTTAGCAACAGGAGAAAAAGTCTCCTCATAGTCAATTCCTTCGCGTTGACTATATCCTTTTCCTACTAATCTGGCTTTAAATCTTTCAATTTCTCCATTAGATTTATATTTAATTTTATAAATCCAACAACAACCTATAGCTTTTCTCCCTTTAGGAAGATCAGTAATTTCCCAAGTATTATTCCTATAAAGAGCTTCCATTTCCTCATTCATTGTTGTTATCCAATTAGGATCCAAAGTAGCCTCACTATAAGTTTTTGGTTCAACGGTTTTATTAAGATTTGAAACAAAGCATAGATTTTCACTATTAAGAGAAGAATAGTTAACTGTTCATTCAATTCCATACTTATGTTTCCCTTCAACAACATAATCACTAAACCTAGTAGGCAAATGAATAGTATGACCTAACCTAGTAGCCCTAACAGATTGACCACTTTCCTCAGATATTGTAGAAGAACTAGGAAACATTTCATCTGAAGAAGGCACATGTGCCTCTCCAGTTTGGTTGCTGACATCAAAAATATTAGTCTCATCCAGAAACTGGGCTGCACTAGCACCATCCAACTGATGGACATCTCTGAAGCTATATATATACCAGAACTATCAAGTAAAGAACTAGAGTACAAAGATTCATCATAGGAAAAAGGATCACTAGAGCTCAAAGGAAAATTGGATTTATTTGTCACAGAAGAAGATTTGAGCTTGAAAGGAAATACAGACTCATAAAATTTTACATCCCTGGAAACAAAAATAAGATTTAAGTCAAGACTAAGAACTTTATATCCCTTTTTATCAGATGAATAACCAAGAAATACACATTTATCAGCTCTTTTAGAAAATTTATCCAAATTATTTAACTTTGTTGCGAAACATAAGCATCCAAAAACTCTAAGTCTATCAAAACTAGGAGAAGATTTGTAAACCAGTTCATAAGGAGAAGCACCTTTTAAAATAGAAGTCGGAGTTCTATTAATTAAAAAAAACAGAAGTTAAAACAACTTCTCCCCAATACTTAAGAGGTACACCCGATTGAAAAACCAAAGACCTAGCAACCATTAGAATGTGTTTGTGCTTCCTCTCCACAACTCCATTCTATTGTGGAGTGTGAACACAAGACGTTTGATGCACAACCCCTTAGACTCAAACAATTGTTTCATTTTATTATTTAAAAATTCAGTCCCATTATCTGATCTAACTCTTTTAATTTTAACTTCAAACCGATTTAAAAAAATATTGAAAAACAATAGAGCACAATCATAAACTTCATCCTTTGATTTTAACAAATATACCCAAGTAGCTCTAGTAAAATCATCCACAATGGTCAAGAAATATCTAATTCCTTCTATAATGGTCACTCTATAAGGGCCCCACACATCTAAATGAATTAACTCACTAAGATGTGAAGTTACATGTTGACTAACAGGAAAAGACTCTCTAGTTTGTTTTGCTTTATGACAAAAATCACAAGGAGGAAGAATATCATTCTCAAAATTAAGTTTTTGTTTTAAAGAACACAAAGCTTGATCAGAAGGGTCACCAAGTCTATTATGCCAAGTATATTTAGAAACACAACAAAAGGATGAGGAATTATTAACCCTACAAGAATTACCCGAAGGTTCACTATTAATGTAATAGAGACCTCCAGACTCTCTCCCATTCCCCACCATCTCCTTTGATTGTAAACCCTGAAATTTACAACTATGTTGATTAAAAATGACCTCATAATTACTGTCCTTACATACTTTATGAACAGACAACAAGTTTACATTAAAGTCAGGAACAACAAAAACATCAAACAAAGTTAAGGAATTAGATATATTCATGTTACCAATCTTCTGTATTTTAGCAAAAGTACCATTAGGATGACTGACAAGAAGATTCAAATTAGACACATCCACAGTGTCATGTAGAAGTGATTCAGAAGCAATCATATGTTGATTTGCCCCTGAATCAACAATCCACTTTTGAGAATTAACAGAACAATTAAAAGCTTGGAATAAGCAAGTACGTGCCATATTTGCACTGGCAGAAGCTTCCTCATTACCTTGCTTATCATTTATAAGTTGTAAAAACTTAATGTATTGTTCCTTGGTAATTTGATGAAACTCAAAATATCCAACTGAATCAGTTGAGATAGGAGCACTAGAACTCCCAGAAGAAGTGGTAACAGAATTAACAGAAAAATATTTTTGATTATTAAACTCACTTTTCTGCTTAAAGTCTTTTGGATACCCTATTAGTTTGTAACATTTATCAATTGAGTGACCTTTAATACCACAATTCTTGCATTGAACAACTTGACTTTTACTTTTATTTGAACTGTTGGAGTTAAACCTATTATTAAATCTACTATTGAAAGCAGTAGACTGAGACTTAGAAGAGGATTGAGAGGACTGGAGAGAAGACAAAGAACCATTTCTTTGGAGAGACTCTTCTCTAGACAATATAGAAAATGCAGTTTTAACAGTAGGTAAAGGTTCCATAAGTAAAATATGACTCTTGACTTGACTATATGTGTCATCAAGACCACTGAGAAACTGCATAAGTTTCATGAGATTAGAATGATCTTTTTGTTTAACAGCAGCTTCACAAGTACACTCAGTGAGACTAGTAAGACCATCAAATTCCTTACAAAGATAGTCAAGCTTATTAAAGTAGTCTGAAAGTGAAACTCCATTTTGTTTAAGAGTACTTATTTGTTGATGAATATTAAAAACAACAGAACCATCTGACTTATTATAAGTTTCAAAAAGACTTTTCCAAATGTCCTCAGCTACATCTGAATAAGCTTGACTCTGATAAATGGAATCAGAAATAGACGACAAGAGCCAAGAACAAACAACATCATTGGCCCTATCCCATTTAGATTTTTTAGTTACATCAACATCAGTTCGCTTACAAGTTCCATCAACAAAACCAAGTTTATTCCTAGCCCTAAGAGCTCTAGACATAGAGCTTCTCCACAATCTAAAGTTTTCATTACCAGTTAGCTTAATTGTAATAATAGTTGTAACAACATTATCAGAAGGATGGACAAAAATAGGATCATCAAGATTAATTTAATCATCCTTTCCACGTCCACTAGGAGGATCAGTAGAGCCGACCATAAGACCAAATTAATCACAACAAAAACAGCAGATAATCAAATAACCAACCAACAAAACAAAAAACAGACTCAAGTATTGACATAAAGTCCAAATGGTCACCACGTTTATTGGGGCCCAAGACAATCAATACTGAGTCAAGAAAACCACATAAATAGCAAAGAAACAAACAATAACTGGAGTACTCAAGACATCCAGGATCTCCTAGACAAATTATGAAAAGAGTCAAGAAGAGAACAAGAAACCCCTCACAATGCTATTGAGACGAAGCCGAGAAGGATCGACTCTATTTTTCCGTTACCTACTTAGGGTTTATCGGTGATGAAATCCGACCCCTAGAGAGTTATTTCAGACAAACAGATTAATCGACTAAAGTTACGCATGCATCCAATACAACACGAAAAGAGAAAGAACCTGCAAGAATCCACAGAGAACTCACAGTACCAGGATCTAAAAAAACTTATTTGAAAATGATCAAACAACAGTTTATGTACAAGATCTAGATGTTTCTTGAACTATTCTCTAGATCAAAATAAAACTGTGAAGAAACAGAAAGGAGTTAGAAACAACCTTTTATGATGACGTTCTGGGAAGAATAAAATCCATGATGAACATCAAGAAGAAGAAAACAAAGCCTGAAGCTCTGATACCATGTTAAGAAAGTAAAAACACCAAACAATTCCCAACTTTAACAGTTTATTCGCTATAAACCAGTTCGATCAAACATGTACTTACATCAGAAACCTCTCTACATATACACTCACACTCAAATGATTATATAAGCCTTTAACAATTTCTATACAAAAAACCCTAAAATGAGAGAAACCCTAATACGAGAGAAGAGAGAGTGAATACAGAGAAAAAAATATCTATCTCATCTGTTAAAATGAGATAATACAACACTTTAAATATCTCGGATACTCAGCTCCATGGAGCAGCCCATAAACCCACGCATTAACCCGGAAACCTGCATAAGAATTTCACAATACACCCAACACAAATACAAATATACACAAGATACCTTTTGAGAATTAATGTGAAGTTTGATACCAGAAAGATATATTATTTCAACAAAATTTGTAATAATTTTATGATCTCTACTCTCTAATCGCTTAAGAACAATATTCTTCCGAAAACTTTATATTTTATATAAAAATTTCATGATTCGTTTTTGAATAATATACATGATTATTTGTTAGAAACGAAGTGTTCGGATTTTTAGAGAGAATCACATGTCTTAGAGATTAAATCACAAGTGTTCTAATCCTTAATTGTGAATGTACAAATCATTAATATATACATCATGCATTCCGGACTTTTACATTCACAAAAAATATAATAAATAAATAAAATCTCTGGTGAATAAGCTGGAAATCACAGGTGGATCTTAACCATCCGTAATTTTATTTAAAAAAAATAGAGCTTATTATACATATTGAATATGGGGCTAAACATGGACGAATTTTAAGCCCACTAATAGCAAATCATTGCTCAGCCACAGGTAACCTTACCCACCTATGATTTGGATGATATATTTAAAATTAGGTATTTTTTTTGCTAAAAATAATTAGATTATTAAAGATTTTGACTATTTTATAAAATTCTCTATAATAAACACAAATCATTAAGTGAAATGGTCAACTCACCCATTAAAACCTTAATGGTAGAAAAAGTCGATGGAGAAAACTTGAATAGTAACACCATAAACCCATTAACCAATTTGTTTCAATACTAAACTTTTTACCTGCACATAGTGTGAGCCCTTAGAGATACTTGTCTTATCCGAAAAACATAAGGGGTGTCCTTGTAATTTGTACATAAAATAGGCATTGTTAGTGTAATTTACCAAAACTCTCTTATTATTTGAGTTTGAAGAAGGAAAAAGCAAATAAAGTATCTGAGAATATGGTGGTGTTGAAAGAGGTTAAACCAGTAGGGCCATGTTTTTAATATGGAATGGATGAAAATGTATGTACAAAAGGACTTGGGTGTGGGCCCCGCTGTTACTTGGATAAAAAAGGCCAGGCCCACTTCCTGGGTCAACTATGAACAACCTGTCATTTTCACATAAAAAACATGTCATACTTTACTACCCTTCATAAGTTTCTATCCAAAATATATCATGAGATGGAATACTAAATAATATTAAATTTAATCAAGTATAAACACATAAATATACGGAGTTAATAAAAGAGATTTTTTTTAAACGGCAATAAGTATTATAAGACACCATGAATTAGCAAGTAATTAAAAAAGTAGACAAAACAAGATAAATTACATCAAAATGGATGAATGCACCGACTAGACCAGATTGATACTCTTTACTTCTATTTTTACACCATGAGAATGCCATTGAAATAATACTCTCAGCTACCATCGTGGGGGGAGGGAAAGATTTTCAGCCTAGGTTTGGGACAGTTCCCTTAGGGGTGCAAACGAGCCGAGCTGAGCTCGAGCCTGGTCAGGCTCAGTTCGGGCTCGTTTAAGTTATACAAGGCTTGAGTTCGAGCTAGGCTCGATTCGAGCTTTCTTTTACTGAGCTCGGCTCGGGCTCGTAAAGAATTCTACAAGCTCGGTTCGGGCTCGGCTCGTTTATCGTTTGATGTGCCTAAATAAGCTTAAGCTCGACTAAAGCTCATTAAGAAGTTCGTTTACTAATACCCGAAATCCATAATTTCCCAAATATGTTTTTATTTTAATATATGAAAATAAGAATAAATTATATTATATAAAGGCTCGTTTAGGCTCGTGAGCCTAATCGAGCTTAGTGACATAGGCTCGAGCTCGAGCTCGTTTAATAAACAAGCTTAATATTAGGCTCGAGCTCGGATCGGGATCGTTTAAAACCGGTTTCGAGTCGAGCTTTTAACGAGCCGATCCTGAGTAGCTCGCGAGTAGCTCGGCTCGTTTGCACCCCTAAATTCCCCCATCGATTGTAATAAGTTTCAACCAAATCTCTCTCTCTCTCTCTCTCTCTATATATATATATATATATATATATATATATATATATGGTTGAGTTATTTTGTTTCTAGTAACTATTCTGTGCCATAATGCACAGATCTGAACCATCGGATGTAATATAATCAAAGGTCATGATCTGAGGGTCTATGATAGTACAATAGGGTAACATGTACCATATAACCACACAAAATTTAGCATAAGGGCATTGTAATCAATTGAGGCAATTTTAAAAAAGGAAAAATCGAGATTTATCGGATAATTAATGATTTTGATCTAGAAAACTATGATTTTTTTTTCAAATTAATTCAATTTCAAACGTAATTTGTAAACATAAACTGATTTTATTTTATCATAATGTTAATTTGTTAGAATGATATTCTATAATTCTGTCAGAATTGTATACAACTATGAACTTAATAGTATAAAAACATATTATCAACACCAATAATTTTTAATGAATACAATTTTTATATAAGATGAATTTTAATAGTTTAGAATATGTTATTACATTCATTCTTAAAGAATACAACTACGAAAATTAACTACATTCCTTCTTGAAATCTCTTGCAAAAAAATATCGACATTTTTGAAAGAATCCTCATTCACTTTCTTGTTTCGTTTATAGATGTATTGTGTATATTTGACCTCTAAGTCACTTCAAAATATGCTAGCATTCTATGAGATTGACATTTAGTGAGATTATCATTCTGTCAGAATTGTATTGCATGAGAATAATTTTATAGAATGAGTCTTTCCCATCAAGTCTTCAAGCAATTCTTCAAGCCATTTCTATCACAAATTCATTGCCAATATTTTGTAGTGATATACTTGTAACAACTGCACATTAAACATATAACTAACTAACTATAATTCTATCAGAATACATCAATAATATTCTTACAGAATAAACTATTCTTGCAGAATGGTTTTGAATATTTTTAAAGAATTTGTATTATCAAGAAAATACCCAAGGAACAAAATATTGAGTCCTACCAATAAAACACTTAGCATCTTAAAAATAAACACGACACAAGCAACCACATTATGATAAAAGGGGATGCGGGTTTAGAATAAAAAGAATGGTTTATATTCTAACTTCACAGAATTGGTTATGTTAATTCACTACTTAAGTTGACAAGGAATTCAAGATCAAAAGGCAATTGGATGTAAAATCCATTTTCAGGATTGAGGTAAATGAATTCTACAGTTAAGCACAAGTTACTACATCACATAAACAATTTTTTGTTTTCCAGTTACAAATACCTAGATTTCAACTATGCATTTTATCGAACACGTGGCGTGCTTCTTCAGTTTCTTCAAAAAAAATAAATAATGGGAGTCTTACCAATTCGGTTTCTTGAATTCAAGAAACAAACCCAAACAACCATGAGTTATATCCCATCCATTATTATAATTTTTTTCAGGAAAACCCAAACATCCAAATTTACATGGATTCAAATCAAAATAAGTCGAAGAAGAAGATCACTTGTTGGCCATGGATGCTTCCGTTAACTTCCTCTTCCATCGATCAGTCAAGAATCGAGACCCTTGTCTCCCTCAAACTTGTTGTTTTGTTGCTTCCTTTCTCCCTTCTGTTACCTAAACATCAATCTTTTGCAAACTCTTGTGTAGTTCTTCAAAGGCATGGATTCCACTGGTGTCGATATCGGTAACAACTGAAATTAGACAAGGAGATATGAAGAAGATGAATTGAATAGTGCAAAATGTAGAACTAATTAAATGTAATCAAGCTTCTTACGTGACATTTCAACTATGAGAAATTGAATCCTTGGTTCGTAATTTGCTTTTAAATTATCTTCTTCCTCAATTAGCCATCTCAAAATCCTACAATAAAGTACTCGATTTATAGCCCTATTGTTTCAAAATTCATCAAATTAGTAGAACTTTGCGAAAATGCATTACCATTCTTTCGAGTAACTGGAGTTGGAGAAGTAATTAGCAGAGTTAACCCTAACTATCAGAACACCGGTAACTTTAATCGCCTCCAGATATTGTTTCAGGTTTTTGTAAACGCTCGTCATCGGAATCTTTCCAAGGATAGCAGTGCGTGGGCGTGTAACTTGAAGAAGAATCTTAGCGAAAGATATTATGACCTGATAATTCAACAAAACGAGAATTATCAATGTCGGGATGAAAAAACTCAAGAATAGTTTAAATTTCAAAGATGAGGACGATTTGATTCATACAGCAATCAAAAGCCCAATCTCGACAGATTTGAAAACGATGCCAAGAAACGCTCCCATACACGCGACGAAATCAAGTTTATCGATTTTCCAAATCAAAATCGCAGCATCGTAATCGATTAGCCTAATGAAAGCAGATATAATAATCGAAGATAGAATCGCATTTTGTGTATACTCGAAAAGTGGGGTTAGGAATTTCACAGTGAGGAGAACCACAATCAACATAACTAGGTCAAAGACATACCTAGGTCAAATATATTTACTTTATTTCCTTAATTGAAAGATTTCATTTAAATAATTTCCTTAATTAAAAGTACAAGAGGTCTAAAATACCCTTTAATGATTTATTTAATTATTTATTATTTCTTAAATTCTCATTGGTGCATTTAGGTATACAATAGTTGCTAGAAACATTTGAACCCAGCTCTCTCTCTCTCTCTCTCTCTCTATATATATATATATATAGAGAGAGAGAGAGAGAGAGTTAGGTTCAAATGTTTTTAGCAACTATTGTATGCCTAAATGCACCAATGAGAATTCAAGAAATAATAAATAATTAACTAAATCATTAAAGGGTATTTTGGACCTTTTGTAATTTTATTTAAGGAAATTATTTAATTGAAATCATTCAATTAAGGAAATAAACTAATCATCAATTAAGGAATTACATTAAATATATTTGACCTAGTTATGTTTGTGGTTGAGCACTTCATCATCGACATCAAAACCATCACCATCAACCTAGTTATGTCGACGAGGCCAAAGGGAAAAGGCCGTGAAGAAGTCGAGGTCTTCATCTTCAGTTGATCGGAGAAGAAACCAAATTAAAGATGCAAACCGAGGTGGGGTATCGGAGTTGGCGAAGCAGCTCCGTCGAGGGACGGATAGCTGGCAGGAAGGACTGCGTCGGCGATCTCTTTTCTTTTTTGGTTCGATCAGTATCCACTCACGAAGGGGGAGAAAGGACTTAGATCCTCTATCTTTGTCTGCTCGAGAAGAGGAACTTGGTGGGAAGCAGTCACAAGGGTGGTTCTGTGGTGCTCGTGGATCGCTGCTTCTTCTTCTCTGGTGAACTGTGCCAATAGGTAAAAGAAAATTATTTTTATTCTTTTTGTTTTTGTTTGATTGCTTGATAGATATCATAGGAAAGAATTTGTGTTTGGGTTTTCCTGGAAAAATTGATGATAATGAAAGGGATATGGGTTTGATTGTTTAAACATAACTCATGGTTTGTTTGGGTTTTGGTATTTGACAGTGGAATTCATGGTTGTTTGTTTCTTGTGTTCTTGAATGGGAACGAATGAAGATGTGTGTTGACGATTCAACTGGCGTTTGTTTTTCTCGTTGATGGTAGTTCAAGTGAGGATGAACTTCGAGCACTTAAGAATGAGTTGCTGTTGATTGTTGCATAGTTGTCGGAAAATGCCATGGTGGGGTTGATTGTTTTTGATTCAAAGGTGAGGGTGTATGATCTTGGGTTTACTAAGTGTTTACAGGTGGTTGTCTTACATGGTGAACACAAGCCTTCTTCTAGCCAGATATTCCAAATTCGTTTCTTTTCTGTTCATTTTCATCTTCTTCTTTACCTTGCTTTGAATTATGAATACATACTCTAGTGTTTACTGGGAATGAATGCATATGCGTGTTGATGATTCAATCAAAACTATTAAATTCTGTATTCAATCACAACTCTTGAATTATGTAATGTATTCTATTAGAATTTATTTTATATAGATGTATTCTGTTAGAATGTTTGACAATAATTGTCAACAAGTACATTCTGTCAGAATTTATAGTTTTTATTCTCTTAGAATGCATTGAATTTTTTAATTTTTGAAACTTGATTATGTTTTCTTTGTGGATTTAGGTTTTGAAGAGGCTAACATTGATGTGGAGAAGGAAGAAAACCCAGAGAACGAGAGTGTATTATATCTGATGGTGTTATGCTACAATGTATAAAGTGTTGCTAAAAGATAATATTCTATTAGAATAAATTAGTGTTTTTGTTAGATTGTAATGTTTTTTTTTCTTTTTTCTTTCAGAATGTTGTTATTATTCATACAATGTAATTATTTGGATATTATTAGTTCAAGAATTTATTTTGTGTATTCTTTTTATAATGTATTTACTAGTTTATGGTTGGCATTCTGTCATTCTGACAGAATATAATCGACGAATATATTTACTAGTTTATGCTTAACATTCTACAATTCTGATAGAATAAAATCGAATTTCTAATTTTGAATTAATTTAAAATATTCAGATTTTTAAAAATAAATGAATTAATTATCCCTAAAAATTCGAAAATTTCCTTTTTTAATATAGGTTAATTGACTAAATGCCTTTATGCTGAATTTTGTGTGATTATATGGTATATGTTATCCTATTCGACTATCATAGACCCTCAGATTATTACCTTTGATTATATTCCATCCGATGGTCCAGATCTGTGCATTCTGGCACACAATAGTTACTAGAAACAAAATAACCTAACTATATATATATATATATATATATATATATATATATATATATATATATATATATATATATATATATAAAATAACGATATGATTGGAAAGTAGTAATGGTGGTTATTTGATTGGAGGATGGAAGAACGTCATGATTTACACTCTCGGTGAGAGAAAAGAAAGTAGTAAGGCGTTGTGTATCAAATTAGGAATAGGAAGACACCATTCAATGGCAATGGAGGATCTTATTGGAGGAGAAGAGCAATAACAAGCAATCGGGCGAGGGATAGGCAGTGGAGGGAGCAAAATTGGGCAACGCATGTCCGTGGAATATAATAAGAACTCGAAAAAATAATTATGTGCGATGAACGTTCACTTCTCTTTTGTTTTTATTTATTTATTACTTATTTAATTAAAAAAATCAAAATATTTAAGAAAAACATTTAACATATACTCGGTATTTCAGTTTTTATAATTTTTTTCGTTTTTTTTTCATTTCATTTTTAAAATTTTTTTAAACAAAACTTTTTAGAACAATATATTATTGGTTGTTTGCTTTTTATTTTTTTTTAATGTTGTAGTATGTCTTTGAAGTTTCTTATGTTTTTATTTTTTTTATGCTTTTCATTATTTTATTTTCATGAATTAAATATCAGTTCAAGTTTTTGATGTTTAACAATTATAAAAATTATCGACTTATAACGATATCATGCATCATATTTTTTTGGATCATAAAATTGTGTATTATAAAATGTTGAACCATATCATTTTGAATTATAATACTTTGGATCAAATCAATTTTTAATCATATGATTTTGCATCATAATGTATTGAATTAAATAAAGTTTTATTCAATACAATATTTGGATCATTATGTTTTTTGAATTATTTAATTTTCAATCATAAAATATATAGTAATTAAGGATTATAAAATACTTGAATAAAAATATCTTTAGCTTATAAAAAATTTAAGATCATAAACATATTAAATCAAAATATTTTTTAATGATAAATATCTTAAATCATTTCAATTTGGATCATATTATGTTATATATATATATATATATATATATATATATATATAAGCCTAGTTATATTTTAAAATAAAGTTCGGTATCTAGACAACCTTATTTTTTTAAAATAAATTTTAAAGATTTCTTAATATATGATATATAGTAAATCTTTAAAAATATTTTTAATATGGAGAATGAAAATTTTTACTTCTTATTTGTTTTGGTCAAAAATTACACAAATATAAATCAACCAAATTGAATGAGAGGCTGTGATGTTCGAATTGTGGAATAGAAAAAGGTAAAGAGAATGACACAATTGTTTATAATGAAAGCCCTTGATCCTTGCTAGGATCTCCGGTACAAAACCTTGGGAGATGATAATGATCACTTACCTTGATGATTTCATAATATATGTTATACAATAATGCTTTAAAATATTTTTAATATGGATTATGAATAATTTTACATCTTATTTGTTTTGGTCAAAAATTACACAAGTATACATCAACCAAATTGAATAAGAGGTTGTGATGTTCGAATTGTGAAATAGAAAAAGGTAAAGAGAATGACACGATTGTTTACAATAAAAGCCCTTGATCCTTGCTAGGATACCCAACACAAAACTGTGAGGTGATAATGATCGCATGCCTTGATTATTTTATTAATATAAAATAATGATTACAGAGAGTATTTCACTAAGAACAAGCGAAAAGTTCATAGAGTAAGCTAAGAGTAAGCAGTGTGTGTTGTGTGCAAGATACATGTATCAATTTATAGTCTAAACTAGTTAACAAGATGTCTGATATTCCCAGGATCCTTTATGACCAGCTTTGTGAACATTCTTAGACTTGTTATTCAGGGTATTTAGCACAGTTGAGATGACTCTCTGCTGAGAATAAGTCTTCTCTTGACTATTTCTGCACATGTGTCAATTAAAAATCAAATACAACAGTTATAAATGTTAGTAAATAATAATAATGGTAATATTCAGGATCCATAGATAGTTGATGATCCTGAATATTTGATGATGTTTGAGGATCCTGAATGTTTCAAGGATCTTTTCCCTAACAATTGTCCCCAAGTTATTCTTGAAAATATAGGAGTTAATTTCGAGAATATTAAAGAGATAACTTAAAAATAAATTAAAAAGACGAGATAAATAAGAGTTTAAATTGTCCATTAATGGATAAGTTTTATCCATCTCGAGGTAACCGAGAAGTAGTCAAATCATCTTTCCTATCTCTTCTCTACTATAAATATGGGCTTCCGGTAATTTCTTCTTTACTCCCTTCAAGCGTCATCGTCTTATTGCGAAAGTAAATTTTCCTCTTACTTTTTTTCTTCCTGTTCCTCCGATTTCTTTTTCATGGTTAAGAAAATTAGTCGTTCTCGAGCTAGTGTTGTTACTTCTCTCGAGAATGACTTTAGTGATCAAGCAATCTTATCTTATGAAGAGGTTTGCTCCTTCAACGATGAGGATATGCAATCGTTGAAAGCCAATGGAGCTTTTCATTCTGATGTAGTTTTTCGACCTTTAGAGGCCACCGTTCAACTGAATTTTGATTCTCCGACCTGGGGTTTGGAGGATATTGTTTTGGATTCATCGCTTGAATCAATCCAAAAATATGGACATCGGGTTACCTGAGCCGACTTTCGTTTATGATCGTTCTACTTTCGGTTCTTCCTGTTCCCTGTTAAGAGTTAAGACAAACAAACCCCACCTCATTCTGAAATCTAAACAAAATGATGGTGTCTGGAAGGAAAAATACTTCTTCGTGAGACGTGATTCGATTCCTGACGGGGATTCCCTACTAAAAACATGGATTAAAAAGGGTAGGATTTGAATTTAAATTTTAATGATTGTGAAAATTACTTCCCTTTTTAAATTTTTTTTGATGCAACATTTAGATTTCAGGAGCTTGTTCCTGCTATTGGTGATTCCGAGGACAAGGTTTCCAATTTTCTCGTACTTCCTGCATTTGAAAGGTCATTCAGGTTCGAACATTCCAGTCTCTAAGAGGGTTCCTTTTTATGGGTTTTTAGCATTCTAACACTCCTAAGGTGTACATGCAACCCTAAATACCATGGATCTATGTTTATCTATTATACATGCAAACTTGAACTTTCCAATGTATTACCGTAACTAGCATACAAAACTTTGATACTTGGGTAATAAAACAATTTAGATGACATACCTTTTATTGTAGTTGGAAGCCTTGTACCTTTAAGAACTTAGTGCCCCAAGTGTTGCACCTCAAATGGAATCACACAACACCACCAACAATGGAGGAACTTGAGAGGAGATCATTTGCACTCATAAAATTGGCTAGCCCTCTTGTGTTTCCACTAGTAGTAGTTTCATGAGCAAGAGGGGTTCTTATATAGTGTGGCAAACTAGGGTTACACCATGTAAACCCTAATGACTTTCCATATCCCTCATGCTCCACGGGTTAAAACCTCCATGGAGTATCCATGGGTTACCACATGGGTTTAACCCAACATGAAGAACTATGGATCATAAGCCTACTTTATAAGAATGAATGATTTACCAAATCAACCCCTTATATTTAATTAATCTCTTTTGATCACAAAATTAATTCCAAATTAATTCTTGATCAATACTGTTTAAATAATATGATTTCACATTAATATATTAGAACTTTTAATATATTAATAAACCATAAATAACCTCTTCTTAATTATCCATTCTTCAGATTGTTCCGGTGCCATGCAACCCAAATGGACCATGCTACTCTCGGGTCAAGTACATACCAATAATAGCTATGGGCTTAGACACCTAATCCAACAGTCTCCCACTTGGATAAGTCTAATAATTATTATTTCAGGAATGACTCCAACCCGACTAGCAATTATAGCTCTTAAAATCCAGTGTCGAACTCTGACCTAGTCAAGGACGCGTCCATTAGATAAGGGATCATATATTCCTCAATTCTAGATATCATATGGACTGAGACATGGATTATAATCATTCTCTCTGTCCGTATGTTGTTTCCCTATTTCCAATTTATGACGACCGACTAATTGAACAAATCAAATCATTCCAGACCTGGTGTCATCACTAAATCATCGGGAGGCCCACTTATATTGATTTTATCCACATGGGGTAAAAGGAACGGATAAACTTCGACCTAAATGCTCGCTTGTACTTACTCATCAAATTACACACAATGATATGTTTTATAACATCCAAGTTACTGGTGCATTTACATATGTTAATGTGCAACCGACTTGCAACTATAACTTACACGTTTCCGTTTGATGAATATAAGATATTATCGTCTCATGATCACTCGTGATAAAATCCATGAAGTGATTCAGATGATCGTGGGTTGAATCGAATACTTGAATCTTATTCCAGGAGCACTTATGAACACTGCAACCACTTTGTCCCAGATAAACTAAAGACCCAATCATGACGGTTTTGCCTCAATACCTACTTCCAAAGTATGATAGACTATGGATGGTTTGAATAACCTATTTATTTTGGAAGTCAAAACATGTAAAGTGAAACACAAGAATAATACTAATCCTATATGGCCCAAAACTTTTGAGTCCCATATTGATTACTCATTACTCATTGTATAATATTTTGATTAATTAACTTAATACTTGAATTAAAACAATAGTTATTTCATGCTCCAAGCATGCACACTGTGTTTGTCTAAACAATAGTTATGCCATGCTCCAAGAATACACACTATGTTTGTCTATGGTCCTTACTTTGTGAAATAGATCAATTGAAAAACATTTCAATGATGCTCATTTCACAATTCCAAATCCTTATTGCAAGTGTAAGAATTACAAATTCTTGTCACTGCTAGAAAGTATTAGATTCTAAACTATCATGCAGTAATTCTTTTGTAATGTCTAGGTACCAAGAGTCACAAAGACTTGACCAATGATATTACAAAATATTCCTTTGGAGATTGTTACACGACAATTCCATGGAAACGAAGTCTCAAATTCAAAGTACATTCATTTGAACATCTTTCTTACATAAAAGTTTATAACTTTCTCATCTATTCTTCAACTCCAAATATGGAAACATTCCTTATTTTCCATACGACAATTCAGTAATAGACTCCTGTCTATTCATAAGAATGTCAATATGGTCCATCCATTACTATACTTCCAACAATCCTTAAGCGACTAATCATTGGCGAACCTTATATTGTCCTTAACAGTTGCTCAACCACTTTAGTCATGACCGGTTCTATTCCTTTTTCCATCTTAATGCCCTAGGCATTTGGAAAATTAGAACACAAAAATATTATAGCATATGAATCGATCCTATACCCGAAGCATATGGGATACGATTCATAATGTGTAACATAAAGAGATGATATTTAATCTTTTTTTGCTATAATATTTCTCTTTGCCATGTTCTCATAATTTTGATTATGAAGAGGGATGTTATAATCATAATCAAATTTTGAGAACGCAATTAACATTTCCATATATTGAATTTCCTTATGTTAAACCATTCAAACATAAAATTCATATATATTTGACTAAATTTGATTAAACTCTCACAATCTAACCCTTTAGATTTGAAATGAAGTATAAATTCCTCTTCCTTAATTATAGCAAAACAACTTTGTAAACCCTACGACTTTGCAAATTGAAACTATTGTTTTCTATAATTAACATTGCTAACTTGCAACATTTTCCATAATAATTATGCTCCCACTAGCATAATACTTATTATTTTACTAGCATAACACTTATGCTCCGACTAGCTTTGATATGTACTTAGAATTCAGTTGGACTTCTATAAATCAATACTTATTGGCTCTTATTACCAAAGTTCACATTTCTGATATGAGATGCTTCGATAAAACTTTATCTAGGCTTCTAAAACTTATGCACCTTTCCTTAGATACTTTCCATGTGTGTCTTAACTATTCATAACTTACAACAATAAGCTCCAAGTGTTTAGACCCTTTTTCCATTTCTCACAATTCTAATTATGAAAAGGGATGCCATAATCATAATCAAATTTGAGAATGCAAATATCACAACTGATATCTCCTTAAAATCTACTTAGTGAAAGCGTTTCCTCACCATCATATTCATAAATCGGAGAGAAACCTTATGACACTTAGATTTTATGGTGTATGTGTTCCTATCCATGTGAATTTGTCATAACCATAATCACAAAACAAGGTTAGTGACAAATCCAAACTCATATGGACTGAACTTGTTCAATCTTAATTTCTTGCCACCTGGAAGCATAAGGGCCTGCTATTTCTTACAAGTTGTTATGAAATCAACTGAGAACTCATAGAACTCACATGCATAGTCAACTTTAACTGGAATGAGCACAGAAATAAGAATATGTCAACACAATAGGTTATAAACTTCAAGTCGTGTGCTAGTGATAAACAATAGGTTTACTCTTGATTAGTTCTTCAAACTTTCAAGATCTTTAAGACTCTTGCTGACCTCTTGACATATAAGATTCACTTAGTCAAGAACCATTCCTTGACAAACAAATATTCAAGAGTTAGTGCGGATTCGTATCAAAATAAACACTTCACACAATTAGTCTTAGTTGGTCTTTGTTTTATCCAAAACATCACAACTTACTAATTTTCAAATGTACAAGCGTAGAAAAAGTTTTACTCTACATTTGATAAGTGTTTTAAACCTTTCTCAAGATTATGTCACTAAAGGTTACAATCTTGGAGTATGACTCTAAGACTTGTTTTCGGGAACAAAGTATGACTCATCTTCTTGATTTAAACTATTTCAAGAATTCACGATTCCTCTTCTTAGCCATACAAATGCACTAAGATGTATCTAGAGGATCAATTGTGATATGGTTTTTCCATAAACATTAAGATGATCATAAAACACGATACTAAAGTACTTTCCCATCTTTCCAAATTGGAGAAACTTTTATCTTTCTACCTAATTTGATTCTTCTCATTCGTTCTGCTATACATTGAAACTTTTCCAATGTTTCAAAATTATACTTAATATTGTAAGTATAACCATATTTACTAAACTTTAGTAAATCATGACGAATAGTCTTATTGTTCTTTATGGTGGACCTGACCAGCGCACACCCAGTGTACCCGATCCCTAGTCCCTCACTTGACTCACATATACATATGAACAAGGAATTAGTCTTAATTTGATAATTTCCCAAGGATGAAAATGCTCATTCATCATACAATACAACTTGCGTGATTCCAAGTTTCTGTCCAATTGAAACTTGGGTGATGAGAATCTTTCCTTATTTGGAAATTTTTGACATTACCACAAACGAAAGAATCAAATCCATATTGCTAACATAAAAACATAAAAACGTTAATTTTCACTAATGCCATTGCAAGGAGATATAATAAAAATAAAACAAAATTTTATTTATTTATAAAATGCATAAAAAACTTTTCCTTACAATGCAATTACAAATGAAAACTATGTTATTACATATTTCCTAGCAATCTATCATAACTCCTAAGCAGCAGATCAAAAATACAATCTTCGAACCATGAGATTGAAATGCATCTTTGCGATTAATTTCAACATACTCTTCCATTAAGCTTCCTTCCCTTTGCATGATCCTAAAAAACATCAAAATGAAACCTTGTCACAATCTTGTATTAAGAATAAACAATTAGGAACTTAATAGAGTTAGATAGTAGACTTACCTGAAGCAAAGTCAAACTTTTTGATTCTTCCTTTTCTCAGATCTTTCAGGTAGTCAGGGCATCTTCGCAACCAATGCCCCTTTTCTTGGCAATAGAAACATATAGACTCTGTGGGAATGGTACACAGGACTATCTCAGACTTAGCCTTTCTCTTTCCCTTGGAAGGAGAAATCTTTTCTGGACTTCCAATGTTTCCATTGTTAATGTCCATGGAAGTTTGGGGAGTGTATCTTCCAATCAAATTTGCTTTTCCAGTGCGCCAAATCATTGCTGATTCACCAGCAATAAGCAAATAGGTAAGATCAATAAGGGTCATGTCGTGGTCTGTCACATAGTAGTCCTTAATAAACTCATTATATGACTCAGGAAGTGATTGAAGAACCCAGTCAACCGCCAACTTACTCGAGACAACGACACCCAATACTCTTAGCCTGTCAATATGTAACTTCATCTCCAAGACGTGAGTACACACAGGCCTTCCATCTTGATGTTTCATTGAAAGTAGGGATTGAGTGACATTGAATTTTTCAAGTTTTTGAATTTGTGGGTTAGGGAGAATTATTGGAGGAGGTGGAGGAAGTGAAGTATGATTTCCACGATCCAACCGCGGGACATCATCTTCAAGAGGAAAGCTTGTTCCAAAGAATTTGGGAAGCCCACAGTTGTTTGAACTAGACATCTACAATGGGAGAAATTCAAGTTAGTTCATTTAATTCTTAATATAACACCCAAATGAAATATTAAGGCTAGGACCCAACACAATATTTTACAATTTGGAAGAGGGATTCAATAATCCAAAACGCCAAATATTTGAAGGTAGATAAATGACAATTTACCAATTTCAACCACGAAAAATGAACATTTTTTTAGGTTTTAAGTGAATTGAAACTCTTAGATCCTTTGAGATTCATTGGACAATTCAATGTAATGTTTAAATCTTGATTGTGCCCTTCAAAATTGTGACTGGGATGTCGAGGATCACAAACAAGGTGTGAATAACCATGCAAATTAGCTTGGTACACCCAATGTTACAACCACCTAATTAATGTTCCAGTTAACCACACATGCTCCATTGATCTATGATTAACATAAAGATACCCTTTTCCATCCACTGTCAGTCCAGATTAGTGTATCGGTTAACCACACACGCTCCCCTAACGACTTAACAAGGTGCAAAGTGTAATTCCACGGGTTAGCACCATATTCACATTTTCCTAAGTAACTAAGTTTGGGAATTTATAAGTGTTTAGTTACTTTGAATTTATTATTATACTTTTAATGAAGGGAGAATTAGAGTCCTATCCTACCTGTTTGACTAATGAACCTCCACCAGTTAAGGAAGCGGTGGGTGAGAGCGGACACCCATTAAACTGTCATTTTATAGGTAGTAACCTTATACCCCCCTTATAGACCGGCTTCGTGAATAAGGCCTACTAATGGTAAGACTGAATTTACTCTTATATATATATATATATATATATATATATATATATATATATATATATATATATATATATATATATTAAACCTATAATATTAAAATAGTATAAGGATTAAATTTTAAACTTTTAAAATTTTAGGGTTTGGAACTAAATGTTTCAAAAGTTAGACTTTTATATTTACAAATTCCAAAACTTGAGGGAAAGTTTTGTAACTTTCAAAACTTTTGGAATCCATAACTTATGAGTTTAATAAAGATTTTATGAAAAGATTCTTGATATTTCATAGCTCGAGGACAAGTTATGGAGTTCATAAAACTATTTATGGGAAAAAGACTCATCATGAACATAACCTATGACTTTAATGATCCTTTTAAAAGAATTTTTTTACATTTTCCATAACTTGAGGACAAGTTATGGAATACATTAAAGGCCATAAAGATCAACAAATAAACTAACAAACATGTCAAATAATTTTCATGATCTAGATTAAACTTATATGAAGAAGATAATTCATATCAAACAAATTTCATGTAACTAGCCTAACCATATAAAATAATACAAAACATAAAACTTTGACAATTATCTTTTAAATTGGATAAGCATGATCATTACCATATCAAAAAAGGTTTATAAGTTCAAAAACAACTTAGGGTAATGATCCTAGTCCAATTCTAGCCAATACCATCGAAAATCTACATTTTGTAGCACCAACTCGTCGAGTGCAAGAACAAAATCGGCGAGTTGGTCAGTTTTGTGCTTGGACTCGGTGACTCCCCCATTGGACTTGGCGAGTCCACTATCCAGAATAGCAGAAAATCGATTTTTCAAGCTTAAACAACAAGTAGCATCAAGTATAATTGAAAACAACCCTAGGCTCGGATACCACTGATGGGTTTTAAGCATTCTAACACTCCTAAGTTGTACATGTAACCCTAAATACCTTGGATCTATGTTTTCTCTATTATATATTCAAACTTGAACTTTCCAAGGTATTACCTTAACTAGCATACAAAACTTTGATACTTGGGTAATAAAACAAGTTAGATGACATACCTTTTGTTGTAGTTGGAAGCCTTGGACCTTTAAGAACTTAGTACCCCAAGTGTTGCACCTCAAATGGAATCAGACAACACCACCAACAATGGAGGAACTTGAGAGGAGATCACTTGCACTCATAAAATTGGCTAGCCCTCTTGTGTTTCCACCACTAGCAATTTCATGAGCTAGAGGGGTTCTTATATAGTGTGGCAAACTAGGGTTACACCATGTAAACCCTAATGACTTTCCATATCCCTCATGCTCCATAGGTTTAAACCTCCATGGAGTATCCATGGGTTACCACATGGGTTTAGCCTTGCATGAAGAGCTATGATTTATAAGCCCACTTTATAAGAATGGATGATTTACCAAATCAACCCCTTATATTTAATTAGTCTATTTTGATCACAAAATTAATTCCAAATTAATTCTTGATCATTACTGATTAAATAATAAGATTTCACATTAATATATTAGAACTTATAGTATATTAATAAACCATAAATAGCCTCTTCTTAATTATCCATCCTTCATATAGTTCCGGTGCCATGCAACCCAAACGTACCATGCTACTCTCGGGTCAAGTACATACCAATAATAGTTATGGGCTTAGAAACCTAATCCAACACTTTTACTACTGCTTCTATGGATACTAGTAACATTATTTAGCTTGGATACTTCTTTTAGATTTATAAGGATCCTGAGTTGATAGGGATCTTTAGCAGGTTCCAAGGCTACTCGGTCCAAGGGTCATGTTGGTTTGGCAGATCTTGAAGATGATATGACTAGCGGTTTGATCAAGGTTAAGAAAGAAAAATGTGTCACTATTCTTCCTCCCAAGAGATCTCACATAGACCCTATAGTTAAGTCTTCAGGATCCCAAAAGCGAAAGCCTTTTGAAATAACCGGAAAAGATGTGAAAGGCGATCAATGAGGATCTTCTGAAGCAAGTGGAACTTTTGAGTAAGGAGAATGCTAAGAAAGAGGGTGAGCACGCTGCAGAGATTGAGGAGGTGATTGATGAGGTGAAGAGTCATGTTGCGATAGCTATTTGGGAAGCTAAGATTAAGCTTGCTGAAGATCTTAAAAATTCGAGATCCTGGAATGCGGTTGGTTGGCATGAATCATTAGCCTAGCTGACCAGCTAGCCTGGTCTTGTCACTAAGGATCCTACATCGCATCCATTGGAGGGAGGAGAGAAAGATGGGGCCAATGATGATCAGAAAAAGGTTGAGGCCTACAAGAAGATAATTTAAGTAATTTTTGCTTTATGTAAGACATTTTAGCTTTTTCCTTAGTAAGTTGGTGCGTAAATGTTTTTTTTGAATGACATGGTAGCATTTCCTTTTTGTATATCTTTGTTTCCTTATCTTGTTTAATCTGCATGTCAAATATAGCACTTGGATTTTTAAGTAGTTAGGATCCTGAAAAGTTTAAGATCCTTAATTTTACTTAAAATTTTCAAAGTTTAGAATAAGGAATGACGGAACCTGGTTGTCTTCAAGTTTTTCCTTAAGCTTCATAAGCTTTTCAACCTTAGAATTTACTGAGTATAAATCTCACCTTAGGAAAGAACTTAAGATTGTTGTTGAATTCTAATGATAAGGTTCTTACTAATAAGTATCCATACTGATGAGGATCCTTAATGATGAGGATCCTTAAGGATGAGGATCCTTAATGATAAGGATCCTTAATGAGGATTCTTAATCATAAGATCATACGGGGGAATTCCCTTCTTAGGATATCCTGTTTAGGTTATAGACTTTGACAAAATTCTTGGGTAACACCATAAGCTCAATTGATAGCATGTTAATGTTATATACTACGGAGGATCCCAACTTGTGACGCGTTTCATGGGAGATATCCCTACTTATGATAAAATGAAAATTTTATGATATGTTTGTATTTTCTGGGGAAAAATCCCAACGTGTGATTACATGAGATGTTATAAACATTGTGTAATTTTTGGGGTAAGATCCTAATTTTAGATAACATGAAAATGTGATAAACCTTAAGGATATTAACTTATGTTTAACTAAAAGAGGGTTGCCAAGCCACTACATCGTGAAGTGATCCCTTATTCATATCCTATAGTTAGATATCGTGCGTTCAAGAGAGATGTATAAACCTTAGTTCGTGTGAAAGAGGTAATTAGCTCTTTAAAACTTAGATGGGATTAAGTACTGTTAAGCGTAGGAGAGATGATCGGTCTCTAGCTTGTGTATATGATAGTTTACAGATCATACCTCTTTATCTGTAACCTGAACGAAGGCTTTAGCTTCGACCCACTTCAAGAAGTAATCAGTATCATCAACATGAAGACTTTTCCTCCTGGAGCTATTGGTAATTTTCCTACTATTTCCATTCCCCATTTCATGAATCACCATGGAGAGATAATAGGATGTAGAGGTTCCACCAGTTGATGTACGATGTTGCTATGTCTTTGGCAAGCATTACACTTTTGAGCATGTAGAAAAGAATCTCTCTTCATGGTTGGTTAGTAGTATCCTGTTCTCAATACCTTGGAGCATAAGGATCTACCCATAGTGTGATTGTCGTAGTCTCCTTCATATATGTCCATCAAGACTTTCGCAACTTCAGGATGTTCCAAGGATCTGAGATATGGGCCTGCCATAGACTTTGTCACATCCCTAAACGAGGATGGCGGAAACGTACGGGGGTGGATGACTTTCATGTATTGTATCATAAAATAATGAATAATAGTGATCAAAGCAAACACAACCATCATAAATATAATTGAAAAGGTAACATTGTAGTAAGAGTTATATGTTTCACAATCAATTACAATATGACGATAAAAAGATTTGTCTAACGTGTTAGTATCCCATCCTTAAAAGCTTGTAGATACATGTTTAGTGATTTCCTGAGAATACAAGTAGTTTTGAAAAAGTGCCAACAATTAAGTTGGTGATTTCATAAGAGCTTGTATGAAGAATTTTAAGGATTTCCTTGTAAAATGATAGTGTTTGTTTCCAGAAAAATCCAATATTTTCCTTTTAATGAATTGTAGTCTTAAAACCCTAAGACCGAAATGTACAAGTATTTCCATACTTAAAATAGTGATATGCATATTTATTTTAATTAAAACCATTTGAATGTATGTTCCCCCATAAACTAAAAGTATCGTTGTTTCCTTATGTGAGTTATTATAACCGTGCTAAAGACATAGATGGCCTGTTACGATGTTCTTTAGGTGTCGGAATATTATGACATTTGTCACCCCATACCTACTAGTCTAGCTGTTGCAAGCAGCTTAGGTGCGGGATTGTCAGTCTCATATAGATCTATACACAAGTATCACACTCTCTTATGGGAGATTCTGGTTATAATACAAGACTTTTGTAGGTACACTGATAGGTACGATGAAAACTTTGACTCACAAAAATAGATTCAACGAGTTTACATTTTGTTGTAATGAAAACATTTGTATATGTAATTATCACTTTTCCATGACAATAAAATAGTATAAAATAATTATATATATATATATATATATATATATATATATATATATATATATATATATATATATATATATATAATTATCCACTTTGTTTAACATGTTACAATAGTATTAATGATTCGTAAACCATACTTATATAGTTTATTATAATATTTGATTTTTGTACCTACACACACGTGTGTGTGTATATATATATATATATATATATATATATATATATATATATATATATATATATATATATATATATATATATCGGCTAGTATGCTTAAATATTCATAAATAAGAAGTATTTTACATCTAGCACAAAAAAATGGGCCATTGGTATGAAAATGTCCATTTTTCTAGTTTTTGACTTTTAACGTCACAAACGGCAAATAGTGAAATATAGTTATGTAAAACTTAATTTTATATTTTTGTGATTTTTAGGTAAAGTTAACTTTATATGTTTTAAACAACATATTTTTGGTCAAAACCCACAAAAATGGTATCATAACCTAGTTATGACTCTTTCTGTTAGAAAAACCCATTTTTTTTGCATAAAATGATAGATTTTGAAGTTTTCTTTTTGTAAAACTAAAACTTTGGTATTTTTGACTAGTTTCAAGACATATGTCTAGAATAATATATTTTGGTTTAGATCTCACAAAAATGGTGTAATAACTTGGCTATAACCATTTTTTCTAGAACAATCATATTATGCTACCCTAGTTTTTATAGTTTTGTGTTTATGACTTTTTGATAAGAACATCTAGCATGTTTATACTTGTTTTTCATAGTTTTATAATTTTAAAAAATTTTAGTTCTAAATGTTCATAAAAATTGGTAACAACATTATTTCATGTATTTAGCATTTTTACATAACATGTAAGTAAGCATGCATAACATCTTGTATATTTATACAAGTTTACTTGTATTCTCCCCCCAAAACTTAGAAATCTTGAAAATGAAAGGGTATGAACTCACCTTATGTGTGTTTTCTTGATGAATGGAAGGTTGTAGATGGAAAGTTTCAAGTCAAGAACACTTGAAGAATACTTTGAAGACTTGAAGATCCTATGAATAGTAACACATGAAATGTGTGTAAATGGATTGAAACTAGTATAGAAGTGTGTAGAATCACTAGGAGATGAAGAAAGTACTTACCAAAACTTCAAGAAGACTTGGAAGAATTTAGGGTTGGAATATTAGAGGTTAACTTGGAGAAGAAGGGTGAAAAATAATGAAGATGATGGAGGGTGGAGTGCTCTCGATCGAATTAATAGGAGAAAGGGAGAAGGGGTGTGGGTAGGGTGGTAAGGGTGGGGTGTGCATAGGTAAGGGTGAGGGATTTGACTTGTTGTGAAGAAAGGGACCAAGTTGTCTCCTTTTTGGGTTCATAACCCCCTAAAGTCAACTAGCTAGTTTTTATAACAAAAACTAGTCATTTTTATAAAAGAGTTGGATTTTTATAAAAATGACGTGTTTTTAATAGAACGTAAGGTATAAAGTATGTATAAATATTTAATTTGAATTAGAAAAAATTAAATTATTATGAAAAATATTGTCATCAATTAATAATACGTTACATGAATAGTTAGGTTAAATTTCCATGGTAGTTTTGTTAAAATTTGGTGTTTAGATGGGTATAGACTTAGTCACATTTGGTGACAAATTCACCAAATAGTTGTGTTTGTAGCATTTGTTATGAATTTTCCACGCAGTGTTAGGTTTATGAACTCTACTACTTTGTGTTACATATATTATTTATTCAAAATAATATATAGATGAATTGTCGAGTTGTTACGTTACTAACCCTAATTAGGGTTTATATTTGATAATTGGTAAAAATAGGGGTACTTTGTATTGATACTTGTAAGTTGTACATTAGGAACATTAGCAAAACATAACATTTATCCTAAAATCCTAATACTAGTCGAGTTGACTTGGTTGCCTTGTTGACTTTGTTTGGTCGACAACTGACAGTTGTCACAGAATTTTTATAGAGTTTGCCTTGGATAATTGTGAATCTTGAGAGTCTTGTTCTGAATGCTCTTTCGTTTTTTTTTCTTCTGTTGGGATCGTGCCATTTTGGAGATACTCCATAATGGGTTGGATCGATGATCGTGAACTTCTTCGAGGATCCTGTTCATCGGGATCCCTTAGAGGAGGGATCTGATGGCCAGGATCTCCGATGGTTGCTACACTTATGGTTGTTCAAGATCATGGGGTTTGTCGAGAAGGGCTTCTATAGCTGGAGTTATTATGTGGGTTATAGGGATCTTCATTTCTGGTGGGATCCTAAAGGAGGATCCTAAGTTGGCTAATGCATCTGCTTCTATGTTTTCTTCCCTGGGAACTTGGGTTAGGCCAAAGTTTTCAAAATCAGAGGCTAATTTTTTGAGGATCTCGAGGTATAATGCTAATATTTCACCTTTCACTGTATAAGATCCATTGAAGTTGCTGGTTAATAATAAAGAATCAAAAAATGCTTGAAGATCCTTGATTTGAAGGTCCTTAGCCATTGTAGTCCCATGATGAGTGCTTCGTATTCTACTTTGTTGTTGGCTGCATTGAATTTGCAAATAACTTGTCTACGTGTGGTGATTTTAGTATGATCCCTAGACTGGTTCTTTTTTGGTTTGAAGCTCCATCCATGAAAAATGTCCATTTTCCCAAGTGTTCATCTTTTAGGAGTTGTTTAGCTTCAATGTATACTTTGTTTTGTAGATCATCACTAAACTCAACCACAAAGTCTGCTAATGCTTGTGACTTAATGGCGGATCCTGGCTCATATTTGATGTCAAACATGCTTAACTTCACTAGCCATTTTCCGTCCTTCCTGACATCTCTAGTTTTCTCATAACATTCTTAATAGGATAATTAGTTTTCACATGTATATTATGTGTCTCAAAATAATGTCTTAATTTAGTAGAAATGGTTACTAATGCAATAATTAATTTTTTGAGATGAGAGTACCTGGTTTCAGGATCCAGAAGACTTTTACATACAAAGTAGATATGATGTAGGTCTCCGTTAAGATCCTTGGCTAGGAAAACACTTACCACACTTGAGGATACTGAGAAGTAGAGGAGAAGTGGTTCTCCATCTACAAGCTTCACCAACAGTAATGCAAAACTTAAGTATCTTTTGATTTCCTGAAAAGCTTCTTCGTGTTCTTCCGTCCATTCAAACTTTTTTTCTTCTTCAAGATATCATAGAAGGGCTTACATCTTTCTAAGGATCTTGAAATGAACCTGTTATGCATTGCTACTCTTCCGATTAGCCTTTGGATGTCTTTTATTGAAGATCGAGATTTTAGCTTGATGATTGCTTTGATCTGCTCTGATCTTGCTTCTATTCCTCTCTTGGTTACCATATACCTAAGGAAATTGCCCGAATTCATCCCAAAGTAGCATTTAAATGGATTCAACGTCATGTTGTATTCGTCTAGAATGTTGAAGGCTTCTTTGAGATCCCTGAGATGATCTTCAACTTTCATGGACTTCACCACCATGTCATCAATGTAGACCTCTATGGTGTCCCCCAAATTTTCTTTAAACATCCAGTTCACCAGTCTTTGATATGTTGCACCTGCATTTTTAAGCCAAAAGGCATTGCAGTGTAACAATATATACATGTTGGTGTTATAAATGTTGTATCTTCTTGATCGGATGGTTCCATTTGGATTTATCGGAATCTTGCTGAAGCATCCATGAAGGTTAAGAGTTCGTGGCCAGTTGTTGCATCTATCTTGGAGTCAATGTGTGATAGAGGGAAAGGATCATTAGGACAAGTGTTGTTAAGATATGTGTAGTCTACACATACTCGCCACTTATCGTTCTTCTTTTGTACAATAACTACATTAGCTAGCCATCTCGGAAACTTCACTTCCTTGATCATCCCTGTCTTGAGGAGCATTTCCACTTCTTTCTAGATGATTTGATTTCTTTCAATCTCAAACTTACTTCTCTTTTGATGTATCAGTCTGAAAGAAAGATCAATATTAAGTTTGTGAGTGATAATATTATTGTCTATACATGTCATATCTTCGCGTTTACATGCGAACGTCTTGCTTCTGGTTCGAAGGAAGTTTAATAGGTATTTCTCCATTTTATTAGGTATTGAGGATCCTATGAGGACTTTGGCTTCAGGATCCTTGCTGCTCAAGGCCACTTCCTTCACATCTTATTCCTCTGTTTCTAGAATGAGTTGTGCCCCCTGACTTAATTGATATGATTGCTAGGGTTTTGTCGTAGGCTTCATAGAGGTTTTATAACATTCGTTTGACTCTTGTTGATCTCCCATAATCTTCACTGTTCCCCATGGAGTAGGCATCTTTACACACTCATGATATGCTGATGGAACCGCTTTCATCTCATGGATCCACGATCTACCTAATATCACATTATAAGAAGATAAAGTGTCAATAACACAAGGTATTCTTTCATCGTCAAACGTAATTTCCTTTTCATTTCTAACCAAGGTATTCTTTCATGGTCTATCCTCTTTTTCTGTTTTAGAGACCTTAGCGTGTCTTTTATCCTGAAAATAAGAAGTACCACAAATATTAGATTCGCCCGAGATAACATTAATTATATTGACATTTGGGGGTGGAGATCCTGGTTTCTCCGGGATCTTGTGACCATCCTGGTTGTTCTCCTCAGAGTTTATTTCTTTCTTCCGAGGCTTTCTTTAAGATGTTGTTTGCCAAGGAGATAGTTGATATCGTTTCTTAGGGCTATGCAATCCTCCGTCATGTGACCGAAATCTTCATGGTAAGCACACCATTTGGATTTGTCTTTCCATTTGGTTGACTTGTTATCCTTCTTTGGTCACTTTGCTTTATCTCCGAGATCCTGCATAACATGCATTAAACCAGAAACATCCATAGAAAAACAATAGTCAATGATCTTAGGAGGTTCCCCTTCATCTCTTTCATCTTCGAGGGCATTAACCCTGTGATGATTTGGTTTGGAATAGGGCTTCGATTTGTAGGATCTTGGAGCTGAGGATTCAGCCTTCCTATTGGGATTCTCGTATTGACTTGAAGGTTTGCTCCTCTTCTAGACTTCTTTATTTTCTTCAAGCTTTATGAATCTCAATGCTCGAGACCTAACTTCGTCCAATATCTTGCATGGGGGACATTACGAGATCTTCGTAGAAGGGTGAATCCTTCCTTATACCTATCTTGAAGGCCTCTATAGTAGTCACCATGTCAATGTTAGGGATACTCAAAGCTTCCCTGCCAAACCTATTAAAAAAATCCCTAAGTTGTTCCTTAAGATCATGAACCACCCAATAGAGATCACTTCTTGGAGTTTTTGCTACAAGAAAACTGGTTATTGAAAATATTGAGTAAGTGTACAGATGAAGTGATAGAATGGGGAGGAACATTTAGCAGTCATTTAAGAGCAGATCCCGTGAGGGTTGAACCAAAGCCTTTGCATAGGCAAGCTTCCTTCAAGTGCACTGGGATGGGAATGATCTCCATCCTTTCTTGGTATTTTGCAACATTCTCTTCAGGATCTGTAGTTCCATCAAGGCTTCATGCTAGGAGTCTGGAAGCACTTAGGAACTTCGATATCGACTATTTCAGTAGCAAATATCAAGATCCTATGACTTGTTGGAGATGCTTTTGGTATGGGTTGAACTACCCTGGGTACGCTTGAGATCATCTGTCTCAATTGATGAAGTTCCCTAGCTATGTTTGGACTTATTCCTGCATCAACATTCGTAGAGTTAGTATTGATACTATTGTTGTTTAAGAAGCTACTAGAATCAAGATTTCTAGGAATATTGAAAGGCTCATTAAGATCATTGATCATAGATGCTCGATTGTTCATAATTCTCCCCCCCCCCCCCCCCCCCCAGGGTGATGCACCATTAGCATGAGTTGTGTTCCCCTATTGATTTCTTAAGGATCCCGTATTGTCGAAGTTCAGGATCCTTGGTTGTACAACTATGGGCACCGTTTCCTGGAATTTCTGAAATTCCGCCTTCATCCTCTCCACTTCTCTGAGTAGTGTTATGTTGTCTTCTTGCTTCTGAATAACTTGTTGCGCTATTTTCCTCATCATAGCGAAGAGTTCAATAGTAGTGACCGAAGCAGTCGGATCCTGGGGTCCTGAAGATCCCAAACTTCCTTGGTTAGTGACCATAGGGGTGTTTTTCTTGGAAGTGTCAGGCGCTTTCTTATGACCAGCGGGTCCACTTAGAGGAGGTGGTAGGTTTTTTGTTGGAATGGAAGGAGTGGAGGATGAAGAAAGGATCCGTTGTGTAGACATGATCTTTCAAGGATTATGAACACCACGACCTCGCGATGGATGCCAAATTGTTTTGATAAAAAATTACACAAGTATAAATAAACCAAATTGAATGAGAGGCTTTGATGTTTGAATTGTGCAATAGACAAAAGGTAAAGAGAATGACACGATTGTTTACAATGAAAGCCCTTCATCGTTGCTAGGATCTCTGGAACAAAACCTTGGAAGGTGATAATGATCACCTGCCTTGATGATTTTATTAATATAAAATGATGATTACAGAGTATTTCAGTAAGAACAAGCATAAAATTTCATAGAATAAGCTAAGAGTAAGCAGTGTGTGTTATGTGCAAGATACATGTGTCAATTTATAGTTTAAACTAGCTAAGAAGTTGTTCGGTATTCCTGAGATCCTCTATGACTAGCTTTGTGAACATTGTTGGACTTGGTATTCCTGGTCTTTAGCATAATTGAGACGACTCTCTGTTGAGAATAAGTATTCTCTTGACTATTTCTGCACATGTGTCAATTAAAAATGAAATAAAACCATTATGAATGTTAGTAAATAATAATAACCGTAATAGTCGGGATTTTGAGAATGTTGAGGATCCTGAATATTTGATAGGTCTGAGGATCCTAAATGTTTTGAGGATCATGACCCTAACATTATTTTTTATAAAATAAGAATCAATTAAATAAAATGTTTGTATTTTGTAAAAGCTCACTAAAATAGTATTACAAAGAACTCTATGATTTGTTTATTTGATTTTTCATAAAAAAATACATTATATTATATAAAAGCTAATATTTCTTAAACTTTAAATAGAAACACTTCAAAAAGTTAATTTTACAAAATCCTTTTTAAAAAGTCACTAGAATAGTGCATAGAAGTATTTCTTAAATTTTTTTTTTAATTTTTGAAGAATTGTTTGTTGGGCCTTTTTAACAAAAGTTACTGTGCTCATTTTGTAGAGAATTAAATTTGAAAAAAATTTGGTTTTGTTAAAGAAAAAAGTGGTATGGCCGAGAGTTGGGAGTTGGTGCGTTGGGGTTTGTTTCGGACGGAAAAATGTTTTTTTTTTAATCCATTTTCATTTTAACCTTCTAAACATTTAACCTTCTCCGAAAATTATCAAAATTTCATACATAATTACAAAAGTTAATATAATCTTGCGGGATTTTGATGATAATAAAATTAAATCTTAGCTTTTTTATTTTATCAATCCTAGGGCCAAAATTTGTTCTCACAGTTCCTATCAATTTTTGAGTTCCTATGATCATATATATATATATATATATATATATATATATATATATATATATATATATATATATATATATATATATATATATATATATATATATATATATAATGAGAGAGAGAGAGAGAAAGAGGGGTAGAGAGAGAGAGAGAGAGAGAAATAGATATTTGATCATATGTAAACAAGCATATATTGTATAACTGTTAAACTCATTTCTATCCAATCAATATATAAACTTTTTTTGTATTTAAATTTAATTTATAAAAGTTTGTTTAGTCATTTCTATATACTATAGTATATAACTAGATTATTACCCGCATAAAAACGTATAGGAACATATAAAAAAAAATACATATAAAGTTATATAAAGTCATCACAATATAAAGAATAAGATAATGTAACATAAAGAAAATTTTTGTTAATAATTATATTGAAATATCCGATGAATCAAAGAATCGAGTATGAAATGAATCAGAGTAGATGCTTAAGAATGAACTAGTAATTGAACACACGATGTAAATAAGATTTTCACTTCAGCTCAATTACGCTTTTAGAGTTTTACAGAGAGAATAGACAATGATGTTCAAGTTATCTAACTCTAGTAAATGATCCTATTTATAGGATACATAAAGCGTACAAAAAAAATATACTAAGGCTAAAACACTTAAGCTTCGAATCAAAAGAGCCCTAATAAAATACATTACAAACCACACGAAGAGTACAAAATAAGCTTCAACTCATCACAACAAAACTACCCTTACATTCTCCCCCTTTGTAATCAGAGTTGAAGACTTCAGTTCGTAAGCAGTTGAATGGAGTACAACATTACTCTTCGTATCTCAATCTACCATGAGATAATCTTCTTCAGTTCTTTTTTATCTACTTCATTATTCTTCTTACAATGATTCATACGAACAATTAAGTTCGTATATTGCGAAGTTGAGTACCTTTCTACCTCACTCGCCTGGAACAAAAAGTGTTTTGATTTCCCAGAATTTTCCTTCCTAGAGAAGGCTAAACCAAATGGCTTCAAGAAGATTTCACCATCAGCATACTTCTTTAATTCTTCTTGTGTCTTCGAAGGAGCCATGGGTGCTGTAATTCCCAGTCCTTTAGCTATAGCCAACTCCACATCAGTTAATGATAAGCATTCATAATAATTTTCAATAAAAATCTTGATGTGAGTAACTCCCAGCTTGTACTCATCTAGATCCATGTTCTAAAGATACAAAAAAGATCTTTCCTTCAACAGTAATGCAACTTGTATATGATCATACAAGTTCATTAAAGGAAAGTCAACAATTGTAAACTCACAAACATTCCCATTCGCCCTGGTCACCACATACTTCATATTTTGGACTGTGTTTTCGAAAACCACATCCTTCTTTATGCTGATTACCTTCTTTATCTTTGTTAATGACCACACTTCTTCAGCAGGTTTCGCATGAACTGCATGAAACTTGATTTTCATTTGAGTTCCTTCATGCTTCTCCTTGAACTTGCTTTCGGCTTTGAACTAGGGCATGATGAACATCATTTAATTAATTGGAAAGACCAACTGGCTTGCATCAGTATTCGTGACAATGTAACTCTGTTTTGGCTTCTTTTCGAATGAATACATGTGATTAAATGAAACATTGGCTTCAATTGTTTCATAATTTTAATGCTTTGATGGATCACCTTTGTTCATGCTAGGAGGATCACTTACCCTTTGAGTCATTATACTTTGAACCAATCTCATCCTTTCCAGTTCCGCCTCAACATATGCCTTCTTTTCTTCCTTATAATTTTCTATCATAATTGATTTTCCTCTTGCATTCGAAGCTGATTCTTCTATCACTTCTTTTGCCTTCTAATCACTCCCACCAATATCAACAGATTTACCAATCACAACTCCTTTCGAAATTGGTCTTGTAATTGGCACAGTTGTTACTACTGTTGAAAAAACACGACCAGCAGTTGCTATAACTGGTTTTGTTGTTGGAATCTTTGAAGGAAATACTTTTCCCACCACTTTCGCATCATCACCTCCAGCCTTCGAACCTTCACTTTTCCTTTCTCCCCCTTGCACCCATGTACTAGAAGGTGGGGCATTTGTTGTGGGAAGAAGGTTGGATATATGGGAAAGAGGAGCCAATTGTTGGAGAAGTAAGGCTTCGAATTGAGAAAACTTCTTGATAAGATCATCTGAAGATAGCGGAGAAGACGAAGCTGGTGTTGAAGATAAGGCTTTGAGATCCTTTAACAATGTGAAAACTCCATAAAATTCTTGTTTTCAGTTGTAGAAAGTTGAGCTATTTGAGGACTCAAGCTTTCATACAACTTGGCAAACTTTGTTATAGCATCACAAATGATAACCACTTTCTGATTGAGAGACGCAAATTCTGTGCGAACAACTGCAATATCTTTTTCCATGTCTTGGCAAAGCTCTTGAAGTTTAAAATTCACATCTTCTCTCACCTTCTTAACATCTTGAACAAATAAGACATAACGTTCCTTTACCACCAATTTTAACTCTTTCAAATCACCTTCAAAAGTAGAGATCTGAGAATTTACCCTCATCTCATTGCTATGATCACAAATATCAATTTTCTCCAAGAGACGAGACTCAAAATCTTTGATGATTCCCTAAAATTTTAAAGTAATCCTCCCTTCAAGCAGTTTTAACAGACCATCAACTTCTAAACTGGTCACTGAATTACCTCTCCCAAGATCCGCCTGTGATTGAAGAATTGAATTGAGCTTTGTATTCAATATCTTGAACTACTTCATGGTCATTAGCATGTGATCTGGGAAATTAGTTTCTTCTTCATCAAACTCCAAATTTTCAAACGTCCCTCAAAAACCTTCTTATAGCACTTTGAGAATCACAATATAATGGAATCTTTTTCATAGTAATTGCATAATCCTGTAATTGGCTTTGAATTCAAATGATTTGTGAGGTACAAGCAGCAGTAGCTACATATTCTACGTATTTGCTTCCTCGACTGCCAGCTTACCAATTTTCCATCAAGCAATTGACAACCACCACTTGTTCTTTTCCTATCAAGACTACAACCTCCCAAGTCTGCATCCGAATAAGCTTAAACAAAGAACCCAGTTTTCGAAGGATACCAAAATCCTAATGAAATTGTCCCTTTAAGATAATGAAATATATTTTTTACAGCTGTGAGATGTGGTTCTCATGGATTTGACTGGTACCTAGCACAATTACATATAGAAAACATGATGTCAGGTCTACTAGTAGTAAGATAATGTAACGAACCTATCATGCTTCTATAAAGAGTTAGATCAATTGTAGGTTTATCTAACGAAGGTGTCAACTTTATGCCAGTTGCCATCGGAACTCATAATTTTGTGCTATTCGTTAATCCAAACTTCTCTAGCAAATTCTTCGTGTATTTTTCTTGATTAATAAAAATACCTTCTTTGTTTTGACGAACATCAATCCAAGAAAATTATTGATTTTTCCCATCATGCTCATTTCAAACTTGCTTTTCATCAAATTTTCAAATTCACTTGACAACGCATGGTTAGTTGAGCCAAAAATAATATTATCAACATAAATTTGAACACGCATTAGATGATTCCCAACTTTCTTTCGAAATAATGTGGGATCAACTGATCCTTTTTTAAATTTAGATTGTTTCAAAAATGAAGTTAGCGTTGCATACCATGCTCGTGGTTCTTCTTTCAAACCATAAACTGCCTTATCTAAGATATAAACATGATTAAGATGTTCTTCGTTAATAAAACCTGGGGGTTGTTCAACATAAACAGTTTCTTCAAGCTCTCCATTTAAAAATGCACACTTCACATCCATTTGAAAAACATCAGAGTCTTTATGACTTGTATAAGCCAAAAATATACGAACAACCTCGAGTCTTGCAACAAGGGCAAAAGTTTCTTCGTAATCTATTCCTTCGTGTTGAGAATATCCTTTAACAACAAGCATGGCTTTGTTTCTAACAATGTTTCCGTCTTTGTCGGTTTTATTTTTGAAAATCCATTTTAACCCGAAATTGAAACATCATTTGGCTTAGGAATTAATCTCCAAACCTTATTTCGTTCAAATTCAGACAACTCAGATGGCATTAAAACAACCCAATCTGAGTGTTCCATTGCAATCTTAACTGTTTTTGGTAAACTTTTAGAGATAAAGACATTGAACATGCAAAATTTTTGATGAGTATTTAATACCTCATTCTTCGCACGGATTTGAGCTCTTGTTAAAACTCCCACTTGTGGGTTACCAATTATTTGCTCCTTCGGATGGTCTTTTGTCCGTTTTTCCATTGGTGGATAAGCTGAATCAAATTCCAAATGTGCATCTTCGTATAAATCATCATGTTCTGAACCCGCAATTGAACATGCATTATTAAGATTATGAAAATCTTCATTTTGTTCCATTTGCTCCCCTTCAACATCAACATTCACTCTCTAATTCCCCCCTCTAAAGAATGCTCCGCCTCAACAATAGTGTTCGACTCCAAGTGCTCCCCCTCCATTGGATTAATATGCATACTTTCGTCCATTGGTTGATGATGCGATGTTGAACGATCATTGAACTTCGTTGATTCAAGATTGTGATTGTCATTGCCATTAACTTCATCATCAACAGCCTGATTTGAAATTCCAAAAATCAAATCATAATCAATATCCAATGGTTGTAAGGGTTCGAATCCGTCAGGAATTTCTTTCAAAATAGGATGATTTTCAAAATGTTTTTCAGTTTGTTTGATAGAATAATCATCAAATGTAAGATTGAATGTTTCTTCCAATTTTCGTGTTCTTTTGTTTAGCACTCGATATGCGACTGAATTATGCGAATATCCAAAGAAAATCCCTTCATCAGCTTTTGCTTGAAATTTCGAAAGGTTGTCCTTAAGATTCATAATAAAGCACCTGCATCCGAAAACCTGGAAAAATTTCACATTAGGTTTTCTATTATTGCTTATTTCATATGGAGTGATATTAAATCGACGGTGAATAAAAGATCTGTTTTGAGTAAAACATGCGGTGGATACAGCTTCAGCCCAAAGGTGTGGTGGAAGATTCGCATATGCCAACATTGTTCTTGTGGCTTCGCATAGAGATATATTTCTTCGTTCAACAACACCATTTTGTTGTGGTGTATATGGAGATGAAAAATTATGCGAAATTCCTTTATCCACCAAAAACGAATCAAGAACATTGTTCTTAAATTCAGTTCCATGGTCACTCTTTATCTTTCGAACCATCTTCTTCAGCGTCATTTCCATTTTCTTGATAAAGTCAATCATGATTTGTGCAACTTCGGATTTAAGCCTGAGAAAATAAACCCACGTGAATCTTGAAAAATCATCAACAATTACTAAAATGTATCGTTTCTTGTTGAGAGTAGATACAATCGATGGTCTACACAAATCAATGTGTAAAAGCTCCATAGGTTCAACAATCTTTGAATCAATTGTGACTGGATGACCTTGCGTATGTTGTTTTCCAACTTCACAAGCTGCACGTAAAGAATCGTTATCAAATTTAAGTATAGGTAAGCCTCTTACCAAATCTTGCACAACAAGTTTGTTGATATTTCGAAAGTTGAGATGTGAAAGTCTTTGATGTCAAAGCCAGCTTAGATCTGATGTAGCTTTCGAAAGTAGACATATAGCTGGTTTACCCACAATTGGATTGATGTCTAATGTAAACATGTCACCTTTTCGTTTAGATTTAAGCAAAACTTCATTTGTGTTGACATTCGAAATAATACTTCCTTCTTCGTTGAAAAGTACTTGATTATCAGTGCCTACCACAAGTGGGGATACACTTACCAAGTTGTGTTGAAGACCTTCTACATAAGCAACCCGATTCACTGTAAATTGACTATTCGTTATATTCCCATATCCTTTGACTTGACACTTTTGATTGTTTCCAAACTTAACCACTCCAACATTTTTCAAGCTTCGAAAATCTCTCAAGTTCTCCTTCTTTCCAGTCATGTGACGAGAGCAACCACGATCAATGTACCATTTGTTATCTTATTTCTCATTACAAAGTACCTGCAATTATCGAAAAAATTTAGGTACCAAAGGCTTTTTGGGTCCTTGGTTACTAAATCAACATCATTTTCTAAAGATATTGAAATGTAATTTTTCGATAGTTTTGGGTTTTCACTAGATTGCACCTCGGGCTTCTCAATTTTTGTTACTTTGTTGATTGGTTTCCATCTCTGAATTGGATTATTCGAATCTGGAGAAGATAAACTACCAGTTGTGAACGTATTTAAATATTTTTCATAGGCTGATTTGATTTGACCTTGAGAAAACTTTCCAGACTGAAACCTTTTTCCTTGTCCCTCAAGCCAATGATAAACTGAATGAACTTTTGATTTTCCTTTTGTGCTTGAAACCTTTGTTGGTTTTGTGATTGAAAGATTTGGAAAATTTGGCTTTTGTGGATGATTTGAAAGCTTCGTGCAAAGGTGGTTGACTATTCGATGATTTTCGAACATTGTTAAGTTTTCGATCATTCACAACATTTTGTGAAGTCTTATACTTTCGAATGTTTTCAGATTTTCGAACATATTCAACCTTTTGATTAATTGGAAAAGTGTCTATTACATTCATTGGTTGATGAAAATATGTGTTTCGTGGTTTTTCTTTGAATAATGTCTGTTAAACACTCGTTGAATTTGCAATATATGTTGAGTTGGATTTTGAAACACTGTTTTTCTTATCTGAAACTTTGGATTTGGTTAAATAAAACTTTTCCTTAGACACAACTTGCCAAAAAATTACCTTTCGTGCTTTTCTCTTTGAAACTTTATGATTTTTCGAAAACTTATCAATAAGCTCTTTGAATTCATTTGAATTAAGTTTCACAATTGGAGTTGAATTAACAACTTCTTTTGTAACAACTTTATTTTCCTTTTCAGATTTAACAACCCATTTTTGTTTTGGTGTCTATTGTTGAAAAACATACGAATTTTTAGTGAGGTTGTTTTCAACGATATTCTGATTTGCATAGAATCCTTCGTTTGTTGAACGTTTGTTGTCCTATTTGACCAATTTATTGAATTCTGGCTTTATATTCTCTGAATTTCCAGTGGTGACGAAGACTTGATTTGGAAACACTACATTATCAGTGCATGTAAAATTTGGATATACAACTGTGTTAGTTTCTAGAAAATGTGCTCCTTTGTCATTCATCACTTTGTCAAACTTTTTAGTGTCTCCATACACTTGTTCAACAACAACAACTCTTGGAATTAAAGTTTCGTTTAAAACTTTCTTATCTTCCTTACAAACATTCGAAGCTATATTCATCCTCCTCATCATCACTACTATCAGTCTGACTATCTCAGACTTCCACATCATCAAAGTAATTTTTTTTTGAAGTAGAGGGTTTTCCAATGTCATCCTCAACCATCAAATCATTAACAATTTCTTTACCTTTGACCCTAGATGTGATTGTAATGATAGATAACTGAGAACAATCAATACTTTATTCTTCCTCAATTTCACTGATTTCGCTAAGAATATCTGAATTCCCATCGACATCAACAAAATTGTTTTGGCAATCAAGTTTTGAATGTTCAGTTCGTTTTAAGATTTTCACTTGTTCATATTTTGTTAACAATGCCATATGCAAACCTATCATCTGGTACTTTGTCAAAATCAGCTATTGTATGTTCACAATCGTATGTCATGACATCAACTTTTTCTCTTTCGAATGCAAGAAAAAGTAGAAATTTACGATGTTGTTCTTTGCTAATGTCAGAAGAATGATGTAAAGCAGTTAATTTTGCATATAAACGTTTGGCTGAATTACAGTAAATGTTTCATTGTGTCAACAACAACTTGACATCTTTGTCTAGATTCTCCCTATCTTTATTGACATTTTGTAACTGCAATTCTAGATACTCTACTTTGCTACTTTTCGTGTCTAACAACTTTCGTGTCTCAAGCAATTGATTATTAAGTTTCTTTGCCTCGTTACTAGCAGACACAACAATAGCATCAAAGTAAGCAACAGTATCATCAAATGCAATTATTTTAGAATCATATGCATGTAAAGGAATATTAAAAGATTCAAGTATTGAACGTACCTTGGTTGTCATCGTAGATTTGTCACTTGTCTTCATAACAAAACAACGTCCAGTTATCTCTTCCTCTTCTTCCTCCTCAAAACTTGCGAACATGGCACCATGAGCCGGATGCCTCATCTCTTCATCATCAGAACTGGATGAACATATATGATACGTGCCACTTTCTTCATCTTCACTCTCCCTTCTTGCCAATAGAGATAAACATTTCGCCTTCTCACAAACTTCATCCAATTTCTCCACATAATACGCTTCGTCCTTGTTTTTGTTCTTCTTTTCTTCTTTCTTACGAAGCATACAGTCAACTGCAAAATGATTCGAACCATTGCAGTAATGACAGTCGATGCCAGAATCTCCTTTCAACTTCTTTTCACCTTTAAACTCCTTCATCTTTTCATCCTTCTTCTCAGATTTTTCAAACTTCTTCTTCTATTCTTCACCAGACTTCGTAGAGTTTCCTTTCAGCTCACTCTTCTCCCCTTTACGATTAAAAGACTTTTTGAAAAACTTTTTAACTCGATTATTCGAGTAAAAAGATATAGCTTCATCATCAAAATTCAATAGAAAACCGTCTTCATCCAAATTTTCTTTTTCAGCAGCCTCCACTTCAGACACCTTCGAAACAAATGCCAGTGGTCCTCCAAGACTCATCTTCAATTCTTCAGTTATTTCATAAACTTCACTTTCGTGTGTCTTTAGCTGATTGAAAACATCATTCAAAGACAAACAATCGAAACTCTACTGATTTTTGATCATCATGCTTACACTTCTCCACTCCTTCCTCAGTCCCATCACAAAAGTAAGATTATACTCCATTAAGGACCTTGTTATTCCGTAGCGGTTGCATCTATAGATCAACTCATTCTGACGATCGTAATAGATTTCAATTGATTCTGTTTCTTTCTGTTCAAACTCTTTCAATTCAACCAGACATTGCTTTACAGAATTGATCTTTGTCTTTTCACTTCCTTGATACTTCTCTTTAAGAGTATTCCAAATCTCCTTAGCTGTTTTACAACCACGAATGTAGTTGTAAACAACAGGTGGCAAAGCACCTCTCAACTCTCTCATGCATCTCTTTTCATTGTTCTTCAGTCTAGTTTGTTGATCTTCAACAGCAGAAGTAGTTCCAAACGAACCTAAAGTTTGAACATTTGCTAGTGATTGAACTGATTCATTGATGCAAGTCCATAACTCTTAATCAATCCCATTGAGATAATCCTGCATAGGATCAGCCCACTAATCATAGTATTTTGGAATTAACATAGGAATTTTGGTTAATGATCCAAGTAGATGAGAAAATGAAGTCATTGAATTGATATTGAAATTCGCCATTGATGAACAGATGAAGTTTTTCGAGATTTTTGAATTAAAAATGAGAATTTGAAAAACGATTATCGAAAATGATTCAGAAATTTCAGCAAATCACCCGATTCAACAATCCAAATGCAGAATCTAATCACAATATTAAATCTAAAAGAATTTTTCAATTTCAAAAAGCGCGGAAACTTTTGAACCAAAAAGATGATTCAAAAACTTTTTGAACAATTGAAAATCAGATCATAGAGATTATTCATGCTCTGATACCAATTGATGAATCAAAGAATCGAGTATGAAATGAATCAGAGTAGATGTTTAAGAATGAACTAGTAAATGAACACACAATGTAAATAAGATTTCCACTTTAGCTCAATTACGCTTTTAGAATTTTACAGAGAGAATACACAATGATGTTCAAGTTATCTAACTCTAGTAAATGATCATATTTATAGGATACATAATGCATACAAAAAGTATACTAAGGCTAAAACACTTAAGCTTTGAATCAAAAGAGCCCTAGTAAAATACATTACTGATCATACGAAGAGTACAAAATAAGCTTCGACTCATTACAACAAAAACTACCCTTACAATATCTAAAAAAGTAAAACAAAACTCAAAATCCGAAAATAGAGTACCATGTTTTTGTCATTGTTTGCTGAAGCTCCATAAGGTACTTTACATTGTTTGTTGATTCCTTTTTTTACATATGTTTGTTATGATAATTATTGTCAATTCTATATCCACTTCAGTTAGATGAGTCTCATTTTATAGTATACTTTGTTGGTTAGTGTATTGATGCATCTTATAATTTTATTTTATAAAAATTATAATTTTTCATGGATGATAGAAGCCTACTTTAAATTATAGAATGTGATAACAGATCAACGATATTATACTTATACACAATTTACGAAAAACGAAATTGGAAAAGATATCCATATTTAATTTGAAATTCTACATATTAGTTGTGAATGAATTTCAAATATGAAATGTACCTCCATATGACGTGATTTAAAAAAGGAATAACAGAAAATTTTTATTTGACAATTAGGTAGTTTTTATTGGAATTAAATGCATTACATTTCAACAGATGTAAGTTAATTAGTTGGAAGATATTAAAGTTTTTTGTGTTTTGTATAATATGAGATTAGATTTAAAAATTGAATAACAGATATTAAAATTGAGATGTTATTAGTGGAATTAAATACATTCTATTTCAAAAAGGTAATTGATTAGAAGATATTAAAGATTATTGTAATTATATGCAGAGAAGCGTGATGTAAGCAAAATTTCTAAACGTAAAAAATATGGGGATGAAATGTAATCAAAGACCTTGATTCTTTAAGATGATGTCATAAGATTTTTGTTTTAATATATATCAGAGATTCCAAAACTAAACCACTAGATTTATAGAAACAAAATTGCATCATTGATTGACTATTTCACTTTTTTCCCTTGCATATCTAGGGCTACAATGAATCCCATTTTACGCTACAACCTTCTTCAATTCACTAGCATATCTCCTCAAACACCCACACATGATGCATTCTTATTCACATGCAGTTCTGTAACCTGTTCAACAATAACCTCTACTCAATCGATCTCTATTGGAGTCTTGTCTCTGGCTTGCTACCAATGCCGCCACACATTGGCTCTTTCTTTTTCCTTTCTGGCGAGTAACAACTTTGTATAAATTATTTAACTTATAAAAATTCAAATATCTTATTGATTTGATTGGGTTAGTGTTTTAAGAAATCAATTGCTAGTAATCCGTATCCTTTTTTCTTTTTGTGAAATCCTTACAACATGAAATTTATTACAAAAAAAAATCAACTACATAATGATGCTCTTGAAATTCATTGATACATGAATTCTGTTAAACCATGGATTTAAAAACTTGATGAATTTAATTTTTAAATATAAAATCTCTCAATCACATTATGATATGGGTTACTATTAACTTTTAATTCTTGAATTTGTTGAACCATGAATTCACTTATATAGGAAATAATTCAAATTTTATTCTTTCTTTCTATTAATTTTATTGGAGGGATGTACAAAAAAAATCAATTTGAAAAATGAGTAAAACATCAATTTTAAAATTGAATTCTATGCTTGGTTTTTTTCCTTAAACATTGTTCAACTTCTTTTACCCCTAGTTCTCCATCTCTCTCTCTCTCTCTCTCTCTCTCTCTTTCTCTTTTTTAATTCAAACCTATAACATGAGAAATCGTTAGTGGGGAGACATCTAGTTCTTCGTTTTTTCTATTCATTGTTTTATTTTATTTTTTTGTGTAGTATTGATTGCAAGAGAAAGGACAGGGGATATATTCGACTGAGAGAAAGACAAGAATGAATTACTGAGATGGGCATTGCTTTTTGAAAATCATACACACAGAGGCATTCTATTCGTTCAATAATGATACATTAGAAGAAAAAACAAATATGTTAATGATATGTGCATTCCTTTTTGAAAATAAAACAAAAAAGAAGCAATTTATTCATTCAAGAATGAAACAAAACTCAAGGTTAGCACCTGAATAGTATCATACCTTTTTAAATTGCATTGAAATTTTAGTTTTCTTCTGATATTATCTAAATGGTTAAAATTGACTTACAACTATAACACTTGTTGCTAGGTACTCTTATTTTTAGCCATTCATATTGTTTTATTTGTAGTTTTACACTTACATTGGACGTACTAGCCGTGTACGCCGAACATAAGTCAACGGATAAGTCAAGGCAGAGGGGGGAGTATGTTGGACATACATGTGGGTAGGTCGAGCATACTTGTATTTCCTAAACCCTAAATTTTAGGTTTGTTACCCTTGTTTAATCACCTTATCCCTCCTTATACATCCTCTCTTCCAACCTCCACTCCCATTAAACCCTAGAACGAAACCCTAGCCTTATGAGTGTGATTTGGAGCTTGAGAGTGACCTTTGAATGCTCTTGGTTATAATGGAAGGATCATTCAATTAGTTATGGTGTTTGCAAGTTTTTGGATCCAGAATCTATACCTTCTTATCCATTTTCTGAATGTATAAAGTTCTTACCTTGGAACTTATGTTATTAGATCTTGTTTTTGCATGGATTTATGTTTCTTTTGTCCCAAGAATTTGATCCTTATGAGTATGGAGTACTCCATGGCTTTTGAGTTATCCTTTCAGAGGTCTTAGGTTGTTGTGAGTCATAAAATTTCTAGCTTGACCTTCTCCTTCCCATAATGCAAGTGTTTTGGAGATTTTGGTGATAATGAAGTTGGGGTTTTGAGGTTAAGCCCTATTTAGACATGAAAAGGTTTAAAGTCAGAGACATTATGGTTTAGGATGTTGTTTAGGGGTCAGATTTAAGTTGGAATGAATGTCTTAATGATTAAGATGTTAGAGAGGAGGTTTTGAGATCTGTCCGTGTACGCTTTGCATATGTCCGGTTATGCATAATAAAGCCAGATGCAAGCCTGTCTCTCCCACCTTGTGTTCTATGCCCAATGTAGATTTGAGTATGCCGAGCATACTGGTCAGGGGTTGACTTCCATTGACTTTCATTGACTTTGACCACTTGTGTCTTAGTTGGATTGTAAGGGGTTTCGTAGGGGCAAAATGATATTTTCCTCTAAGTGTTGAGTAGACTTGTCTTGGGTTTAGTAGTGTGTGTGAATGTCCTTAGTTATTAATCAAGGTTAATTGGCATATTTAATTAGGTGGAGTCTAGTTCCGGTGGTTCGTGTGTGAGTTCTATCATTCATGTGTGTGAGGTGAGTCTCCTCAGTATTCTTACCTGTGGGTAAACTATGTTTATTTATGTGATAACCAAATGGGTCTATGTGCTATTTACTATGATATATGTTATCGTGTGTGTTGAGACTTTGGGCAGTCTCCAGTGTAGCTGATAACCCACTGGACGTGTTGTTTTCCCACTAAGACTTTGAGTAGTCTCCAGGGTTGCTGATAACCCACTGGGTGTGTTGTTTGGCCACTGATACTTTGAGTAGTCTCCAGCATTGCTGATAACCTATGGCTGTTTTTTTTGTGATGTGTTATATGTGATATTTTGGGGGACTCGGCAAGATTCATGCTTACATTTGTTGATTAAATGTGTTTCAGGTACTTCTGAGGATCACGAGAAAGCGAAGGCTTGATTGTACACATTCACGCGACGATTTGTTATCGGATATTCCAGGACACTCTAATATTTTGATGATGATTTGTATTTCACCCTATGGTTTGTACAAAAAATATTTTTATATAAAATTAAATATGAAAATTTAGATGTTACAACTTTGTATCATAGCCCTGGTGAAGCAGTGTGTACAATTAGCTAGAGCTCAAGCGGTAGTTTCTCAAAATATCTCTATTTATTTTATGAGTAGTGTAGAGTTGATATCTTGTGAACTGATAGAACTATATGCTAGTGAAAGGCTAAGGATCCTACAAGAAAAGTGTAATAGGGTTGCCTGAATTGTGATGCATTTAGCCTAGGAGGTTGCTTTTATAAGATTGAATCTATCATTTCTATTTTCTTAGTGTGTGCTACATAATTTTACATAGTTAGTGTTTTTATAGCCTTATAATTATTGATTTACCTTTCTTCATGTTCCTTTTTTGGCTGTGGACTTGAGGTAGAATCATTTATTCGACTATCTATCAAGTCCTATATTGTGCATGATTGGCATGTGTGAAACAAATGGAGAAGGTAATGGAGATCTTGTGTGGCGGAACGGTGCTGCGGAGCAGTCTAGAATGAGTACCTAGATGCTTAGTAGTGGTTCTGGGGAACATGCAGGATGGGTGTATAGATGCTCTTGAGGAATAGAGTTCTTGTGACTTAAGGTCTTGAGAGGACGACTTGAGAGAAATACAGGTTGGTGTGGAAAGTAGTATCGGCCCCAGAAAACTATAGGAGTGTGTAAATATTTGTCTGTAAATGTTTGTGTATGTGCTTTAGCCTATTTCTGATGGTTTTCTTGTGTATTTCGGTATGGTGGTTACCCAAGGTTCAGGCTTCAGCGACTTCGAAAGGTCAAGTGCCAGTGATGATTAGATCCATAGGATCGTTGCCGTCGAGGTTGCCGTGAAAATCAGAGGGGTTGTATTAGAGATGTTTGGGTCTATTAAGACCACATTTATTGCGACTTTCAATGCACGATTTGCTGCCGTCACTTAGGTTGTTGTTGTCGTAGCCACCACGGTCGTTGTTGCTGCTAGACTACAGGGGGTGATTCATTGTGGTACCAGGAGTTCAACAACATGAAGCCACTAGAGTTTTATGAGACCCAGGACCCGATTTATGCAATGAGATGCATTTATGATATTGAGGGTTGTTTTTACACTTGCTCCCGTTTGAAGAATTTAAGGGTTCGTTTCGTGCCAAACCTACTTCTCTTAGGAGCGAAGGATTGGTGGAAATTTGTGATACCTGACTATTCTCTTGCAGAGCGTTATACAATGACATGGGAGAGTTTTATTGAGATGTTCAAGGATGAGTCCATACCATTGGTTGAGAGATAGAGAGAGAAAGAGAGATAGAGAGAGAGAGAGATGTTGGCCCAAGAGTTTCTGTTTCTCATGCAGAAGATAGAGACGGTGACTGAGATCACCATGATGTTCCATGAGAGGGCCCTGTTTTTCCCTGAGCATGTGTCATCGGACCAGACACGTGTGAGTCAATATCTGAATAATATTAGGAGGGACATCCGTGAGTTCTTGATGAACACTTTGTATTATATATAAGATGAGTTGCAGACCAATGCCAGGAGGAAGGAGATCAAGTTTGAGACTTAGGCGACAGAGGAGAGGGAGACTCAGGGAAGAGATAGGAGGCCATTGCACTCACATTATGAGACTAAGAAGTTCAAATACGCTGACTCGAGAGCTGGAGGCTAGAAGGGCTACACTTACTGTAAGTGCGGAAAGGGTCATGAGGGACCTTGTCAATCAAAGACTATTTGCTACATGTGTAGCAAGGAGGGGCATATTGAAAAGTATTACTCCAAGGGATTTTGGGTTTCCTTCAATTGCAACCAGATAGGTCATTTGAGGTTCGAGTGCCCTTAGCTTGCATCAAGGATAGTTCAGGATCCTGCTCCTACTACCTTGCGTATTACTAATGACCGTTAGGGGAAGGCCAAGACTACAAGGGATTGAGGGAGAGCATTTTAGCTGATAACATAGGATGCCCAATCAGCACCGGACGTTGTGGCTGGTATGTATTTCTATTTTAATTCTGTTAATTTATTTATGTTTGGTTATGATATTGCTCCTATTAGGTACTTTCCTTGTAGATTTTGTACCTACCTTAGTGTTGTTTGACTCGGGTGCGAGTCGGTCTTTTGTATCACCATCCTTTATTCGTCATTTTTGCATTGCTTGGGAGGCCTTGAGTAGACCATTGATGATTTGAATAGCTGACGAGCATGTGGTCTCCACTACTGATTTCTATCGGGATTGTGTACTGGAGATCTTTGGTGTTAAGTATTTGATAGATCTTATCCCTATTGCGGTGGGGGATGTATGTGTTATCATGGGTATGGATTGGTTGAGCGAGTTTGGGGATGTGATTGACTTTGAGTGGAAATTGGTGGTAGTTCAAGAACCTAGTATGGGAGTACTTACCATTTACGGGAAGGGTACTAGGTCATGATAAGCTTTCTGTTCTACCGCCAATGCGAGGCAGTGTCTACATCATGGGTGCATGAGATATCTGGCATATGTGATGGATTCCTGGGTTGATGAGAAGAGACCGGTTTCCATTTTTGATGTTCCTGTTGTGCGTGATTTCCTTAATATTTTTCCGGAGGAGCTACCAGGTGTGCCTCCTAAAAGGCAAGTGGAATTATGGATCGAACTGTTCCCTAGTGTGGCACCGATTGCCAAGGCATCATATCATCTTGAACCACCAAAGATGCAGGATTTATCCTCTTAGCTTCAGGATTTGTTAGGAAAAGAGTTTATATGGTCGAGTAGTTCATCGTGGTCCTTTTTGTGAAGAAGAAGGATGGGTCACACCGGATGTGCATTGATTACCAAGAGTTGAACAAGCTGACGATGAACAATCATTATCCATTATCAAGCATTGATGATCTATTCAATTAGTTGCAGGGGGTATCTTGGTTTTCCAAGATTGATTTGAGGCATGGATACTATTAGATCAGGGTGCAAGAGGAGGATATTTAGAAACGACATTCCGAACTCGTTATGGGTATTACAAGTTCATGGTAATGATTTTGGACTCACCAACACACCGATGTTGTTCATGGATCTCATGAACTGGGTGTGTAGGCCCATGTTGGACCGGTCAGTGATTGTCTTCATCAATGATATATTGGTCTATTTGAAGACTAGAGAACAATATGAGGAACATTTGCGCAAGATTCTTGAGGTTTTGAGGACGTGGATGCTCTATGCCAAATTCTCCAAGTGTGAGTTCTGGTTATGCAAGGTTCAATTTTTGGGACACCTCATCAATTAGAATGGTATATTCTTTGACCTGGACAAGATAGAGGTAGAGATGCGATGGGAAGTCCCGAAGTCTCCATTTGAGATTCGGAGTTTCTTCAGTTTTGCGTGATATTATCGGAGATTTATTTGAGACTTCTTCAAGATTGTTGTTCCTCTCACTAATTTGACAAGCAAGCACATAGCGTTTAGATGGGGGCCTGAGCAGCAGACACCATTTGATACTCTTCGATAGAGACTTTATGAGGCACCAGTACTTGCCCTACCCGAGGGCGTTGAAGACTTTGTCATTTATTATGATGTGTCCATTTCAGGGTTTATTGTTGTGTTGATGCAGAAAGCGCATGTGATTGCATATGCTTCAAGGCAGCTGAAGCCTCAAGAGGCGAAGCATCCCACCCATGATTTGGAATATGGGGAGGTGATATTTGCTCTCAAGATTTAATGCCATTATCTTTATAAATTTCGGTGTACCATCTATACGAACCATAAATCTTATGGATCAACCTAACATGAACATGACGCAGAGGATGTGGCTTGATGTAGGGAAAGACTATGATGGTTAGATTCTATATCACCCAGTAAATGCCAATGTGGTAGCTAGCACCTTGAGCCAAAGGACAGTCCGTACCTCAATTCAAAATGTGTGTTTGAGGGTGACTGTGATGACTCCACTCTTGGAGGTGATCAAACAAGCAGAGTTGGAGGCCGTAAAGGAAAATAATTAAAAGAGTAAGCGGGCGATCGGTCAGGTTTTAATCTTTGATATTGTAACACATGCAGAGTCGGGATAGACAATAATAAGCATTAAAATGATTTTTTTTATTATCTAGGATAAATACGCTTAACCAAAGTAATATTTATGGTCAACAATTGTGACATATTTCACGTAATAAAGAAGAATTATGTTAATATTTTATGTTTCATGATTATTATAATATAGATAGTAAAATCAACTGAATCGTCTGTAAATCATAAAAATAAGTGCGCCAATATATATACATATACATACATATATATATATATATATATATATATATATATATATATATATATATATATATATATATATAGAAAGTAAGCGTCTCCCCGATCCCGAAAATATTAATTTCGTAGAAATCCAACTCCATGTGAATTAGATATGATTTTTATAAGATATAAAAGTCAACTACGCACAACGAATGTATGACGTAAAAACCTATGAAGAGAATGGTTGACTTTTAGTTAATGCCACCAAAACGAAAATTATAGTACTCCTTAAAATAGGAATTCGAGAAAAAGAATGTCAAATATGGAGTTCGTATGAGAGAGTTATGATTTTAGCTAAATCATTTAATTTTATAAAAATATTGACGAAAAATAAAGTCGAAATTAAGCGAAGGAGTCCAAGAAAAAGTTATAGATCTCGTCGATAGCTACGCGTAGATATAAAGAACGTCAAAAACAAAGTTCGTATGAACGAGTTATAAATTGTAATAGCATATTTATGTATTAAAATAAAGTATAAATCATATATATATATATATATATATATATATATATATATATATATATATACACAAATATCATTAAATCTATCTAAGATAGTATTATAAATGGGTGTTTAGTCATTTAAGTAACTATAGAGGGTAGTTTTTGAAAATTCAATTACTATAAAAAAGAGCCTATAGGCTCTCATATTTCTTGCACCATTCTCTTGATTTAAGAGTCTTTCTCTTCTTATCCCCTGAGCATTTTGGTCCCTCATGATTCTACTTCTCTTTCTGTAGTTTTAGTATAGTAATGTGAGCGCTGAAGCGCTGCAAGAATCTTTCTTAGAAAGATTTAGTGACGAAGTTTTTCCCCTACAGAGCCCGGTTCGTAGCCAAACCCCCCGGTAAGTGAGTTATGCTTACCCTACTTTAAGTATAACTTATGTTTAAGTTCATTATCGTTATTAGGAACTTTTCAACAAGATTTATCAGTGATTCCAAGTCATTATACTGATTGATCTACTTACAGGGATGATGTCTAGGATGTGATTTAGTGAGGTGTTTTAAGTGGGAATTCGAAACAATATACTTTGTATACCAATCGGACCCTACCTCCAATATGATCCTATCCGGTTGTTCCTTACTTGATAGATCATGAAAGTAGACTTTGAGTTAAAGATGAATCAAGACTAATAATTAGTTGCAATAAAGATTAGACTAAAACTTAGCGATAATAACGCTAGGTTTTGTCAAAGGAAAATAGAATCGTTAGAAGCGAAGCGCTGCCCGAGTTTGGAATCATCACTTTGGCAGGTGACTGCATAGTTACTTTCATCTTACACATAGATATGAAGTATTTTTTATAAATTACGTGTTATGTGTGCATATTAATTGTTTACTTGATATCTATGCTAGATGTACGATCTTATACATGTTTTAAATTATTTAAATTGTATGTGTATTTTATATCTATAAAATATGTCGGGTAAAACATGCGTAGATGAATAATAAGGGATGAAAGCTGATATAAAGCAACATTGGCAGTCATGGACATAGTTCCATATAGGTGAACATTAGTAGAAATGGACTTAGTACCCTATAGATGAGCATTGGTAGCTGTGCTACAACCTATAAATGTTTTGATCTACAATGTACTCTAAACATCCTAGCAGTTGCGCTCAAATGGTAATATCAACAGTTGTGCTTAATAGAGAACGTCATAGCCCTGACAACTGCACCCAAAGGGCAATATCGGCAGCTGCGCCTAATAAAGAATTTCATAATTCTCGTAGTTGCACCTAAATGGTAATATTGACAATTGTGCTTAATAGATAACATTGACAGTTGTGTCATTAGGCAAACGATGGACTTCATGCCTATTCCTTAGGACAATCCTTAGGAATAAATAATGATGAATAAATGATTCATAGGGAAGATACTTAAGAATAAAAAAGATAATGGTGATGGGTAATTAGGTTTATTGTTTGATAATTAAACATAATAACTTTATTATTGTGGGTTGAAAACCCTATGTACTCACCATGTTTCCCAACCTGACCCACTTAATTTATATGTATCACAGGTGTCGATACAAAACTATATTACACTGAGATGAAAGGAGATGTAAATCACTAGTATAAAAGAGTGTAAGGTCGGTTTATGCTTATGTTTCTGTATTGACGATGATATCCCAATTTTTTAATATAAACAAATACATTTTTTCAAAAATGCTATGATAAAACCAATATCACATTTTCTAGGAACAAAATTCCGCAACATTAAGCATAAGTAAGATTTTTAAAATGACCATGAATTTAGGGATGTCACAGATATCAACAGAAGGGGGTTATAGACTCTTCATGGATAGGTTTGGTTACCATATGCAAGTGGGGCTCGATGAGTATTGATGGAGGTTGCCCACAAGTCGAGATTCTCCATTCATCCGGGGGCTACCAAGATGTACCTTGACTTGAAGCATAGCTATTGGTGGCCGTGTATAAAGAGGGATGTGGCCTAGTTTGTAGGGTGATGCTTGACCTACTGGAAGGTCAAGGCTGAGCACCAGCTGTGACATCCCCAAATTCACGGTCATTTTAAAAAAATAAATATTTATGCTTCTTTGAAAATCAAAGTATTTATTATTAAGAATAGTGTTGCGGAATTTGTTCCCAGAAAACATGATAAATACATTATCAAAACATTTATGAAGAAATGTATTTTTATATTAAAACTTTGGGATGTCATCGTCAACACAGAACCATAAGTATAAATAGACCTTACATTCATTTACACCAGTGATCTACATCTTCCTCAATCTCTTAGTGAAATGTAGCTTCGTATCAACACCTATGATACAAATAAACTAAGTGGGTCAGGTTGGCAAACCTTGTGAGTACATAGGGTTTTCAACCCACAATAATAAAGTTATTATGTTTCATTATTAAAAAATTAACCCAATTACCCATCCCCATTATCTGCTTTATTTCTTATGTATCTTCCCTAAGAATCATATATCATTCACTCATTCACTCCTAAGGATTGGCCTAAGGAATATGCACAAAGTCCATCGTTGTTGAGGTTTGTATAACATGTGGTAATTCCATAGCTACGAATATTGTTTGTTATTTGTTAGGCACTAAGTCCATAACTTCCAAGGTTTATCTCTTTTATTGACAATATTATTTTAGGGAGTCCACCCACAATACATGTCAATGGTTTTTAGAGTAGATCTGATGAGCATATCGTTCACAACACCTACAGGTTGCGAGCCTGCTAGTGTTCTACTGGACTGTCTAGAATAGTTTGTGGTTGTCATTTATACTCTACTAGATGACTGGATCATCACTTGGGTCAAGGATTCTCATCGTTAAGGTCAAGGCTTCTCATCATCTTTCACCTCTCATCATCTATATCATCTTTCATCTTTCACCTCTTAGCACTTGGGAAGTACTAGGGGTTGGGAGGGGTACAAAGAGAAGTTTGAGAGAGAAAGAATGAGAGAGGTATGGGCCTCTATTTATAGGCTGGGAAATGGCCCAACTTGACAAGTTCTGAGCCTCCAACTCGTCAACTTGATACAAATAAACTGAGTGGGTTAGGTTGGGAAACCTTGTGAGTACATAGGGTTTTCAACGCACAATAATAAAATTATTATGTTTCATCATTAAACAATTAACCCAATTACCCATCCCCATTATCTGCTTTATTTCTTATGTATCTTCCTTAAGAATCATATATCATTCACTCATTCACTCCTAAGGAATATGCACGAAGTCCATCGTTGTTGAGGTTTGTATAACATGCGCTAATTCCATAGCTACCAATATTAATTGTTATTTGTTAGGCACTAAGTCCATAACTTCCAAGGTTTATCTCTTTTATTGACAATATTATTTTAGGGAGTCCACCCACAATACATGTCAATGGTTTTTAGAGTAGATCTGATGAGCATATCGTTCACAACACCTACAGGTTGCGAGCCTGCTAGTGTTCGACTGGATTGTCTAGAATAGTTTGTGGTTGTCATTTATACTCTGCTAGATGATTGGGTGATCCCTTGGGTCAAGGATTCTCATTATGAAGGTCAAGGCTTCTCATCATCTTTCACCTCTCATCATCTATATCATCTTTCATCTTTCACCTCTTAGCACTTGGGAAGTACTATGGGTTAGGAGGGGTATAGAGAGAAGTTTGAGATAGAAAGAATGAGAGAGGTATGGGCCTCTATTTATAGGCTAGAAAATGGCCCAACTTGGCGAGTTCTGAGCCTCCAACTTGTCAAGTTGAGTGCCAAGTGTTACCATTTGGTGGCAAGGCGTGGGGAATAAGCAATGGTCAGGATTGTGCCACGTGTCATTCGCAGATTACTCTAAAAACTAATTATCTTCTAAAATCTGTAAGTTTTTAATGTGAGCTCTGTTTTTAATGTTCTTTATATCCACGTGTAGGCAGAAACATGATCAATAACTTTCATTTAGACTCTGTCGGTTGGTTTTGACTTTATTTTTAAAGTTTAACTTAATAGGCTTAGACAATTAAAGCCTGTTAAAAATTTATAACTTTGTCATCTGAAATCCATTTTTGACTGTCTTTATATTGTTGAGATCCTATTAATGAGATCTTCAATCCTCATTTTGGTTGTGTCAGCTAAAAATCGACCGATCTAAAATTTGATTTATGGGTTGTGCACTCCTATGCTAAATCTTAGAAAAATCATAACTTCCTCATACGAAGTCAGATTTTGACGTTCTTTTTACATACATTCTCGGTTTAACATATACTAAGATTTTCATTAAGATCACTAAGGCTAAAAGGTAATTTATCATAAAGTCATTTTTTACGATTTCCGGTGTCGTGTCGGTTTTACCGTAAAACTTTGACAGGTCATAACTTCTTTGTTATAACTTAGATTTTAGCGTTCTTTATTTGTACAAAACCCTTGTGAAATACACTATAACTTGGTTAAAAATATTTATTCTAAATAATATTCTATCAAAAATTCACTTTTGACACTTATTGTGACTATATTGACTATCCCGAAGTTGCGAGCGTTACAATTATCTCCCCCTTAGGATGATTACTTCCCGGAATCAACAACGAAACATGGCTTGTATAATGACTACATACATTATCTATTTATCCTAGGTAATAACCGTAACTTCTATGTTCCTTCGAATGAGTATCTAACTCTAGGATTTCTTGACTGTAGGCGGTGCCCAATCTTGCACCCGTTCTCTACCTTGCGTTGGACTTTCAATTTTAACATTCGAGTTACAATCTCGCTCCTTATTGGAGACTCATACTCCTTCTTAAATAGACTTTACTTCGATTATCATAACGAATCAATGGGTCATGTTCTAATGACCTCTCATCATATGATGCAATGCTTAGACTCGGGTCTTTTTGAGTTTCATTCTAGAATGAAATATACCTTCCTTCATGTTCAAACGTGATATAATCACATTCTAGCATGTAGAACTTCTACTTACAAGATTCTTACTTTAACAATGATCGTGATACTTCTACTGATCACTTCGATTATCTTTCATTTCGATATTATGGCTTAAGTTAGATGCTACATTGATCTTGGTTCCGTGAACCACATAACATACTCTTCTTAGTCGGACTTGATTAGATATGACCACTAGGGTCGGAATAACAATTATCGTCTTAGTTATTACCAAAATTATGGTAACACCATACTGGAAAAAAGAATCAACTACTAGCTTATTGGTAACCTTGTGACACTCGCTGATCCAAGTGCGAGTCCTATGCTTCCGGTAGTATGACCCTCTACTACCTTTCACACTTACTCATACTTATCTCAAGTATTGTATCACAGTCCCCAAATTCTTATTTCCTAAAATCACAAAACAATTTAACACATACGAATGTGTCCAAATATTCATAAAAATTTCCCTAGACTCTACTAGGACTTTTTCCATGCGTATCTTCAATCATCAATTCTACTTCAACTCAGTTGGTGGTGGAAATATCAGACGATGGGATAACTTCATAGATTATATGAAAAGTTCTTTCTTTCTGCTAATCGAAAGTGTACTTCTCCCGTACTAGACGTATTATCTATTTAGATGTATTCTAAAGGCAAAATACCTCTATTACGATATCTTCCGATATGTATCATTCACTATTGTAATCCTTCTCACTTACTTCATTTGCTCAATCTAACATTGTTCACATTATTGCTTGAACTTATGCCTTTGTGATAGGTTTGGGTGCAGGTGCAACGACCGATGCTTGACATATCACATGCTTAGGCTCAGGTTATAAACTTCTGTTTCCTAATCCGCTTCGAGTTCTCACCATGTTGATTTATATACCAAATCAGACGTTCGGTATGCAGTGACGAGAATTTAGATAGGGAAAGATTTATTTATGATAGACGTATAAATCTCCTTATCACTCCGAAAAGTTACATGCCAGTTCTGATACCGTAATTAAACGTTTAGAAATTTGAACACATAAAGTTTCCAAATCCGGTCGACAACAGACCATAGATCCGATCAAATAATAGCATATAAGGCATCTTTATAGCTATAACATAATTCATTTAGAACATAAAAACAATTTAGGAATATTTCCTAAAATAAGCTAGTACTTGTGTCCATTCATGTGTACTACCTAAAATATAAGACACACTCCTCATGGTCATCGCTTAACATTCTAAGTTTAAGTCTAGAAATAAATCCTTATTCCTAGTTCTCTTAAACTAATGTTATGATACCAATTGTGACATCTCCAAATTCACGGTGATTTTAAAATTTTTATTTATTCTTATTTGAAAATAAATAATATTGTAGAATTTCTTCTTAGAAAATAGGATAAATACATTATCAAAACATTTCCGAAGAAATGTATTTTGTTTATATTAAAACTTTGGTATGTCATCGTCAATACAGGAACATAAGCATAAACAAAGCTTACATTCATTTACACTAGTGATCTATATCTCATTTAATCTCTCAGTGAAATGTAGCTTTGTATCGACACCGGCAATACAAATAAACTAAGTCGGTCAGGTTGGGAAACCTAGTGAGTACATAGGGTTTTCAACCCACAATAGAAAAGTTATTATGTTTCATCACTAAACCATTAACCCAATTACCCATACCTATTATCTTCTTTATTTATTAAGTATCTTCCCTAATAATAATCTATCTTTCACTCGTAAGGATTGTCCTAAGGAATAGGCACGAACTCCATCGTTGTCGAGGTTTGTATAACAGGCGCTAAGTCCATAGCTACCGATGTTATTTGTTAAGCACTAAGTCCATACCTGCCAAGGTTGATCTCTTTTATTGACAGTATTATTTTAGGGAGTCCACCCACAATACATGTTAATGGGGTTTTAGAGTACATCTGATGAACATACCGTTCACAACTCCTAAAGGTTGCGAGCCTGCTAGTGTTCCACTCGACTGTCTAGAAAAGTCTGGGGTTGTCATCTATACTCTGCTAGATGACTGGGCCATCGCTTGGGTCAAGGCTTCTCATCTTTATGTTCAAGGCTTCTTATCATCTTTCACCTCTCATCATCTATATCATCATTCATCTACCCATATTTACTTATCATAATTATAGGTATAAAATACATATACAGTTTAAATCAAATAAAACATGTATATTTTGTTTATCCAACATAAATATCAAGAACACATATAATATACACACATAGCACGTAGTTTATATTAAATATTTCATATCTATGTGTAAGATGAAAGTAACTATGCACTCACTTGTTAAATTGATGATTTCATACTCGGGCAGCGCTTCGCTTCTAACGATTCTATTTTCCTTCGACAAAACCTAGTATTATTACCACTAGATTTTAGTCTAATATTTATTGTGACTATTTATAAGTGATATTGTTTTATAAGTGCTAAATAATACTTTTCAACAACTATGTAAAGACAGGGTTCAGACATGAAACATCGTAGGGCAGGACCATTTTGGCATCATAGCACTTCTGAAATCCACCAACCCTATGCGACGCTTCAAACCAGTTTCCCTGTACTGCGAGTAGTTAAACGGTATTGTAATAACACTTTGCATATTATATTTTCTAATATCTATACCTATATATATATATATATATATATATATATATATATATATATATATATATATATATATATATATATATTGTTTATAAGTTAATAATAATGGTATTGAACTTAAATAAGCTATACTTAAAGTAAGGTAAACATAACTTACATATAAAGGGGTTTGGCTAGGAACCGGGCTCTATGACAATAAAACTTCCGAGCTGAAAGCTCTTATTCTTGGAGCCTTCTAGCGCTCCGGGATTCGCCTCATAGTACTTGGGAAGTACTAGGGGTTGGGACGGGTTTAAAGAGAAGTTTCAGAGAGAAACAATGGGAGAGGTGTGAAGGAAATGGAAGATTTGTGCCTTTATTTATAGGTTGGGATATGGCCTAGCTCATAGAGTTCTGAGTAGCCAACTTGTCGATTCGAGTGCCAAGTGTCACCATCTGGTGGCTAGGCGTGGGGAGGAAGCAATGACCAAGATTGTGCCACATGGCACTCATAGATTACTTCAAAACCTAAGTATCTTTTAAAATCTGCAACTTTCGCACACGAGCTATGTTTTTAACGTTCTTTATATCCACGCATAGGCCACAACGTGATTTATAACTTTAATTTAGACTTTGTTGGCTCATTTTGATTTATTTCAAAATTTATACTTTAACAGGCTTAGACAGTTAAAGTACATTAAAAATTTATAACTATCTCATCCGACGTTCGTTTTTTACTATCTTTATATCATTGACATCCTATTAATGAGATCTTCAATGCTCATTTAGGTTGTTTCGGCTAAAAATCGACAGATCTAAAACTCGATTTCCGGGTTGTGCACTCCTATGCTAAATCTTAGAAAAATCATAACTTCCTCAGACGAAGTCAGATTTGGACGTTCTTTTTATGTACGTTCTCCATTTAACATATACTACGATTTTCATTTAGATACCTAAGGCTAAAAAGTAATTTATCATAATCTCACTTTTTACAATTCCTAGTGGCGTGTCGGTTTTGCCATAAAACTTCGACAGGTCATAACTTCTTCGTTATAACTTGGATTTTAGCGTTCTTTATATGTACGGAACCCTTGTTAAATATACTACCGCTTGGTCAAGATTATTTATTCTAAATAATCTTCTGTCAAAAAGTCATTTTGACACTTACTGTCTCTAAATTGACTAACATGAATCTACGGGTGTTACACCAGTGCCCTCACGACAAGTTACAGCCTTTGGAGGTTCCACTGTGGAAGTAGGAGCAGATCAGAATGGGATTCATTACAATATTGTCAAGGACTACAAAGGGTTTTGATGCTATCTGGGTGATAGTTGATCGTTTGACAAAGAGTTCTAACTTCTTAGCCATTAGTGAGAGCTCTTCTGTCGAGAAGCCGACCGAGATTTTATTCGAGAAGTGGTGGATCGTCATGGGGTACCAACTTCTTTTATGTTATATCAGGATGTTCATTTTAATTCCATATTTTGGAAGAAGTTTCAAGAAAAATTAGGCACCCGATTGCATTTCAGTACCGTCAATCGTTCGCAGACTGATGGACATAGTGGGCAGACTATCCATATGCTTGAGGACATGTTGCGGGCTTGCATTATTGATTTTGGTGGGAGCTAGGACTCCTCTCCCTTGGGTTGAGTTCTCTTATAATAACAACCATCATGCCAATATTGGCATGCCTCCCTTTTAGTTTTGTATAGAAGGAGGTGTCAGACTCTTATTTGTTGGGGCGATGTCGGACAGAGAGTCATGGGAAGCAATTAGATAGTGTTGAAGATGAACGAGGTTATTCAAAAAGTCAAACAGAGATTGCTAATGGCCCAAATCTTCCAGAAGAGTTATGTTGATAATTGAGGCTATGATGTGGAGTTTCAGGTTGGAGATTTGGTGCTCCTACGGGTATCACTGTGGAATGGTGTTATTAGATTCAGGAAGTGGGGCAAGCCGGGACACAAGTTTATTGGACCTTTTAAGGTATCATCCCGAGTGAGCAAAATGGCATATCAGTTAGAGCTGCCTAATGAGTTAATCCAGAATCATGACACCTTTAATGTTTCCTACTTGAGGAAGTATATAGTGGATGAGACAACTGTGGTTTCTCTGGAGGAAATTCGGGTCGATGGTCGCCTAAATTACATCGAAAGGGCGGTGGAAATTTTAGATCGGTCGAGGAAAACCTTGAGGTATAAGGTAGTGAACTTGATCAAAGTTCAGTAGCTGCACCGGAGAGGCTATGAATGGACTTAGGAGCCCGGGGATGAGATGTAGGAGAATTATCCAGATCTTTTCGTATATACTTACTTCAAGGGAAAAGTTTGACTTTAGTGGGGGAGAATTGTAAAACCTGTTGCTAGGTACTTTTATTTTCAGCCCTTTATATTGTTTTATTTGTAGTTTGGCCACTTACATTGGGCGTACAAGTCGGGCGTAAGTCAGCGGATAAATCAAGGTGGAAGAGGGTGTATGTTGTGCGTTCATATGGGTACGCCGGGCGTACTTGCACAGTTCTTAAACCCTAAGTTTTAGGGTTGTTACCCATATTTAATCACTTTATCTATCCTTGGACATCCTCTCATCTAGACTTCATTCCCTTTAAACTATACAACGTAACCCTAGCCTTGTGAGTGTGACTTACAGCTTAAAAGTGACCTTTGAATGCTCTTGGTTGTGAAGGAAGGATCATTCAAGAAGTGGTGGTGGTTACAAGTCTTTGGATCCAGAATATATACCTCCTTATCCATCTTCTAAAGGTATAAAGTTTTTACTTTGGAACTTATGTTATTATAACTTGTTTTTACATGGATTTTTGTTTCTTTTATCCCACAACATTGATCCTTGTGAGTATGGAGTACTCTGGGGATTTTGAGTTGTCCTTTTAGAGGTCTTAGGTTGTTGTGAGTCATAAAAATGCTACCTTGACCTTCTCCTTCCCCTCATGCATGTTTTTGGAACTTTTGGTGATGATAAAGTTGGGGTTTTTGAGGTTAAACTCTCTTTATCCATGCAAAGGCTTAAAGTCAGAGACTTTATGGTTTAGGACATTCTTTAGGGGCCAAATCTGATTTTGGAATGAATGTATTAATGATTAAGATGTTAAAGAGGAGGTTTTGAGATCTTTCTGTGTATGTTGAGCAGACGTCTAGCTATGCCCAACGTAGCCAGATAGGAGTTCGTCCTTCTCGCCTTGCGATATATGTCTATCGTAGAGTTAAGTACTCTGAGTGTACTAGTTAGGGGTTAACTTTCGTTGACTTTGACCACTTGTTTCTTAGTTGGATTGTGAGGGGTTTTGTAGGGTCAAAATGGTATTTTGCTCTAAGTGTGGAGTAGACTTGTCTTAGGCTTAGTGGTGTGTGTGGTAAATTCCGTAATAAATAATTAAGGTTAATTGGCATATTTAATTAGGCAGAGTCTAGTTTCGGCGGTTCGGTTGTGAGTTTTATTAGTCATCTATGCGAGGTGAGTCTCTTCACTATTCTTACCTATGTGGTAAACTTTGCTTATTTATCTAATGATTGGATGGGTCTATGTGCTATTTACTACGATATGTGTTATTGTATGTGATGAGACTTCAGGTAGTCTCTAGGGTTGCTAATAATCTACTAGACGTGCTGTTTGTCCATTGACACTTTGAGTAGTCTCCAGGGTTGCATATAACCCATGGCTGCTTATTTTGTGTTGTGTTGTATGTCATATTTTAGGAAATTCGCTAAGATTCATGCTTACAATTTTTGACTAATTGTTTTTCACATACTTACGATGATCCCAGGAAAGCGAAGGCTTGCTTGTACACATTCAGTTGAATATTTTGTTACTGAATATTTTGGGACACTCTGATATTTTTATGTTGATTTGTATTTGACCTTATGGTTTTCTTGAGATGTTTTTTATGAAAAATGTTTTAATTTATATGAATCTAAAAATGAAATTTTTGATTTAAAATTTTGGATGTTACAACAACTTATGAAACAAAACTCAAGGTTAGCACCTAAATAGCATGAATTTATTTTTTATGAAGTACTAAATGAAACACTTATTGTATTCTTGCAAAAAGATCACCATTCACCACCTACACCACTGCGAATTCAACATCTTCATCTCACATAAAAGACCCAATTTCAAAGAAAATAGAAACAATGTTAATTTTGTAAGAATGAATATATTTATATCAAGAATGAATTAGTTTAGTAGGTTCTTCATTGACAGAATTCTTCTATTCTCATGAAAATGTTAGAATTATGTTTGCACTCTTTTTTTTTTCTTTTCTTGTTATTTAAGTCTTCAAAAAATTATAAATTTGCATATGTATTTAATAATAATTCTAATAAGAATTACAAATTTGGAATTGTAATTTCTTTTCTTTTTTATTGGAATATATTTTATTTCTTCAAAAAATGTTTACATTCTTCATAACATTCATAAATTTATAATTTTTTGTATTTTTTTTCATTCATACAAAGAATGATTCTTCAATAATTAAATTCTCTTTCATGAAAATAATAATAATAAATTTGTTTCTTAAAAATATGAAATTTATTATTTTCTAGCGTAAAATAAAGAGACCCAAAATGTCCATTTTATCCCTAATACGTATTGAAATTCGAATTAAAAGAAAGAAAAAATAATAACAAATGTAATAATTGTTGGGTGCAAAGTTATCCATGTATGACTCTGTAAATATGTTGACTTTTTTAAAACACACTTGCATTTGGTGCATTAGCCTTTTGACTTATGAGATAAAGAGTGAGTGAGAGAGAGAGAGACATGTAAACACCTCTATATAAGGTGGGCTCATACCAGTTGTAGAGGTGTGCTTGAGAGATGTAGTTCACAGTGATTAGTAAGTGAGATATTTATGAAGTTCTAGACTAGTTCCTTTTTTATACTCATTTACTATGACCGAATACACCTTTTAGCACCCAAATCACCATTTTCATAGTGTGTTCTTTAATTCTACATGCCAAACCAACGTTCATAAATCACTCCATCTGGTATCAGAGCGGGTCTTCAAAGATCAACATGATTTTTTGAAGAACGATTCTCGGTTAGGAAAAATTTGTCACAATTAGAGCATTATTGGTGAGCCTCTCTCTATGATCTCTCTTAATTCCATTGTCTCAATGGATCAAAATTCATTTTCACCCCTTTGATTGACCCATTTATTATTGCTTAGATAAAAAATTGAGCCCAAAATTAAAATTCGTTTATTGTTCGTGATCCAAATTTTAAGCCTGATTCTCATACTTTGTTAGTGTTCATGTTATTGAATTGAGCTCATATTGTTGATTCATATGTTTGAGCCCAAGTCAAAGAGATCCAATACTATTCATTCTTCGCTTTTAATCAAGTCTAAATCTAGACGAGTCATTATTCAGATCTTAGTCATCTGGGATTATTTTTTTTCTTGTTGATGAAGATTGAATTTCGAAGTAAAATCCAATTGTTCTTGAATTGTTTGGATGTATTATGCTAAAATCTATTTTTAAAGCAAAGTTCAACTCAATTTGATGTATTATGCTCAAATCTATTTTTAAAGCAAAGTTCAACTCAATTTTACTCTTGATTTCACTGATCTATAATTCTTGTGGTTGTGCTCTTTCTCAAATTCTCTTTTCATTGATAATCATATGATCGATCTTTGTCTTGTATCTTGATTTGTGTCATATATTGCTCTTGATTTGGAAATCGGATGTAAATCGAGAAGAGAAGTGCGTTTGCGTTTGAAGATTTGACAACCTAAAAGTCAAAATTGTTTGAATGGAATCGATTTCTCACTGTTTGAATATCTAGTCGTTAATCAGAATGAATAATTGCAAGTAGATGGTTTCGTATATCATCAAAAGTCTCTCAATCACAATCAAAGGGCTTGGTATCAAAGTCTGGTGCTCGAGTTTTGATTTTGAATTGTTCGAGTGATATCAAAGTGGATTATGATTCTTGTTATGTGCGACTAACTTGAAATTGGTTGAGTTACAAATGCATGATATCGATTTTGATGAGTATTAGCCTGATTTGTGATTTCGAATTGGAAATGTTGGGTTGATGTTGACGAACTAGACAGTGATGTCGATTTTGGAAGAAATCTTGGGTCTATTTGATGAACAAGTGACTGACGAAGGCTTAGGAACAGATTCGAAATTGTGCAAATATTCATGATCAGGGGCATTTTGAAATCGAAGATTTTGGATGATGGTAGATTTCGGTTACTTTGATATTTTCATTGATAACGAAGTAGAAAATTGTGAAGGAAGAAGTGTTGTTCGACTCGATTGTAAAAATGTGGAATGATCAATAATTTGGGTTATAATGTTTCGAAAATTTGATAACGAATCGGGAAGAGATTATGTTTTCGAAGGTTATAGATGGTTTAAGCCAAAAGAAAAGTTACTGGTTCACGAAATTGGGGAAGAACAAAACATATGTTTCGAACATGACCCTTGCAGTTTCGAATGTTTATCACTTTTCATCCATTTTCAAAATAAGGGGTAATTTTGAAAGTTTGTATGTTGGGACAACTTTTCGAATGTTGGGACAATTTTTCAAAAATTTGGAATAAAATGGAAGAAGTTTTAAAATTGGATCCAATAGTTTCGAAAATTTGGAAATATGTAGGCATTTTCAAAAATTTGAAGCAACTGGCAGCAATTTCGAAAGTTGGCCATACACTTTCGAATGTTTGGCAGTTTTTACCCAACTTCGACATTTGGGTTGATTTTCGAAGTTTTGGTGGAGAAGAGGCAGAAATTTCAAAATCAGTCCTTAAAGTTTCAAAATTGTGGCTGTTCATACCTAATTTTGAAATTGGATTGTTTTTTCTGAGAAATTGAAAAATATGCATTTCAGGCCCCTGCAGTTTATGCGAATTGACGCTTTCTACCCAGCTTTGAAAAAGGAGGAGAGTTTCGCATTTTTGGCTGTTTTGGGCGCACCGGCTCACCGCAGAATTTTAAAATTGACAATTCCTACCTATTTTTGAGAAATTTTGTCAAAGCCGGTCTGTGAACGAAGTTAAAAATTGAAGATTTCTTGGGTTTTCCGGATTGAAGCACAAAGTTTATGCCACATGTTAAGGGGAGTTTTGACACGAAAAATTCCGAATAGAGTACGTTCTCTTTCCTTGATAGTTTTATAATCAAATTTTGATCATAAAAAGGAGGAGAAATTTATATGGAAAATCGAAGTTGAATTTTTCATATTACGCGAACTTGAAGACCGAAGTGACCTTGATTTTTGAAGTTTATGAAATGATGCGATTGGAGATTCGGAAGTGATTATGGTTCGCAATGGGTTTGGTTTTATTAAAGATTTTTGGGGTGTGTTTGTATGCTCAACTTTTGTGTGATTATTTGGAGTTTGGGAAGCTCTTAATCATTCATTGATGCTTGGTTCGTATGGTCTCACATCCTAGAACCCAAAATAAAGAATCATGGAAGAATTGAAGATTTGAAGTTCATCTCAACATGTGTTATGCTTGAGGCTTGGATCACGTTGTTGCTCAATTTTGGAAGATTTGAAGTGGGTCTTCCATTCCTAACTTTGAGGGGGAGAATGTTGGGTGCAAAGTTATCCATGTATGACTTTGTATTGACTTTTGTAAAACCCACTTGCATGTGGTGCATTAGCCTTTTGACTTATGAGATAGAGAGTGAGAGAGAGACATGTAAACACCTCTATATAAGGTGGGATCATACCACTTGTAGAGGTGTGCTTGAAAAATGTAGTTCATAGTGATTAGTGAGTGAGATATTTATGAAGTTCTAGACTAGTTCCTTTTTTGTAGGGATGAGCATCGGAACCGGGTACCCGCTTCTGGAACTGGAATAACCTCGAAACTGTCGCTTTTGGAACTGGAACCACCTTAAGCGGTTTCGATTCCGATTCCTAAAGTTATGGAACCGCCTTAAGCGGTTCTGATTTCGGTTCTCGTTTTTTCGGAATCGCTACCCGCTGGGTACCTGCCGGAACCGGTTTATATATATATATATATATATATATATATATATATATATATATATATATATATATATATATATATAAAATTTCATATAAATGTGTGTTACTTAGACCGGTTTAGAATATATTGGTCCGATTTTGTCTGTCTTTGGTCCGAATTGATTTGATTAGGATCGAACTAAATTGCGGTTTTGTCGAAAAAATAAAAAACTTAATGCAACCAGGTTACCCGCTCCCGGAACCGGAACCGCTGGTTCCGAGACTGGTTCCAAACATTTAAGAACTGCCTAGTGCGGTTCCGGTTTCAGTTCTAACTTTATAGGAACCGCTGGTTCCGGTTCCGGTTCCAATTCTCGCCAAATGAGGTGGGTACCCGCCTACGCTCATCCCTACTTTTTGTATTCATCTTCTATGATCGAATATACCTTTTAGCACCCAAATCACCATGTTCATAATATCCTTTCAAGAATGATTTTTTTTTCATACATCTTATGGCTACGGTTAAGTTAGACACTTACACAATAAATATCGCTTATATTTGAACCTAATCCTATATATATATATATATATATATATATATATATATATATATATATATATATATATATATATATATATATATATATATATATATATATATATATATATATATATATATATAGGGTTATAACGAAAAAAAACCCTAAAAATCATAAAAATACATAAAAAATAACTTAGTGATTACAAATCTTTTTTTTGAGTCTATATTCGTAAAAATAGCAGGTTTTATTATAAATTCACTGAAAAAACTTAAAAATTTGAAAATCTTTTTTTTTTTTTGGTTTTTTTTTTCAAAAAAAAAATTCATCGAATTTATAATAAAACCTACGATTTTTAAGAATGTAAACAATTTAAAGGATTTGTAATCTGTAAATATTTTTTTTATGCATTATTATGATTTTTAGAGTTTTTAATTTTCCATAGAACACACACACACACACACACACACACACACATATATATATATATATATATATATATATACATATGTTCTATGAAAAATAAAAAACTCTAAAAATCATAATAATGCATAAAAAATATAGGTGAGAGGCGTTGAGAATTCATAGGTTTCCGAGAACACGAGAATTAAAGGTAAACGCTAATTCACAATTAACTCATTTGGGGCATGATTGTTATCTTACCAATTGTATTTAATGTTTAATTATTTGTGCAATTGGAAATATTAATAAAATGTCTAAAAATTAACATAATAAATAAAAAAATTTAAAGAAATTATAAATTTCAAAATTTTAAAAATATGCAGATTTTTAAATTTTTTTTAGAAAACATAAAGCTTTAAAAAATTTTAAAATTCTCTTTTTTTTTTCTTTTAAATACCTTTAATTTTTTAAAATCAGTAAATTTAAAAAGATCTGGATTATTTTATAAAAATGTAATTTTTTTAACAAAAAAATCAACTTTAAGTGCACGTATGCTTATTTTTTCAAGTGCATATATGTATATTTCTTATACTATAATATTTATAAGTAAATCATAAAAAAAAACAAACAAACAAACTTGTCTTATTACTAATCTATAAACATAATAATCGAAATACTTTCAAGATACAAAATAAAATATTAGAAACAAAAAATGCTTAATATTTACAAAACGCTTTTATGTCTTAGGGTCTAGATTTCCATATTTTTCTTCAATTTATCACTTTTCACATCTTCAATATTTTCCACAAAATCTTCCAATCTACAAGAAAATTTTTAAAAATGGTTAATGCAAGAAAACTCACAAAAATACATACGTATATTTTAGGTAAGATTCATATGTGATTATATAATGTGATATTCACATGTTATTGTATCTTTTAAGATTCATATGTGAATTACATGTGATTTATATTTGAATCACGTGTAATTCATATGTGATTTACTTGTAATTTACATGTGAATTATATGTGATTCATAAACAATGTCATTTGTACAAACTTTCACTATTCATTTCATTGTATTAAATTCTCTTTCATGCAAATAATAATAATAAATTTGTTTTTATAAAATACGAAATTTATTATTTTCTTGCCTAAAATAAAGAAACCCAAAATGTTCATTTTATCCCTAATACGTACCGAAATTCGAATTAAAAAATAAGCTAAAAATAATAATGAATGTAATAATATCCATTCAAGAATGATTTTTTTTAATAGATTTTATGGCTACGATTAAGTTACACATTTACACAATAGATGTCACTTATATTTGAACCTAACCCTATATATATATATATATATATATATATATATATATATATATATATATATATATATATATATATATAGGGTTATAACGAAAAAAACCCTAAAAATTATAAAAAATACAAAAGAAAGTACTTAGAGATCACAAATCTTTTTTTTTTTGTGTTTATATTCTTAAAAATCGCAGGTTTTATTATAAATTTACTGAAAAAAAAAATTAAAAAATCGAAATCATTTTTTTTCGGGTTTTTTTCAAAAATATTTTCATGGAATTTATAATAAAACCTATGATTTTTAAGCATATAAACAATTTAAAGGATTTGTGAATTCTATGTATTGTTTATGCATTATTATGATTTTTAGAGTTTTTTATTTTGCATAGAACCTAAACTCTCTTTCACTCTCTCTCTCTCTCTATATATATATATATATATATATATATATATATATATATATATATATATATATATAGAGAGAGAGAGAGAGAGAACTTATAGTTTTCCGAGAACCCGAGAACTACATGTGTAGCGCTAATTCACAATTAACTTATTAGAGGCATCATCGTTATCTTACCAATCTTATTTAATGTTTAATTTTTTGTGCAATTAGAAATATTAATAAAATATCTAAAAATTAACATAATAAATCAAATTTTTTGGATTTTTTTAAGAAATAATAAATTTCAAAAATTTAAAAGTATGCATATTAAAAAAAAATTGGAAAACATGAAGCTTTAAAAAAATTGAAGATTTTTTTTTTTTAAAACCTGTAATTTTTTAAAATCAGTAAATTTAAAAAGATCTGGATTATTTTATAAAACTATAATTTTTTTAACAAAAAAATCAATTTTAATTGCACATATACATATTTGTTCAAGTGCATATATGTATATTTATTATACTATAATATTTATAAATAAATCATTAAAAAAACTCATTTTATTACTAATCTATAAATACAATAGTCAAAATATTTTAAAGATACAAAATAAAGTATTAGAAACAAAAAATGCTTAATATTTTCAAAACGTTTTTATGTCTTGGGGTCTAGATTTGAATATTT